>NC_090439.1:18497213-18800243 GCF_031143425.1 Pleurodeles waltl
ACATACTCACATCACAGCACCTGCTACACAATAAATAGCACAAAAATTACTATTCCTACTCCACCAACTACTTACCTCATATCACATTAAAATACTCAAAACATTAAAAAATAATCAAAGCAACTTCACTAGATACTTACATTAACATAGGTGCTGCAGAATAATTATCAAATAATATACTATTACAACTCCACTAACTACTTACCTCATAACAAAAACTAGGAACACAATAGACCCACAAATACAAATCTAAAAGCAAAAATTACTTACCTCAATAAATAACACACAATCACCAAATATAAAACATAACAAACCACGTACACCAAACACTTACAAATAGGACACATTATATATTAATTAACTTACTAAGTGGTAAACTAAATCCACCACAAATTTAATAATAAAAACTGCAAACTTCTTTTAACCTATTTCTTTTATATTATTTACAGATATTTCACAAATGGCATCGCAAGGAGAAGCAAGTTACGTAACCTCAAGAACCGGAAACCAGCTACTAAAGTATGAAGGTTATCTTTATTGCAGAGACAAGGTTGTCAACCTCAGGAGCCATTGGAGGTGTGTACAATTCTAATCTTCACATTGTAGAGGCAGAGCTGTAACTCTAGAAAACACCATTGTTAAAACAACAGATCACAACCACTCTGCCTCTGCAATAGAAATTGAGATAAGAGAAAACATAGAGAAAATAAAAAACATTGCACACACCTCCAATGACTCCTGCGGACAGGTTATAAGGGAGGTAGTACAAAATATTCCAATACAGATTTCCGGTAGCATGCCTTCTGTACCAAACCTTAGGAGAATATTTCAACGACAAAGACTGGCAAGTAATCCCCTACATATAACACCACAAACCTATGAAGACATTAACATCCCCCCAGAACTAACAATTACCTTCTCCAAAGAAACTTTCCTCATTCACGACAACGAAAACCCTCAAAAATGAATTTTAATATTCAGCACAACATGCAACTTACTAATCCTACAGAATAGTGAAATTTGGATGATGGATGGAACCTTTAAATCTACACCCAATCCATTCACTCAAATTTACACCATACATGCCACAAAAAATAACACTACAATCCCCATAGTGTATGCATTACTGCCTGATAAACATTCCTCTACTTACAGTGAATTTTTATCAACAATCAAAAACAAAACATCAAATAAAACACCTAGAAAAGTAATACTAGATTTTGAATTATCAATGATAAATACAATACTAAAAATATATCCACAAACCCAAATTCAAGGATGCTTTTTCCACTTTTCACAAGCATATTGGCATAGAATACAAAAATCATCCCTAAGTAGAGAATATTTCTCAGATTGCATACTACAATTTGAATTAAAAAACTCACAGCATTATGCTTTGTACCACCTACAAAAGTAGATGAGTATACAAAGCAATAACAGAGTCTAACTATTATACACAAAATGAAAACAAATTAGAATCCTTACTAAATTACTTTGAACAAACCTGGATTGGACACCTAAACAGATCTGGTCGCAGACGAAAACCAAGATTTCCAATAGAATGGTGGAACTGCTACCAAACCTGTTTAGAAGGTGGTGCAAAAACTAATAATGCCATAGAAGGATGGCACAACGCCTTCAATAAAGTAATAGGTAAACCCCACCCAAACCTGCATCATTTCATGGAAATTTTGAAAAAGGAACAAAGTTTCCAAGAAATGAGACTTGCTCAATCACTGTCAGGTAGCCTGAACCCACACACAAGTAAAAAAAGCAAAGAAATGACCGAAATAATTTTTGCAAAAATACAACAATTTGATACAATAACACCATCAGACTACCTCAACAGTCTAGCATATATTCTACATTACTAACAACCACTAACCTACTAAAAAAATTACTTGCCAGTTCTAAAAAAAACAAACACCATCAATTAAATTGGCATTTTAAAAAATTTTTTTACACTAAATGTACACAACAAAAATTGTTCCTACCTTTGACGTTTTCATGTCTTTATCCAAACACGTGATGCTGAATAAATCTTCTTCATTAATATAGAAAACAGCATCTCATACTTAGAAAAAAAAAAACATTAATCATCCAAAAACAATTAAAAAATATTCATATTGAATGGATGATAAAAAAAACAACTCTATATACTATACAAACAATCAAAGAAAGAAAATATAATACTTTACCAAACCAGAAATTCGAAAAATATCTCAAAAGCGTAAAATACCAAATATACTTTTTTTTACCAAAAAAAAGTAAAGAAATTCATCACATACAACCAAAGCCACATCATTAATTAAAACATTAACTATCAAGAAAAAGACATGAAAACAATATAAAGGATACTACTAACACAAAAAATAACAATTCACAAAACCTATTACAATGAACAAATTTTTTTTTCCATAAACCGAACAACTGACTCGCTCAAAAATCCCCAAATTTATAAAAAAAAATACAATTCTTTCCAACTACTACAAAAGCAGTATAATCATTTGTAAGATATAACACTGCTAAACAAATTTGTTTACTTTTACGAAACCACTATCGTATACAAAAATATACGAAAACAAATAATTAAACATAAGAAACATAACAAACACCGAAAATCTACTACCTACCTTATAACTACCTCCGACAACTATTTCCGTAATAAAAATACCCTACTACATACTGTAAAAAAAATTATAATCCCACTTACCTGAACGAGGTCTCCGCTTCCGTCCTGTCTTGACCGCGACGCTCCTCCGACTGAATACAGAAGACGTCAAACAACGTAAACATGGAAGAGCACTAAAAATAGAAAACTGACTATTTCACTCATAGACTATAATGGGGAAAATAAGAAATTACCACAGAAAATAGATAAAGAAATATAAATAAATAAGTAAAAAATTTCTATAAATCTGTACAAATCAAATTATAATTAAAACATTTTTTTTGCATTTTTTAAACTTGATTATGTTCCAAATAAAAAATATTTTTAAAAATTGAATGGTATTTTTATTTTTTTTAAATTAAATTAGCATAAAAAAACCTTTTTGCACATGCAAAAATTTCTAACACCTAAAAAAACAAAACAAATCTATATATAATCTAAAATAATTATTTAATTAATTAATGTTGTGAAATAATATTAAAACAAATTAATATATATATAAAATTATACATCCCAAAAAATAATTACAAATATTAATAATGTTAATTACATCACATAAGAAAATAATAATCACAATAAAAAATATAAAAAATGTTTACAAATTTTAAAAATCACAAAAAAAAGAAAAATCTAATAAATAATTAAAATAAAAAAAATAACATTATTATATTCCAAAATCTACTATACCAACTACTATACTATTAAAAAATCAAATATAAATTCTTAAACATAACTATCTTTAAACAAAATTAGTTTTACACCTTCAATAACAAAAACAAAAAAAATACAATACCTAAAAATATAACACAAAAAAATTATTCACCCATAATAAAAAAAATATAAACTATCAATACATTTCAAAATCATAATCCACCAATAAACGAAATTGCATCCCAAAAAATAATAATAAATAAATAAAAAAAAACTCAAACATAGAAAAAAAAACTAATTATAAAAACAAAACTCCAATCATAAACCCTACATCCCCTATATCCCACCCCTAATTCTAAATATACTTTCAATAAAAAATTATAAACAATTAACCAAATACAATAAATAATACCAGACTACTAATATACTTCCCACCCATAACTCCTAGATCCCATATATCCCACCCCTAAACCCACAACATAAATGCCAAATTTTAATAAAATACAATAACTTAAACTAATACCTGAGCATTAATACACTTCCCCACCCATCACCCCTACAGCCCATATATCCCGCCCCTAAACCTACAACATAAATCACAACATATAAAAATATACAATTACTTAAAATAATACCTAAGTATTAATACACTTCCCCACCCATAACCCCTACATCCCATATATCCCACCCCTAAACCCACAACATAAATAACAACATATAAAAAACACAAGTATTTAAATTAATACCTGAGTATTAATACACTCCCACACCCATAACCTCTACATCCCATATATCCCGCCCCTAAACCCACAACATGAACGAAAACATATAAAAAAACACAAGTACTTAAAATAATACCTGAGTATTAATACACTTCCCCACCCATAACCCCTACATCCCATATATCCCACCCCTAAACCCACAACAAAAATTACAACATATAAAAAAACACAACTACTCAAATTAATACCTGAGTATTAATACACTGACCCACCCATAATCCCTACATCCCATATATCCCACCCCTAAACCCTCAACATAAATTACACCATATAAAAAAACACAAGTACTTAAATTAATACCTCAGTATTAATTCACTGCCCCACCCATAACCCCTACATCCCATATATCCCGCCCCTAAACCCACAACATATATTACACCATATAAAAAAACACAAGTACTTAAATTAATACCCGAGTATTAATTCACTGCCCCACCCATAACCCCTACATCCCATATATCCCGCCCCTAAACCTACAACATAAATTACAACATATAAAAAACACAATTACTTAAAATAATACCTGAGTATTAATACACTTCCCCACCCATAACCCCTACAACCCATATACCAGCCCCTAAACCCACAACATAAATTACAAGTTATAAAAAAACACAAGTACTTAAATTAATACCTGAGTATTAATACACTTCCCCACCCATAACCCCTACATCCCATATATCCTGCCCCTAAACCCACAACATAAATTACAACACATAAAAAACAAAAGTACTTAAATTAATACCTCAGTATTAATTCACTGCCCCACCCATAACCCCTACATCCCATATATCCCGCCCCTAAACCCACAACATAAATTACACCATATAAAAAAACATAAGTGCTTAAATTAATACCCGAGTATTAATACACTTCTCCACCCATAACCCCTACATCCCATATATCCCGCCCCTAAACCTACAACATAAATTACAACATATAAAAAACACGAGTACTTAAAATAATACCTGAGTATTAATAGACTTCCCCACCCATAACCCCTACAACCCATATATCCAGCCCCTAAACCCACAACATAAATTACAAGATATAAAAAAAAACACAAGTACTTAAATTAATACCTGAGTATTAATACACTTCCCCACCCATAACCCCTACATCCCATATATCCTGCCCCTAAACCCACAACATAAATTACAACATATAAAAAAACAAAAGTACTTAAAATAATACCTGAGTATTAATACAATACCCCACCCATAACACCCACAACCCATAGAGTCCATTACTTAATCCACACAATATACTTTGAAAAATTAAACATATAATAATTAAACCCTAAACAAATAAAAAACAAAACACAAAACTCACCTTAACATTATTCCAAAAATAATTCACTTACCTTAAAATTCGTGATTCTGGCATTAGTTGTTAAGGTAAAATCGTAGTTAAACCAGTAGTTGTTCAAAACTTCGTTGTTAATACCCAGTAGTACTTCAAGATTCGTTGTTAAAGCAAGTAGTAATTCAAACGTAGTTGTTCAGGTTGTTTCCCGGCGCTAGGCCCTCTTACATCTGGGCCTAAATTTGTAGCCTAATTCAGTAAATCCCACAACAATGCGGCTCACCCATTTTACATGTTGAATGAGATCATCATCCATAAGGCAGAAATTGTCTATGTAAGACAATGCCTCACGGACAATGTTGTGTAAAATTGAAGTAACACGAGCTGAAAACAATCCTGGATTATTTTTATACCCTTGTGGGAGTCAGCAATTTTTTTTCTGTGATCCTAAAGTGCTAAAACGTGTTAAATCCCTACTTTCAGGTGCTATATTTTGGCAGAAAAACCTATTGGAAATATCCAGGGTTGTTTTGCATTTTCTGCACCCCATATTATTAACAAGTGCTGTGTGCATTTTGAATGGCAAATGTGCGTGTATGACTATTTAAATGCCTGTAGTTTAAGACTATTCTATATGAATTCTCTCACAGTGTTCAATTACGCCCTGGTACTCTAGCTGTGTGAGGATTTCCCTCACAGTGCTCTAGCTTCATGCTTTATTGGATATTGGACATGAGGTTGTTGTTTGGATCTAATTGGTTTTATATGGTAGGGAGAGTCTTTCTCCCACCATACATGGTTGCGATATAATGTAGGTGCCTGTGCCAATCAATAGGCCAAGACTTCCTGAGCTCTATGGGATCAAAGGGCGAGAAAGAGGGTTTGATTACCTTTTCCCCATATGGGAGATTACAGACAAATTCTGATGGCCAATCTGATTCGGGCAACAAAATATCATAAATGGTAAAAATGAGATCCCAAAAGTTAGTGTCTACTGTGCGCTGAATGTCTCCTTCTCATTGTATTTTTAGTTTATACACCCTATCTGGTGTGGAGACACGCATGTTCACAGTCTCAACTTGTAAAAAGTCATTAGTTGCTTTCACCTCCACATGCTCTCGAAGATTCCGGTGAACTATTGTGACCTCAGCCGTGCTGTTTAGCAGGGCCAGTGCCCACTTCCTGTTCTTCAGTAAAGCTCTCATCCTGAGTTGCAATTTGTATAGAAATTGCTGCCACTTTCTTTTTTGAATTGGGATTTTTGTTGGGAACGTTTCTCTTCTTTCAGAAACTTCTGATGAGCTTTGTGACTTCTTTCTTGATTTCACGTACTCTGGTCACTGCTATGACCACCCACCTCTGTCTGGTGTGTCCTGAAAGGAACAAGATTGTTGTGTATCAGTTTATTGATATCTATCAGGCGTATTTATGTTATCTCTGTTTCTAAGATTATAAGGCTTTTGAGGGGTCTCCGATTGCAGAGATTTTCCCTTTATTTTTTAGGTGTTTGTTTTTGTTTATCCCAGCATTTCTTAGAGCTCTCAGGTGCTTGTTTGGTAGAATCCTTATTAGATTTACTCTTTAATTGTCATGTAGTAGGTCTGGCTCCCAGACTATCATGACCAATACTAGACTAGGTCTTGGCAATAATCTTCGGCAGCTTGTATTCTTGATCATGTAGAGGAACGTCCTGCAGCAGCATACGCACTACTAATACAACTGCTTCATCTTTAAGATTGCTTAATATTAAAATTGCCATTAATTGCATCCCCAAATCCAGGGACGAGACAGCCCCATACTCATCTTGAATTTGTTTTAACACTTCTGGAAGATTGGCATGTGTTGGTGTACTGTGTGCAGTAGTATGGAGAGTGGCAAATGCTTTGTCCCAAGTATTGCAGTTATCTACAGTGGGAACTATCCCAAATGGCAAGTATATAGTGAGAATTCTATGTGTATCTTGAGGTCCCATATGGGGAAAAACTGCTTCTAGCACATTTATTTTTTGAGCTAAACAAAAGAGAATTTCTTCTTGTTTGGTGGGTACTTTACCAATGATCAAATGTAGAGTCAAAGGGTTAATGCCTGGTGTGACTGCATGTGAATGTGCTTGGGCAGCACTTGCTGGGTTAGTGTTTAATGTTTGCATTAAAAACTGTACTAACAGTTTGTATATTGCTGTAAGTTCAACATATAAGCGGCGAATGTCAGAAAATCCTTGGTTTCTCCAGCTCCCCCTCTCCAGGTTTTGGGGGTTCTTCGAAGTTGGTGACACCTGCACAATCTGCAGCCTTTGTAATGAAAGTTTCCTGGAAGTGCAGGGCTTTCAAAATGGCGGCCGCTGAGAGTCAAGGTTGCAGCTCTAGTGTTGTAGCTCGAGGAGCTCTTGTGGACAGCTGAGTGATGTGAAGTGCGCGCGCAGCCTCTGAAGTGGCACACTTCACTGAGGAGTTTTGAGAGACAGAAGCCTTTCTGCAGAAGTCAAGCATTTGCTTTCCTGAGTCAATTGTTTCAGTCACACAAATATTCTGAGAGAGAGAGAGAAAATGAATTCTGAAGAGTTCCGGTTTTAAGCCATAGGAAACTTTACTTCCTAAAACATTTGTTTAAGAAAACTGTAAAGAACAGGAATAGCAGTTATTTCAAGAACATTTGTTTTAGTCATGAGAAAACGGTAAAGAGCAGGAAGAGCAGTATTTTCAAGAACATTCGTTTTAGTAATGAGGGAACTGTGAAGAGCAGGAAGAGCATTTATTTCAAGAACATTCGTTTTCTGTCATGTGAAAATTGTGAAGAACAGGTTTTCTCCTACAATACTCATTTTCAATCAAATCCAGTGTGCTGAAGAAGAGGAAAAGAATATGAAAACAGAAGTTGTAGTATCTCATAACAAAAAACTCTACAAGTAAAATTTCTTTGCAATTTTTACCGTTAATTGCAAACACAGAACAGAAGCTAATGCCACTCTACACTAGGGTAGGTCACACTAAATGTTACCTTTTATAAAGAAAAGATTAATCCTAGTTAAAAGGAATAGAGAAGGTAGGACTTAGTGAGAGAGAGTATTAATGTTTTGCTTTATCTTACAGCTCGAGTAACATAACCACTGAGTCCTCAAAAACAACAGGCGAAGTGGTAGATGAGCGCAGAGTAGAGGACGAGGCAGTCTCTTCTTTCATCCTCAACCCCTTTCCCCTCTAAGAGTTTTTTAGTCTCCAGACATGAATATAGTTGGGGACTGAGATCTTTAGAGAGGCATTGGGTTCAAGACGTCATTCTGCTCCTGTGAAAATTTGCAATAGATACCGTTCGTGGCAGCGAACCTCAGCTACCGTCAAGGTTGCTGCATCAGAATTCGGTGTATATGTGGGCAGTAAAGGCCAGGTAGGACCATCATTACTCGGAGGACCTAACCTAACATGTAATATTGTGTGTGGTAGGGGGCCATCAAGCCAGTTATTATGGTCTTGAAAGGGTAGAGATATCTCTAAGTATGCATATGCACTGTATTGTGCAGGTATGTTAGCAGGTAAATAATGATGAAATGTATTAGTGTTCCCATCAGCTGCTGGAAAATTGACTCAAGAATAGATTGTTTCTGTTTTATAGGCTGAATGAGCGTCAACGACAAATGTTACAGGACCCCCCAGGCTGTAAGGCCGTTACCTAGCGAATGAGCGGTATGGGGAGCCGCATGTTTACTACAATCACCACCTGTTGTGGGGTTGCTATGGTGAATATACCTGTTCAGAGATAAGGACACCTAGATGGGGATTGACCCTTTCAAGGTTCAAGCTTGAACAACCTACAGCAACCAATAGGTGCTACCTACCTAGCAAAGGAGGAAATCCTCAATACCACAGATGTCTCCGTATAAAGTATTGAGGCGCCTTTAGCATGTAGTGAGTCAGAGATACTCAGGAGGATCCGAAAATCAGTGCCTGACAAAACGTTGGCGGTGCCATGTCGGCTGGGCTCTCATTATCCTAGTGAGGCTGCTCGATTCAGGCAGCAGCATTACCTGAATATTGGGGAACTGAGTCCAATCCCACACCATGTAACAACTGTCGGCCTAATCTGTGTCCGGACAACTAGCAGCGCCTCATCTCTACCCAAGAGCAGGGATGATTTGTGGCAACCGGGAGCATGAGAAAATGACTTCTCAGGAAAATCGTGGTGGATCAGATCTCATCCTTTTCTCTCAGTTACACTAGGCTCACAAATGCAAAGACAAACAGAGGCAGAAAATGGTTCAATAAGATTTATTGAATCAGCTGCGTCTTAGATGAGATGGCATGAAATACAATAATTAAAATTATGAAACATACTAGAAGTAAAATTGTGACAAGGAAAGTGAAACACAGGAAAAGTTCCAACACACTGTCACTATGTACAACATATGTGATTCCTACCTAAGCTAAATTAGAGTACAGCAGGATAAGCCCTAATCCTCCATTCAGGGATTTCCCCTTCAATGACATCTTCCCCCAAATCTGAGTAGGAGAATGACAATGGCAAGGTAGCCTGTTGTCTAGAGAGACACCATCCTCATGTAGGCCAGGAAACAGGTGTCTCAGCAAGCAGCTGTAAAGAAGTCCAACAGCATGCAGTCATGGCCATCTGGCTGGAACCTCTCTCTAACGTGCATGGGACAGGCAAATGTTTTTATAATGAACAGCTGATGTTCTGAGAAAATGTTCCTATATAAGGATACATGTGTTTCTGTGAACGTTAGAAACACAGTGTACCACTTTTGCCGACAATTCTATCTCGCTGCAGCCTTGAGGAAAGCACAAAGTGAAAAGAATGTTGTGCTAAGAAACGTAATGCTTTCCTAGGCTAAAGGACAACTAGATAAAGAAAATAAAAAAACAACATGGATGTGGCTGATTCTAAAATACTAAAATAAAGCAGAATAAAACGTTACTAGGCTAAAGGGTACAAGCAGTAGGCCTAGTTGCAAAAATAACCATGCCCAGAGACATCACAAAAATGGCTATACAACAGGGCCATATTAGCACATTATGACAAAGAAGGTGATCAATGACATGTTGTGGCATATGCTAGCCGCAGTCTAACTGACACCAAGAGAACCTACTCACAGCCAGAGAGTGAAAACCTGGTGATAGTTTGGGCCTGCCAGCCTTTTCACATTTTTATCTATGAGAAACACATTAATCATGGATCATCAGGGCCTAATAATCACATTACGAAACCCCTGAGGGAAAATGCTACCCAAGATCGAGCAATGAGGAATCTGTCTTCAGGAATACACATATACAATCATCCACAAACCAGGAAAGGCAGCAAATTCTGCTGATTACAGGTCAAGACATCCCAAGAACACTTCCGAAAGGGAACTTTCACTAGCTAAGGAATACATCTATTTTGTTATTGATCAAGCAAGACCACCGACAGCCCCACTGGAAGCCATCACTGAGGCCACTACAGAAGATGTAACGCTTCAAGATGTGAGATGTTGCATTCAAACAGGCATGTGGAGACACCTGGAAGAACCCAAAAACAAACAGGACCCGACCATTGCCAATGATGGGCTGATACTCAGGGATAAGAGATTTGTCATTCCAAAATGACTATGCTAAGGGGTGGTCACCCTGGACCATAATTGACATAAAGGTGTAGTGGCCACTAAGAGGGCACTACGCTAACATGTGTGGTTCCTCTCCCTTGACCTCATTGATGGGGACACCCTGAAGGACTGCCCTCAGTGCCAGCTTGTCAGTCAAGAAGAACCATATTCACCACTGTTAATGTCTGGGTTGCCGGAAGGGGCATGGCAACATGTGGCAGTAGATTTCTTTGCCCCCCCTGCAGTCAGGCAAATACATACTTGTTGTAATGGGTGAATATTCCCGGTTTCCAATCACTCAACAACTATCCACTAAAGCAGCCATTACCATACCTGTATTAGGTGAAACCTTCACAGCATGGGGCATTTTCAAAGTGGTCAAGTCGGACAATGGTCCCGCTTTATTGGGCATGAGTTTGCTGAATTTGCCAGTCACCTCATCTTTGAACATTGAAAGATCACTCCCCTGTGGCCTCTGTGTTACTAAGAAAGAACTAACCGAGTTCAAAGCAATTACACCTCCATCAAAGACCGCAGTACCATATGGAATTCCTGTGGCTATAATAAAAGCTGATCCTAATTCCTGGACAGAACTTCTATTGAGACTGTTTTCACATATTTCTTAATCAGTACAAATTCCGCTATTTTGGAATGGAGCTCTAGTCCATCCAATTTACAAAAAACGATTGAAGATTGACCCTGAAATAAACCACCTTAGTATCTTCCTGGATTCGGAGGGGAAACTTTTTGAAAGCTTTTTACTATCTCATTTGCAAGACGGGGCATTTGTTAACAAACTTACTGCAATCAACCAAACTGGCTGTAGACCAGGCAGCTGCATAGGAGATAATATTACAGCCTTTAAGCTTCTAATGACAACGACAATAAAAGACATCTATCATTGCATGTATGCTTTATTGTTTATTCTTAGCTCTTTGACAAAGTTAACTAGTAACAAACTATCTGACAAACTAACAAACTGGGCATCAATAAAATGAAATTGCACTTCTTTGTGTATCTCCATGATGATGACATGGCTACAAATAAAACTGACAGTAGAAGCTTTATCTTCAAGACTGTGGACCGCCAATGGCTTACAACAGGTGTGCATTTTGGCACCCCTTTTGTTTTCTCTGTATAGCTCCAATTTATCCATGTTGTTGGTGACCCAAATGGCCTTGCACCCAAACTAGGCCCATCAGCTGTCTTGCTTTCACTGGTGACATTGTTCTATTTTAACTCCAAGAGTGCTTCTACTTCAGCTGTTGGGGCTTTGTGACTCTAATGAATTAATTGACTTACAGGTGGACTGTGACAAGACTAAAGTCATGCGTTTGGTAGCACAGACGCTTGACAACAAAACCCTAGAAGAAGTGGCTTCCTATAATTACCTGGGTGTGATAATTGAATACAAATCTTACCTGGGGAGACCACCTAACTATCAAGCGGCCAAAAGCACAGCTAATCACTCGGTCATTGAAAACTGATTTCCAGATTTAGGGTGATCAGGCTAGCTTTCCATCCGTTACAGTGCTTAACGGAAGCTTATTCCAACTCTGTTGCATGCTTCCATCATCTCTACCAATAAAGCCGTTGCCAAGCTGCATAAACTACATATTAATATAGTTATTACTTGGTCTTCACTCCTCAACTCCTCGCTGTAAGTTTGAGGCGTACTCTAACTTCTCTTCTGCAGAGACACGCTGGCTTATTTTTAAATTATGTGTGTGACTATATCAACGTCCTGGAGTAAATGTTGAAACATTTGATATATAATGAGCTGCAATTATTAGTCAACTCCTCTTTAAGTGTGTGGATTGCAGCTGTCACTAAGGTTATTGCTTTTCTACGAAAGATCATAATTTCGTGGGAAGCTTGTAAAATGTCTGGATTTTGTTTATCATCATCCTGGCTAACTAAATACATTTTTGCTTACTGTGTGATCACACCCTATTCAATCACTGTAGCAGAGCATAGAACTTATAATGTATTTCAGCTACTGTAGTGGGTATTAGAATTTATAACAAATTACAGTTAGTGGCATAACTGTAAGTGATATTTTATTACATCTATACAATAAACATTTTATTCATATTACAGAATTGTAAAGATAACACAAATTAATTTAGCAATCCTGGATGGGTGAAGGCAAAAATCCTCTATTCTGCTCTCAGATGTTTCAGAGATGATACTCAAAGCTATTTGCATGTTGGAATATTCATCACAGTAACTCTGATAATCTCTACTCCAAAAATGTTCTCCATTAACCTGGTACCGTCTTCCTGGAATTTAACATTGGCTTCGTCATATCATCTTGTGTGCCTGGAACATCTGGGAGTATCAACTGCATACATCTGAACCACAGTCAATTCCGATATTAGACATCCAGAGAGATTTGATAGTCTACTGCAGAAATGTAGAGGTTATCACCAAAAAGGACAAAGCCTGACTCTTCTGTGTCAATATAATATCTAATCTGGATGGTCAGGCTAAATTCAAGTTTGGCCCTCTTTGACTTTGATCTGGACTGATTAACTTCACAAAGGACCATAATGAAGGTGTATCTTTAATGGGGAGGCTGCAATGCACCTAACTCCCTGCTTTACATACACAAGTAACAACACTGCTACCTCAAACTTTTTTTTTTCCTGTCTGCAAAAATTCGACAATGATGAGTAGTATTGAATATGTATATCTTCTTTTAATTGTCTATGTCCATACCTAATATTACCTTGGGCTGTTTTAATCTCCCCTCACATGTTCTCCAGATAAAACCCCTTAGGGGTTCTCATTTTGATGTAGATTAAATTTAATTGAATTCCTTAGGATATTCGAAGACCACCCTTTCTGTTACAAATATACAAATATATGTCAACAATTCACAAGACCAGATTTCTCACTATATCCTGTGCCTGAACTGTTCTCATTTCACCTAGTGAAACTGATGCTAATAGCACTTGTTTCACCCCCCCCCCCCTTTGGAATTGTTCAAGTTCTGGTCCTTGGTGAACGATAGTGTTATTATTTGATTCCAATGTGTTACTGGGTTAACAATTAGCTGCTAACCTGTTACTATCGATTTCCAATACCACCTGCAACTCACTAGAGCAGACCAGTGAGTTCTCATGTGCCCTGTCTCCAATCGCCTGCTCCTCCCTCTCTTTATGTGCTGTAGAGGCAGCCACAAGAAGTTACACCTCTCATCCCATGAGAGGTACACACTAACCCCCATGGCACCTTCACTTCCAGCGCCAAGAAGCCCATGCTGATACTATGCTGGATTCTCAATTCCAGCCAATGGGGTTGCTGGGGTCGCTGAGGTCTGAAGGCTGCTATCCTTCGCATACAGCACACCACTCAGCTCTAATTCGAGCGCAAGGTAATGTTTTCCTTAAACCAATCTCAGTATTGAGGAGGCCTTCTGTTCGACTTTTCATCCTTGGCGTGGTCTCCCTTAACTTTTTGCCTCTGTTCCCCAGGTTGTTGATGTGTGCTGGACTCTGATTTTACTGTTTTTGTTACTCTGGGCACTTTACCACTGCTAACCAGTGCTAAAGTGCAAGTGCTCATTTACAAAATGTGTATGTAATTGGCTTATCCATGATTGGCATATTTGGTTTACCAATAAGTCCCTAGTAAAGTGCACTGGAGGTGACAGGGCCTGTAAATCAAATGCTACTAGTGGGCCTGCAGCACTGGTTGTGCCACCCACATGAGTAGCTCTGTAATCATGTCTCAGAGCTGCCACTGTAAGTGTGTGCAGTTTTAACTGTAAATTCGACTTGGCAAGTGTACCCACTTGCTAGGCCCAAACCTTCCCTTTTCTTACATGTAAGGCAACCCTAAGGTAGGCCTGAGGTAGCCCCAAGGGCAGGGTGCAGTGTATGGTCAAGGTAGGACATAAAGTAATGTGTTTTATATGTCCTGACAGTGAAATATTGCCAAATTAGTTTTTCACTGTTGCAAGGCCTGTCCCTTTTATAGGTAAACATGGGGGCTACCTTTAAATCTGATTAAAGTGTAGATTTCCTTTGGGATTAGATGGACATGTGGAGTTTGGGGTCTCTGAGCTCACAATTTAAAAATACATATTTTAGTAAAGTTGATTTTAAGATTGTGTGTTTGAAAATGCCACTTTTAGAAAGTGAGCATTTTCTTGCTTATACCATTTCTGTGACAATTGGGCTGGTTGCACCTCACAGTAGACAGTGACACAAAAGGAGCTGGGGAGTAGTCTGCATTTCCTGATGAGCCATCTGTGCTAGGAGGGAGGGAAGGAGTGGTCACTTACACCTGAAAGGGCTGTGCCTGTCCTCACACAATGCAGTCTCTGACCCCCTGGTGAGTGTCTGGGGCCTGGCCTGGGCCAGGCAGGATTTCACATTCAAAAGAGACTTTACTTTGAAGTAGGCCTACTTCAAAGGGGAAATTGGGTACAAGAAGGGCACGCAAAACCACAGACTTTAGAACACTTCTGGAAACAAGAAGAACCTCTGCCTGGAGAAGAGCTGAATAGCTGAGGAAGAAGAGCTTCCCTGCCTGCGACCGTGCTTTGTGGAGCTATCCTGCAGTTGCTGCTTCTGCCAGAGTAAGAGGGCAAAGACTGGACTTTGTGTGCCTTCCACCTTGTGAAGAAATCCCCAAGGGCTTGATTTAGAGCTTGCCTCCTGTTGTTTGAAATCTCAGGGACAGCAAAGACTTCTCTCTGCCAGCACCTGGAGCCTCTGGAGAGACTCCTGCTCTGACAAGTGGTGCCCTATACAGTTCCTGTGCCCTTGAAAGGAAAACTGGTGGAAATCCAAGGAAATCGACTTCAGACGACTTCGGACCGACGCCGCTGCTGAATCCGGTGACGCCACCTGCAACTGACTCCGGGATCTTCACTGGAACGTGACGAACTTCGCAGGCCCGACGCTGCCGCAGCCCCACTGAAGTCCGCGACTCCGTGGAAGTCGCCGCACCACATCGTGACCGATGCCGCTCAAAGTGCGCAGATCGAACGTTTCGCACAGACGCCTCTATCCCGACTTCGCACATCAGCTTGTTTTCACGCTTCACCAAAGGTACTGTACTTGGGGGTCAACGCGACTCCATGTCTGGCGCTGCTGGTGTCGGATTGTTGGGAACGACTCCATCATGACGCCGTGTTAACACCTCATCCAAGCATTTTGTGTTTCTAAGCGCTATTTTTTAGCGTAATCTTTAAAAATTCATAACTTGACTTGTGTATGCCGGATTTTTGACGTTTTGGTCTTGTTTTGTTCAGATAAATATTTCCTATTTTTCTCAACTGGTATTGTGTCATTTTGTAGTGTTTCCATTAAGTTACTGTGTGTGTGGGTACAAATACTTTACACCTAGCACTGTGAAGTTAAACCTACTGCTCTGCCAAGCTACCAAGGGGATAAGCAGGGGTTAGCTGAGGGTGGTTCTCTTTTACCCTGACTAGAGTGAGGGTCCTTGCTTGTCAACCAAAGACCCCATTTCTAACACCTTCCTTATGTGACATTTCAAGTGATGGAAATTAACGCAATCGTCTGATATACAAATGGATTACCTGGGCTCCAATCAGTGCGGACTAATTGAAAAAAAAACACGCAAGGTTAACAATCATATGAGAGGATGAGAGGAAGTGTGTCACAGGCACTCTAGAGCTCCCAATCAGGGTGATAGCTAGCTTCCGTATTTCTTTGAAGAAGTGAGAAAGAGTTAAGTGAAGACATGTAGAATTGCTTTAGTTCCACAGCTGATGCAAATCCGCACAGATATAGCTATCCAAGGTCAAGTAACTCCTCCTAAACTACTAATTGTTCATAATTTCAACTACTCCCTGATGTCAATTTGGAAAGTGTACTTGCATTTACTAGTTGTATAGGGCCACCTGAAAATCCTCAAACTCTTTCTAAGGCCATAGTTCTCACCGCTGCTCTTCGAATGCATAGAGTGATTGACTTTTCTCTGGCCACATTAACAGGTCCACAGAAGTTGAAAACGCATCATATTATTTGAAAGACTTCTAGAATATCTAACTCTCTTTCAATCGTCTCTGCCCAGCTAGGCTATGAGAGCAAGCCACTTTGACACAAATGTATGCTGATGCTGGTATTGTTGAAGTCCTTGACCCTTTTCAGGTTGGCTTTTAATTAGAGGTAGGCACTAAGGGCCAGATGTATCTAACATTTTTGCATTCGCAAGCAGTGCGAATCACAAAATTCGGCCGTTTGCGAATGCAAAAATGCCTTACAAGATGTATGAAAGGCATTCGCAGTGCAATTTTAAGGAATAGCAAAAACAGCAATTCCTTAAAATTTCAACCCCATTTAGAGAATCACAAATTTCGATTCTCTAAATAGGAAATCACAAATAGGGAATTCCTATTTGCAATTTCCAACGTACATGTATCAAGCATTTCCTAAATGCGACTTGGGCATTTAGGAAATGCAAATACCATATACTCCAGCTTGGTGGTAAGCATGTGCAATTTTTAAAAATGCATTATAAATGCATTTTTAAAAATGACATGTAGCACACACTTGTCCCTAGGGCATGTGTGTGCTTCACATGTCTTGCAATTTTTTTTGGGGTGCATCAGCACCTTCGGGTTTGCATTACCTAATTTGCGAATTCCGAACTGGAATTTGCAAATTGGGAAATGTAAAACCATTCACACCTATGGGCCTACAGGCCCAAAGGGATGAATGGAGTCGCATTCTCTAATTGCGATTCGGTAATAGCAATTGCACATTTTAAGAAATCGCTATTTCCGAATCGTAAATTTTAAACACCTCATTTTGCATTTCTTAAATACCGATTTCTTAAAATTCGCTATTTAAGAAATGCAAAACGGATGTTTGATACATCTGGTCCCTAAAAGTGTAGTTGGGCATGTCAGTGATAACCAGTGTGTGGACCTTCACGCTGGGGTACCAAATGCTGATATTGTTTATTAGGTATATCTGCTGCCTTTGAAATTGAGAATCATTTGCGTCTACTTCAGCACTGCTCAAACACATTTCTGATTAATGTATCAAGGAAACTCCTTAAGATCGATCAAATATGTCTGTTGAACTGTCTCAGTCCTCAAATTTTACTCATCTTGAACCTGTGCAACACTTTCATAGTGGAGTATACCATTGGACTCTTGCATATCCAGCAATTCCTGCTTATCTACTGTGGGTGGCAAGGAAATGGAAAAGAGGCACCAACTCTGCCACTGGCACACTACCACAGGAGCATAAGGACACTAGAACACAATGATAAATATCCTAAGAAAGTGACTCTAAGACACCATGCCACAACAGTGGCATGACACAGGGACACTAGCATAAGCAAAAAGCAACACTAGTGTAGTGACATGTAGATACTGGTAGGGTGCTGATACAAGGGCACTGACATGGAGACATGCAAACGCTGTCCCTTGGACACAGACATTACAGTACTGACATCAGGGCACTCATACTGACATGTGGATGTTGAAATGGAAATAGTGGCACTCAGCCGTTGACACGGGTCACAAAGACTAACACTGACTCATGCACGGGTGTATTGGGACTACCACTAGGACACGGATATAGCAGCACCATCAACCACATAGGAACACAAACATAAGGGCACTGGCACTAGGACAGGGCTGTTGGGACCAGATATTGTGACACTGAGTTAGGAGTACCCACACTGACATGCAGATACTGACTTGGGGACAGTGACACCAAAATGCGGACAGAGGGCACAAACATTGATGCTTGGACAATGTTGTGGAGCAGCGACAATGGAAGTGTGGCATATGGACACTGCAATATTGACCCTAAGATAGAGATGCTTTGATACAGCACCTGGAGATAGATGCTACATTATGGTACTGTCTGGTGGTGACACAATACTGTGGTATTGACCTGTGCATACTGACATGGGTCACAGACATTGGAATACTGATGCAAAGATAATGACTTGGAGACACTGACACAAGAACACAGGCATTGACGAGGCTATTTTACACTGCAAAACTGCCAAGGGTTACAGTCATAGCAATAATGCCTGGTTACACTGACACTGGGACAAAATGACACTGACACTATTATGGGGATATTAACATATGGACAATGACATAGAAGAACTGGCATAAGGACAATGACGCTGGAACATTGGTAGTTGACCCAGAAGAAATACTGACATTGATTCTGGAACACTGATAGGGGGAGGAGCCAAAATGGCGGCCGGGACAGTCGCTTGATTTGAGCGCTCCGTTCCCGGCTACCTCGAAACATCCTGAAAGGCGCCCCCCCGCGGCCTGGTATCGACTGCCGGGACGGCGGTCCGACCGGGGGGAGACTGGGGCATCCAATACGGGCCGCGGGCGGCCCTCGGTGCGAGGGCGAGGCGGGGTTGAGACTCACGAGTCTGCGCCGGGTGAGGCGCTGAGAGGGAGGAGCTGCGACTACGGCCCCGCTCGCGCTCTTGCCTGGCGCGGCCGCCTCTCGCTTCCAAGCCTGCTCGTGGCCGGGGGGGCTATACAGCCGCGACCAGAAGTGGACTGCACAACAAGATCTCGCTGGGCGCCCCGTGGCGCATGAAGCTGGTACCGGCCGGAGGAGCTGGGGCGCCATCTTGAATTTCGCCGCGGCAGCAGCCGCGTGTGTAAGCCGCAGAAGAACAAAGAAGGGGCACTCCAGCCCGCCGAAGAAGACGCACAGCGGCGGCGGCCCAGCAAGCTGCGGGGGTCCAGGTGCAGCGCCAAAGGAACGAGGTGAGGAGGGCACCCGCGAAGGGGGGGAACACCAAAACTAAGCTGTGGGGAAAGACTCCTGGAACATGGGGCAACCCCCCCCTCGCCTCGCCTCGCCACTCCATTAACGAAAGAGGGCAAGATTGATGTGGACCGCGTGCTCATGTGAGCTCGGACTAATCAACCAGCGCAGAATGGACGGCTGGGTTGGTCCGCAGACGTGTGGCCCGCCCTAGACTCCCCTACAGTGGGTCCCTGCCACGACTGTCCCTAGCTGCACAAAGCCTATCTGCAGCACCCTGTGATCGCTTTGACCCGCGATTTCTCCCGAGTGTCGCCGCCTCTCCCGGCCGTCAAGTATTTCTCCCCTATATCTGAGGAAGCCTCTGGCACCAAGCCATACCATCACAAAGGAGGAAGCGAGTGATCCCCCCCGCCAGCTTTTACACCCTTCGCATACTCCAGTGGGCCCAGAGAACAGCCCTACTAGAACTCAAAGCTGGAACATTGAATTCGTTAATGACTGCAGCATTAGTCATTGAATATCCAGGCCACAATAAGCCTGAATAAGACTATATGTCCATTTGCTTTCCATGCCAATCTCACGCTCTTTACGCCGGATGTGCACTCCATGCCCAGACCGCTCAGTAAAAGTTTAAAACAACGAATCAGGAAGATTCAAAGTGCGTAATTACTGCAGATTGGGAGGTAATCTCAGAACAGCCAAAATGGCCGGCAGAGCCAAATCAACCAAGAATCCAGACCGAATCACCCAAGTGATAACGCCCACCGACCAACTATCTGGCCCATCCCTACAGTCACTGGAAAGCACACTTCTTGCACACTCTGCTCAGTTCGAGAAAGTATTGCAGGCAATACTGGACACTATGGGGGTCATTCCAACCCTGGCGGTCGGTGATAAAGCGGCGGCCAACCCGCCAACAGGCAGGCGGTCAAAAAAAAGGTATTCTGACCATGGCGGGAACCGCCAACACAGGCCGCCACTTTAACACTCCGACCGCCACGGCGGGACAGACAAACAGCGCGGCGGTCACCGCCAACAGCCAGGCGGCAGACAATGTACCGCCCACCCTATCACAACTCACCAATCCGCCACCTTTTCCGGGGCGGGAGCCCCGCCGATAAAAACACGGCGGAAACAGACTGCGAACTGGAAAACGCTCACCTATACACATTCCACGAGGAAGGAGGACAGCATGGAGCCCGAATTACACATCCTACCAGTTATTGTCTACCTGCTCATCTACCACGAGTACGAACTCCAGCGCAGACGACAACGGTGAGTACTGCACCTACGACACAGGGGAGGGGGGAGGAGGAAAGCTTACGGGCACACACATATGCGACCCCCCCCCCCCAACTATCTACACACCAATGCAGAGCACCAAGTCACAGTGACACCACCCAAACCCCCCGGAATAATGCAAAGACATAATTAAAGTGAGAAACAACATTTATGTATATAAGAGGTTCTTTGAAGTCATGGTAAAATAGCAAAATGAATTGTAAAAAATCAAGTAAGAACATTGCGAAACCGATAAACATAGGCAATAAGTCCTGCACAGTCACTTAAATTTCCACTGTCCGTGGGCCAAAGTGTATCAACACATGGGCAAAGCCCACACAGGAGACCTGAGTCCGTTGGAGAGAACACTGCTGGGGCATCAGATGACAAAACTTCAGGCACCTCAGGGGGAAGGGAAGGGGGGGCACCTCAGCCACATGAGTCCACGACGCCAGATCCACAAAGGGTCCACCATGCCCACTGTGCCATCCTGGGGAGTGCAAAGCCACAGTCTCACAAGTCTCTACAGTGGGTGGATTGCCCACTGTGCCATCCTGGGGAGTGCAAAGCCACAGTCTCACAAGTCTCTACAGTGGGTGGATTGCCCACTGTGCCATCCTGGGGAGTGCAAAGCCACAGTCTCACAAGTCTCTACAGTGGGTGGGTTGCCCACTCTGCCATCCTGGGGAGTGCAAAGCCACAGTCTCACAAGTCTCTATAGTGGGTGGATTGCCCACTGTTACATCCTGGAGAATGCAAAGCCACAGTCCATCAGGTGGATTACAGAGACCACTGGTCATGGAGGAGGCATGGTGGGCAGAGTGCGTCGTGAAGGCCTGCCCGACACAGAACCGGGACTGCCAATGGGCCAGCGGTGCTTGACAGGAAGGGCCCAGCGGAGCGGTGCTTGAGACGGCGGGGCCCAGCGGAGCGGTGCTTGACAGGAAGGGCCCAGCGGAGCGGTGCTTGAGACGGCGGGGCCCAGGGGAGCGGTGCTTGACAAGAAGGGCCCAGCGGAGCGGTGCTTGAGACGGCGGGGCCCAGCGGAGCGGTGCTTGACAGGAAGGGCCCAGCGGAGCGGTGCTTGACAGGAAGGGGCCCAGCGGAGCGGTGCTTGACAGGAAGGGCCCACCGGAGCGGTGCTTGAGACGGCGGGGCCCAGCGGAGCGGTGCTTGACAGGAAGGGCCCAGCGGAGCGGTGCTTGACAGGAAGGGGCCCAGCGGAGCGGTGCTTGACAGGAAGGGCCCAGCGGAGCGGTGCTTGAGATGGCGGGGCCCAGCGGAGCGGTGCTTGACAGGAAGGGCCCAGCGGAGCGGTGCTTGAGACGGCGGGGCCCAGCGGAGCGGTGCTTGACAGGAAGGGCCCAGCGGAGCAGTGCTTGAGACGGCGGGGCCCAGCGGAGCGGTGCTTGACAGGAAGGGCCCAGCGGAGCGGTGCTTGACAGGAAGGGGCCCAGCGGAGCGGTGCTTGACAGGAAGGGCCCAGCTGAGCGGTGCTTGAGACGGCGGGCCCAGCGGAGCGGTGCTTGACAGCAAGGGCCCAGCGGAGCGGTGCTTGAGACGGTGGGGCCCAGCGGAGCGGTGCTTGACAGGAAGGGCCCAGCGGAGCGGTGCTTGACAGGAAGGGGCCCAGCGGAGCGGTGCTTGACAGGAAGGGCCCAGCGGAGCGGTGCTTGACAGGAAGGGCCCAGCGGAGCGGTGCTTGAGACGGCGGGGCCCAGCGGAGCCGTGCCTTTCTGCACAGCGGGGCCCAGCAGAGCGGTGCCTTTCTGCACGGCGGGACCCTCTTCAGCGGTGTTTTTTTGCATGGCGGGGCCCTCTTCAGCGGTGCCTTTCTGCACGGCGGGGCCCTCTTCAGCGGTGCCTTTCTGCATGGCGGGGCCCTCTTCAGCGGTGCCTTTCTGCACGGCGGGGCCCTCTTCAACGGTGTTTTTCTGCATGGCGGGGCCCTCTTCAGCACTGCCTTTCTGCACGGCGGGGCCCTCTTCAGCGGTGCCTTTCTGCACGGCGGGGCCCTCTTCAGCGGTGTCTTTCTGCACGGCGGGGCCCTCTTCAGCGGTGCCTTTTTGCACGGCGGGGCCCTCTTCAGCGGTGCCTTTCTGCACGGCGGGGCCCTCTTCAGCGGTTCCTTTCTGCACGGCGGGGCCCTCTTCAGCGGTGCCTTTCTGCACGGCGGGGCCCTCTTCAGCGGTGCCAGGACTCCCTGCTTAGTCGCCCTCCGACCGTGCAGTTGCTGGACCCTTCTGTGATGGAGTCCTGGGCCCGTGGGTGTCCTCCCTCACACCCGGGATGGGGCTTGTGGGGCCCTCCTGGTCCGCGCCCCTGCTGGCTGACTTCTCCGCCCTGCTGCCCTTGCCCTCCTTCGATGAGGCTCTCTGGCCCTTGCCTCCCCTGGATGTTGTGGCAGGTGACGGCCCAGGACTTTGCTCCTTGGGGGCAGCCGTGTCAGTCTTCTCGCGGCGGCCCCTGATTTTACGGGTCCTCTTTCCAGGGGGGGGGGCTGGCTGTCCCCTTGCTGCTGGCCGATGTATCAGTGCTGGGAAAGGGTGGACTCCAAAACCCGTGCACAATGGTGACACTTGAAGCAGGGCTGGTGGTGGCTGAGGTGCTCTTGGGACTCTTAGCAGATGGAGGGGGTGGGTCAGGTGGGGCAAAGAGGTTAAGTTTGGAGAGGTAAAGTTTTTTAGGACCAATGTAAAGGGTAGGTGTAGTGGGTATGGGAGTGGAGGAAGAGGATGTGGTTGTAGGAGAGTCAGGTGTGCTGTCTTTGGGTGCAGGTGCTTGTGACGTAGGCTGTCGTGAGGTGGTTGGCTGTTGGGTGGGTGGCTGCCTGCGTTTGTGTGTCTTGGAAGAGGGGGTGACAGACACAGTGGGAGAGGACACAGGGGACGTGTAAATGGCAGTGGGGGTGGTGACTGCACGTGTGCGGACTGTACTGGAGGGTGTGCTGGTGATGGAAGTACTGGCTGATGGTGGTGTGCATGCAGGTGTGAGTGGAGACGTCACAGGGAGGGAGGAGGGAGACGAGGAGGAGGGGGACACAGGGGTGGTAGTGACTGTTGGCATGTCTGCATCTGGGTGTTGCTTGGGTGAATGCTTGTGTGATCTGTGGTGCTTATGTCTGGATGAGCTGCCCTTGGGTGTTGAGGTGTGTGCAGGCTGGTCTGATGGTGTGGATGGGATAGGCTGAGGAACAGGAGACAGAGACAGGGTGGAGGCAGTTAGAAGAGGGAGGCTGGAAACAGGGACAATGGCTGCCGTCAGTGCTGAGGCCAGAGCATTGAACGATCGTTGATGGGCAGCCTGACCCTAATGAATGCCATCCAGGTATGCATTGCTCCGATGCACCTCCCTCTCTACCCCCTGGATGGCATTCAAAAGGGTAGACTGCCCAACAATGATGGTCTGTAGGAGGTCAATGACCTCCTCACTGAGGGCAGCAGGGCTAACATGGGCAGGGCCTGAGGTGCCTGGGGCGAAGGAGATGCCCGCCTTCTTGGGCGAGCGGGCACGGAGCGAAGGCTGAGGGGCTGCTGGGAGGGCGGAGCTGGTGCGCTGGGTGGCGGCTGTACCTGTAGAGGCGGGGGCCCGGATGTTGCCGCCACCGCTAGGGAGCTCCCTTCCAAGGACGTGTCGGTGTCGCTGGTGTCACCACGGGTCCCCGTTGTGGTGCTCCCCTCGCCCTCCGTATCACTGGTGACCTCGGTGTCTGTACCATGGCCCACCGGGGCCTTGTGAGTTGCAGCTCCCTCGTGCTCCGATGCCAATTCTCCTCCGCCTGATGATGCTAATGCACACATGCACAAGAAGATAAAGAAAAAGGGTGGGGGGAGAAATAAAAACAGGTTGAGTGCATGCATTGTCAACACCGTTGGCGGAGAGGACAGACACAGGAGCCTCATGCACTACGCCGCGCAATCGGGGTACACTACTCAGTACTTGTGACTAGGCCAACAGGTCTATGGACAACATATGCGCACATGGGTGATGCTGGACCATGGATTGCTGTACTTGGCACCCTACAGAGGTGGGGGGCGGGGGCACAGGGCCATGCCTAAAGGAGGGGACTACACTACAGAAAGCGCCCTGGCCTAATGTCACCCACAGCCCTCCTCCCCCACCCAGACGCCTCCACTGCGTGTAAAGATAGCAGAATGTGCTGGTACTCACTCCCTTGTGTCTGCTGTGATGTCCTCACACGCCCATCCAAATCGGGGTAGGCCACCGCCAGGATCCGGGACATCAGGGGGGTCAAGGTACGACTGGCACCCCTCCTACGTTGGGAGGCCATCCCCAGCAGTGACTCGGCGGTCTCCCTGGTCCCGCGGCGGATGTCCTCCCACCTCTTTCGGCAGTGGGTGCCCCGTCTTGTGTGGACCCCCAGGGCCCGGACGTCCGTGGCGATGGCACGCCAAATGTCGACTTTCTGATGGGCGCTGACCTATTTGACATGTACAGGGTGGGAAAGGAATTTTCAACATTTTTCTGCATGTTAGATGTGATTGCCCCCCCCTCCCCAACCCTGCCATGTGGCACATGCTCTCATCTGTCGTGCCTTGCACTCCTCATTCGCTCCCCACCCCACCATCTTACATCCACCATACACAACCCAGGCATAGCCCATTCAACGTGCACCCTGTGTACTAACCTGTTGGTCTGGAGGACCGTAGAGTAGCGCATACTGGGGCAGGACCCCATCCACAAGTTTCTCCAACTCTTCTGAAGTGAAGGCAGGGGCCCTTTCCCCAGTCGCAGCAGCCATTGTCTCATCCAGACCGAGGTCACAGCAGCACTTGCAGTATAGGTCCTCTCCTGTGGATGATCAGGTCTCGAGTGATTAAGCAGATAGAAAATGGCGGTCACGTCTGCGGCGGTGCGTACCGCGGCGGTGCGTACCGCGACCGCCGGCGCACATCGTCATTGGCTCCTGAGACCCATAGGGTTCAATGTTAACCAATGCTGCTTTGCGCCGCGGTCTTCGACTGCCTACCGCCACGGTGTGCCACGCCAGCGCAGTGACCTCACATCCCACTGTCACACTTCACAGGTCAGGCAGCCGCCATTTCAAGAGCCCACATGGCATGATTTCTACTGCGTCACACAGGCCTAGGCCTTGCATTGCCACTCATACAAGCCTTTCAATGCATAGCGATTCGTGTACTGTGCAAGCTGTCGGAACGAACCTGTGGGTTGCTTGACTCTGTGCTCCATGTTGTCCTTCCTAGGCACCGTCCGCTGGGACTTGCGAGGAGAAGGATGAATCCTCCCGTGTACCGCCCGCTGGTGGACCTGTCGACAATGGAAGAACGACATATTATACTTCGATACCGACTTGACCGAGCCACTATATATGAACTGTGTGCCCAGCTGGAGCCAGACCTGATGTCCCCCATCCGCCAACCCACAGGGATTCCCCCTCTGGTGCAGGTTCTGTCAGTACTCCATTTTTTGGCAAGTGGGTCTTTTCAGACAACAGTGGCCATGTCATCAGGGATGTCTCAGCCTATGTTTTCTAAGGTTTTGTCCAGAGTGTTGTCTGCCCTGATGAAATACATGCGGAGATACATTGTTTTCCCTGAGGAGGGTGATTTGGCCACTGTGAAGGGTGATTTCTATGCCCTTCGACATATCCCCAACATCATTGGTGCCATTGATGGGACCCATGTGGCTTTAGTACCCCCAAAAGACAATGAGCAGGTGTACAGAAATAGAAAAAATTACCATTCGATGAATGTCCAGGTGGTCTGTTTGGCTGACCAGTACATCTCCCATCTAAATGCCAAGTTCCCTGGGTCAGTGCATGACGCATATGTCATGCGAAATAGCAGCATCCCTTATGTGATGGAACAGCTACAGAGACACCGTGTGTGGCTAATAGGTGACTCTGGTTACCCCAACCTGCCTTGGCTATTGACCCCAGTGAGGAATCCCCGGACCAGGGCAGCGGAACGGTACAATGAGGCACATGGGCGAACTAGGAGGATTATAGAACGGACCTTCGGGGTCCTGAAGGCCAGGTTTAGGTGCCTGCATATGACAGGGGGATCCCTCATGTACTCACCAAAGAAGGTGTGTCATATCATCGTGGCCTGCTGTATGCTTCACAATCTTGCATTGCGACGCCAGGTGCCTTTCCTGCAGGAGGATGGTCCAGATGGTGGTGTTGTAGCAGCTGTGGAGCCTGTGGAGAGTGAAGAGGAGGAAGACGACGGGGACGACACGGACAACAGGGACACAGTTATACAACAGTATTTTCAGTAGCACCCAGGTAAGAATCACCCACACCATTTTACATTTACTTCTGGCCTCCTGCATCTCTACTTTCTGTGTTTCCCCCCAGTTCCTTTTCACTGATTTGTGACTTTCCCTTCCCTTTTCAGAGCTGTATGACCCACAGCGTGACTTCTGCTTTGTTTGCCCATGGACTAATGCTTATTGACACTGGTATGTTGTCATCACAATGTAAATGAACATTATTCCACCGTTATGTGTAATACATTTGTAAAGAATACAAGCAGACTCCTGACATTTGAAGTGCAATTGGTGATTTATTTCAGTGCTGCGTATAGGTCCATGATAGTAAAACGGTGATGGGTGGGGGTGGAGTAATGTCCATGGCAGAGTCCAGTTCTCAGTAGCACAGGTGCATTGCCCATATGCCTGTGGAAGGATGGAGCAGGGGCAGTTCAAGGTTGGACAGGGTGACAATGTGGGACAGTGGGATGACATCAGGGGGTATCTTAGACTGGCGGGGGTCTTGGCATCCTACTCTGTCTTCTTGTGTGATCTCAGGTTCCGCTTGCGGGGTGGTTGATCTTCAGCAGGAGGTGGGGTTCTGGTGGCCTGTCGTGGTGTGGGGGCCTCCTGTCCACTAGCGCCGGCGGAGGTGGTAGGCTGTTCGTCATCCGGGCTGGTGACAGGGGCCCTTTGGGGTGCCACATGGTCCTGCAATGTGGTGACTATCTGGTTGAGGGCCAGGATGATGGTCCCCATTGCGGTACCGATGTTCCTGAGTTCGTCTCTGAACCCCATGTACCGTTCCTCCTGCTGTGCCTGGATCTCCTGGAACCTGGCCAGTACCGTCGCCATCGTCTCCTGGGAGCGGTGGTATGCTCCCATGATGGTGGTGAGGGCCTCTTGGAGAGTGGGTTCCCTGGGCCGGTCAACCCCCTCTCGCACAGCAGCCCTCCCAGTTGCCCTGTTTCCCCGGGCCTCTGTCCCCTGGACGGTGTGCCCACTACCACTGCCCCCAGGTCCCTGTTGTTGTTGGGGTGGTGGGTCAGCCTGGGTGCCCTGTAGTGGCGGACACACCGCTGATTGACACGTCCTGGAGACAGAGGCATGGGCCCGCTGGGTGGGAGCTGTGCTGGTATTCCCAGAGGGGGTTGGGTCTGCTGTGGCCTGTGTCTGTGTGTGGGGAACCGACTGTCCAGAGGTCCCCGATGGTCCGGGCTGGTCATCAGGTTCTAGGTCGACAGAGCTGCTGTCATCACTGGGGGCCTGTTCTGGGGGCGGGATGGACAAATCTGGACCCTCCTGGCCGGTGTGTTGGCGTTCGGGCCCTGCAGGGGTAAAAGAGTATGGTTATTGCTTCTGTGTGTGCCATGGCGTGCGATTTGTGGGTGCCCTTGTCCCCCAGTGCTGGCATTCCCTTGTGGGAGGAGTTGTGAGGGTGGTTTGGGGGGGGGGATGGGTATGTGCAGTGGTCATGCTTGGGTTGTGGGTGTCCATGGTTTGTGTTGGCATTCAGGGATTGGTGTTGTGTTGGGTGGGTTGTGCTGGTGAGACATTGGCAGGGAGGCTGTGTGCTGGGGGGTTGGGGGTGAGGGTGGGGGTGCGTGTTGGCATGCTGGTGGTTGGTGGGGGGTGAAGTAGTTGGGATTAGACTTACCAGAGTCCATTCCTCCGCCTACTCCAGCGAGGCCCTCAGGATGCAGGATGTTCAAGACCTCTTGCTCCCATGATGTGAATTCGGGTGGAGTGGGTGGGGGTCCGCCGCCAGTCTTCTGCACAGCGATGTTGTGTCTTGACACCATCGACCGCACCTTCCCCCGTAGGTCGTTCCAGCGCTTTCGGATGTCTTCCCGGTTTCTGGGATGCTGTCCCACAGCGTTGACCCTGTCGACGATCCTTTGCCATAGCTCTGCCTTCCTGGCTATTGTGGTGTGCTGCACCTGTGTGCCGAATAGCTGGGGTTCTACCCTAATTATTTCCTCCACCATGACCCTGAGTTCTTGGTCCGAGAACCTGGGGTGTCTTTGGGGTGTCTTTGGGGTGCCATGGGGTGGTGTGGGGTGGTGTTTGTGGTGATGAGTGTGGTGTGTGTGGTGGTGTGTGGTGTTTTGTGCGTGGATGTAGTGTGGGTGATGATGTTGTGTTCCTCTGTGTGTTGGGGTTTTCGATAGCTGTGCTCTCTCTCTCTCTCTCTCGCCTTCTCTCCGAATTTCTAGTAGTGGGGGTTTGTGGGTGATGTGGGTGTGTGTTTTATAGTTGATTGGATGTGTGGGTGTGGTGTGTGTATGTGTATCAGGTGTGTGTATTTCGAATTGTCCAATGTGGCTGTGTTTTGTAAAGGTGTGTGTATTTTGACCGCGGCGGTGTGTACCGCCAATGGAATACCGCGGTTAAAAGACCGCCGCGTGGATTGGTGGGTCGTAATGGCATGGGCGTGTTTGTGTTGGCGTGACGGTGGAGGTTTGGTCATCTCCAGTTTATCACTGACCGCTGATGAGGCAGCCTTCCGTGGATGTCGGGTTTTTGGCGGTTTGGCAGTTGTGGGTCAGAATGACCGTGGCGGTTTACCGCGGCCGCGGCGGTAGAATGGCGGAGGTCAGAATGACCCCCTAAGTCATCTCTGGAAGGCAAAATTGATGCAGTTGCGCAAGACTTGAATCTAATACGAGTGGATCATCGTAGCCTAGCCGAAAAAGTGAAAACAACTGAAGCTGAAATTGCCGACCTAACTCCAATAGTGCAAGGGAACCAAAAGCAGATTCAGCGCATGGATGAGGAGCTGAAGATACTTTGGAGAAGATCGGAGGAAATGGAGAGTAGGGCACGCCGAAACAACATGAGGTTTCTGGGCTTTCCGGAAAGTATGCGTCAACCGGAATCAGAAATTTCCCTAGAGCAGTGGCTAATCAAGGAGGTGTTAAATGGGGCTCCATCCAAGTTTTTCTCAATTGAAAGGGCTTACAGAATCCCGGGCAGACCTCCGGCCCCAGGCCAGTCCCCCAGGCCATTGATTGCCAGGTTCTTGAACTACAGAGACCGAGACGCAATATTGCAACAATTCCGCAGTAAGGGCCCGTTCAAGTATGAAAACTCGAACATTAATGCTTACCCAGACTTTATGCAAGAGGTGCAGAACCAACGCAATTCTTTTGTTAAAATCAAGCTACGCTTACGGGAACAGAACATAAAATATGCCTTGCTCTTCCCAGCCAAGCTAAGGGTAGTGATGGAGGACCGTACCCATATATTCATCAACCCCGAAGATGCCTGGACATGGCTCCACGCCAAGGGCTTTGCACATCCCCGGGAGGACGACGAGGGGGACCAGAAATGGCAAAAACCTGCTGCAAGGAAAAGATCCAAACAAGCACCAGAGGCCAGCCCAATGACTGGCAAGCAGCAGAGGAAAGAGCAAAAGTGCTAAAAGAGACGCCAATACACATGCAAAGTCGCAGTACAATTGCGAGTGATCTTCCAGAGCTGGGATCGGATTCAGACACGGCCAGCTCCGCATTCACAGTAACAGGAGAACTAAGCGGGCTGAAGGTCACTCCAAGAACCGATGACGAACTTTAAACTACTCGTACAGGCCCACTGAGACTACCAGGGATGATGCCCGTAACTTGAAGATCTGCAGAGACTTTGCGGCACTGCCGAGATGTGGGGACAAAGAGTCTTCAACAATTTGCATCTTTGATATAAATGCTAAGCTAAGTGATTGGGGGCATAAGAAGGCGGTACATAGCGGATGAGCGGGGCCAGAGGGAACAGATTTATGCCAAGGGGGGGCGTCTGACGATATTGGCAGACTTAGGCCCTATTCTAAGCTTGGCGGGCGGCGGTAGCCGCCAGCCAAGCGGGAACCGCCAGAAGACCGTACCGCGGTCAAAAGACCGCGGCGGTCATTCTGGGTTTCCCACTGGGCTGGCGGGCGACTGCCGAAAGTCCGCCCGCCAGCCCAGCGGGAAACACCCTTCCCACGAGGACGCCGGCTCAGAATGGAGCCGGCGGAGTGGGAAGGTGCGACGGGTGCAGTTGCACCCGTCGCGAATTTCAGTGTCTGCAAAGCAGACACTGAAATTCTTTGTGGGGCCCTCTTACGGGGGCCCCTGCAGTGCCCATGCCATTGGCATGGGCACTGCAGGGGCCCCCAGGGGCCCCACGGCACCCCATACCGCCATCCTGTTCCCGGCGGGCGAACCGCCAGGAACAGGATGGCGGTATGCGGTGTCAGAATCCCCATGGCGGCGCAGCAAGCTGCGCCGCCATGGCGGATTCCCATGGGCAGCGGAAAGTCGGCGGTACACCGCCGGCTTTCCGCTTCTGGCCGCGGCTGTACCGCCACGGTCGGAATGCCCGGCGGAGCACCGCCAGCCTGTTGGCGGTGCTACCGCCAACCTCCGCCATGGCGGTATTTACCGCCAGGGTCAGAATGACCCCCTAAGTCTGCGGCACGATGTGAGCCCCTTACAAGAGCCACATCTGTACGATATGAGAATCCCACTATGCAAATCCAACCGGATAAGAACTATTTCACACACTTTTAAGTTTTGTAGTTTCACTGTAGTTGTTAGTAGTATAGGGGCTTTAACTAGGGGGGAGGGGATTAACAGTTTAGTAGAAATGCAAGGACCGGAACTACTTAATACACAAAAAATAGACCTGCACCCGCTATATTTAAATCTCAGCTACAAAAAGGTAGAGACCAGGCGGGCCACCACTAAAGCCCAGACCCACAACACAGCAACACATCCCCAGGACCCCATATGATGTCTTCCCGAAATAATATGAAAAACCAGTATATTATATTAACATGGAACATCAGGGGCCTCGGGGCGCTGAGCAAACGGGCTAGAGTGTACGCTCGACTTAAAAGACTAGGAGTGCATATCGCTATTTTGCAAGAGACACACATGCTAGAGGGGGACCTACGTGACTTGCGCACGAAGTGGGGAGGCCAGTTGATAGGCACAACATGCTCGGCCTTTGCAAGAGGGGTGATGATTTGGGTAGCGGCAGGAGTTCCATTCCTCATGTCATCACACAAGATAGACCAGGGAGGGAGGTACGTAGTGGTGGAGGGCAGACTAGAAGGCAGACAAATGGCAGTGGTCGGGGTATACGCCCCAAATAGTGGCATCACAGGTTTTCTTACCACTCTCACCCCAACGTTGCTGTCCCACCCCATGCCCCTAACTATCTGGGGCGGGGATTTTAATAGCACCCCATCAGCAGCAATGGACAGAACCAGTGCCCACCCGAGCGCACCAACTAGTAGGAAGCCCGTAGGTCCCCTACAAGAATGGGCAAATGTTATGGGACTTCATGACGTATGGCGATTAGGTCACCCAGAGCAAAAAGAATATTCATTTTACTCGGTCCCACATAACACCCACACTAGAATAGACATAGTATGGGGCACCCGCGAAATAGGGGCGCTGGTCACTGAATCTGAATACCTAGCAAAGACAGTCTCTGATCATGCGCCTCTGAGAGTAACACTAAATTGGGGCAGGACACGTCAGGCAATTCCCACTTGGAGATTCCAGGCGGAGGCTCTACGAGATCAAGCATTCGCCGCAATATTGGGGGAAGCTATAGGCCAATACTGGGAAATAAACGCTATGACTGCAACAACTCGGGCGATAGAATGGGATGCCCACAAGGTAGTAGCACGCGGAGTATGCATGTCCACTATGTGGGGTGTGAGACGCTCTTTACAGGCGGAAATTAGCAAACTAGAGAAGGAGCTAAGGATTGCGGAAAGAGCGGTAGCGTTGGGGGAAATCTCTAGCACTGCCCTCAAAGAAAAGCGCTCAAAATACAATGAGGCAGATAGCAGGCTCCGCTGCCACGACTACAACTACTACTTAACTAGGCTGCAAACGGAAGGAGATAGATCAAGTAGAATGCTAGCATGGCTACTCCGTGAAGACAGACAGCAAGCTCCAATAGGTGCTATCCGGGTGGGCGCACGTGAGATGGCTACTACACAAGTAGAAATAAACGAAACGTTTAGGAATTACTACTCAAACTTATACACTAAACGTACCTCGTGCACAGCTACACAACTTGAGGCTTTTCTGGCGGACTCCCTCCTACCCCAACTACCACAAACAGATAGAGATGGAATTGAAACCCCCATAACAATAGAAGAAATAGAACTAGCCCTTGCACAGCTGCCCAGGAACAAAGCGCCGGGTGCAAATGGCCTCCCCTCGGCGTATTATAAAGCCTATTTACCCAGCCTGAAATCCCATCTGCTAGGAGTGTTCCAAGAGGCGTGGACTAAAGAAAGCTTACCTATATCTCAAAGGGAAGCTATGATAGTGGTACTCCCTAAACAGGGTCGAGACCATACGGATGTTAAATCTTATAGACCACTATCGCTGTTAAATACGGACTGCAAAATATTAGGCAAAATATTAGCAAATAGGTTGGCTCCTCTCATGCACTTATTGATCCATGTAGATCAAAATGGCTTCATCCCAAAGCGTAACACCTTCCTAAATATCCGCAGATTGCTGAGTATAATAGGAGACACCCCCAAGAATGCACAAGAGGAAATGGTGCTCTCACTAGACATAGAAAAAGCCTTTGTACGCTGGAATGGGACTTCCTGATGGCCACGATGGCCCGTATGGGAATAGGCCGTAATTACATACGCTGGGTCCGGACATTGTATTCTAATCCAAGTGCAAGGGTGAAGTCAGGCGGGGTGATTTCTGATAGCTTCCCGATCTCCAGGGGGACACGGCAGGGATGCCCCCTATCCCCGCTACTGTTTGCCATAGCAATGGAACCGTTAGCGGCAAAAATACGCCTCATGGAACCCGAATGGGGAATTATTAGGAATGGGTTATATCACACAAATTCACTATACGCAGATGATGCTTTGATATATATCAGGAATGGTTGTGCAGCTATTCCACTTGTAATATATTTATTGGCTGAATTTGGAGGCCTGTCTGGCCTTGTGGTAAACTGGGAGAAGTCCTGTGTGTACCCCCTGGCAGAAAGGGCCTCCAACAATCAGGACCCCCCAGAGGTAGGGCACCTAAAGTGGTGCCCGACAACATTTAAGTATCTTGGGATAAATATATATCATGCCACAGAAGACTTAAGGGACAGGAACCTGGGGAAGGCGCTAACTTCCATTAAAGGCTCCCTACAATTCTGGAACAAGCTCCCGCTCTCGCCACCCGGTAAGGTGGCGATTGCCAATATGTTGATTCTACCTAGGCTCTTATATTACTTTGCGGCCCTGCCGATAACCATTCCCAAAAGTTTTTTGGGCAATTTAAATACAGCACTGCTGCGGCTCATCTGGGGAGGTGGCAGAGCACGAGTGGCGCTAACCACATTGCAACGCCCACTAGACAATGGCGTCCTGGGAACTCTGAATTTTGAAAGATACTATGCAGCCGCACAACTTCAGTGGGTCCAATATTGGATCCACAGACCAGAGCAAGCGGAGCCCATGAGTTTAGAGCCTCGGCGGAATGGGACCCCCCTCATAAACTGGCTGACGTCTAAGCCCCCCAAAGTGGTACTGGCCAACCCTTTGCTCGCAACCGCGCATGCGTGTTGGACTAAATATGTGCAAAAAGGAGCGGATAAGCTTCCTTACTCCCCACACATACCGCTAAATTATCTATTGGCGGGGACTGCAGCAGGAATGCAAGCTGTAAAGCTGTGGAGTGAAGCAGGAATACAGACAGTAGGAGATTGCTTTGAAGACGGCAAATTAATGACGTTCGAGGCTCTCCAGGCCCTTACGGAGATAAATCCGGGTCAGTTCCTGACATATCATGCCGTATGCCACGAAATTAGAAAAATATGGGGAATAGGCACCTCGGAACCAGAGACCTCCCCAGTGCTCCCCCAGCTACTACAACACAGTGATCAAACAAAAATAATATCCAATTTATATAGAATCCTCAACAAGATGCCCGAGGTACAGGCAGGGAAGGCATGGGGTAGATGGAATGCAGTCCTCCCCAACCCGATCCCACTGAAAGACTGGCCTACGGCCTTGTCTCACATTAGAGGTGTGTCAAGGAATCCCAGATTTAGATATACCCAATTCAATTACAAGCATCAAACATATCTTTCCCCAGCCAGAATAAAGCGCATGTTCCCTGATTAAGTACCAATATGCCCCAGATGCAAAACACCGTCAGCCCCCTTCTACCATATGGTATGGGATTGCCCTAATATACAAACGGTCTGGGCGGAGGTGGTAGGGGAGGTATCTAGGCTAACGGGTCTTGCACTGTTAGCAGACCCTGAGTCCTGCCTGCTGGGGCTGAGAAAGAGACCCAAAAAACAGAGACACCTGCACAAATTTATAGACTTGGCCTTTTTAATGTACAAAAGATTAATAGCAATGCATTGGAAAGCCCCCAAAGCTCCCGATCTGAAATCCTGGTACTCTCTAATAATACGTTGGGCTCGCACTGAATACCAGGTACTAAAAAGAATGGTGCGTGAAGGGCGACAACACACAGGATGCTCTACCTGGGAGGATTTGGTAACAAAACTGGAGGCCAAAAACGATGAGATGCCTCCTTGAATTGGGGTACATATACTCGCGAGAACCACGACATAAATCCCCCTGCATCCCCCGCTACGGAAACAAAACCCACAGGACACTCAGGCACCACAGCGCATGTATATCACTTCTTTCCATCTTTCTAGTAATAATTGTCTGTCAAACCTTCGCCACCACAGTACCAACGACACATGAGGAGCAGGAAATCAGGGGTGCCATCTGCAAACACTAATCCGGATGGCGCCCTCATCAGGCAGCCAGGGAACCCATGCATGCAAAACAAGGCCCACACTGGTCATGAGCGAATACCTATATAAAATAAATAATAAAGGATAAACCCATAGAGGGTGCAGCCAGAAATGATACTGTAAAACTAGAAGTGTTCCGTGAAGTGCATCATGGGGGGGGGATTGTTAAACGACCTAGATATTAGTTATTGTATTGGTTTATCCTGTGATTGCAAACTGAACAATTTGTATTATATTTTGAAATATAAAATCAATAAAAAATATTTAAAAAAAAAAAAATCTGGAACACTGATCAGGAAACAAGCAGATCCATAGATCCTAATGCTGAGGAACTCAGACAAAGACACCAGCACTAGGATACTGACAAAGTGATGCTGCAACACATAGATATTAACACTAAAACTAGAAAGTGTCATTGCACAAGTCTACCAGCAGGAAGGCACTGACACTGGGTCATTGGCATTAGAGCACCAACAGTGATACTGAGAAACAGCCATTAGGTGACCCACCGACTTGTGCATCAACACATGAATATTAATCATGATAGGGGGACACTGATATGGATACATTGACACAGATATACAGGGCTATTGATACTGACACTGGAACAATACCACAGACATTGGAAAGCGCATATCCGATACTGGGACACTACAATAAATGTAAACACTGACATTGGATTGGTGATATGTTATCAATGACATCAAACTTGAGGTGGGGGTATTGGCACCAGAACACGGGCACAGTGACTTTGAAATTGGAAAAGGTACACATGGACATTGAGACACCAACACTGAAATAGGTGCATTGACATTAGAATCCTGATTTGTCATCAGTGACACTATATAAGCTGAAATTGACATAAAGAGACTGGCACTACAATACTGACATTGGGGCATGGGACAGAGAGGCATAAAGGGGCTAGTTTAGAGTTCTGAAGACAGGATATTCTGTTGCAAATGTGAAACTGTACTCTGTACCCCAAACTGACAGTTTGCCACCCCTCTATTAGAGATCAGTGGACCAAAAACTTTTAATCAACAGAGCCCTCTTTAGCTCCATCGACAGAAAGCTACCACAAATGGGCATCAGATTAAAGCTATAACACCGCCCACTATATTTAGAATGGATGGACTTGCGGGTCAACAAATAATAATGACCCTCATATCTTTGGAGAAAAGTCCCAGGATGTGGCTCTCATTCGTTTTTAGTTTTTCATTAACAAACTCCCACTTTCAGAGTTTGTTTTTGAAAAGCTCAAAATGTTATAATTGTGCGGGAGGCCATCAAAACTGACAGTCCGAAAATGAGTGCTGATGTTCCCCATATGCCCAAGTTAAGCATGCGGTCCAAGGACCTGGAATGGTGGCTAGGTGGCTGCTTTGCTAGTTCTATGCGCCTATGTGACTAGTGGCAGTGGGCCTATTGCTTCACTGCTCCCCCAAAACGTTTTAAAATCTTTGTGAGTTTTCAAAAAAGATAATACAGAGTACCCAGATATGGACATATCATTCTACTGTCTGTTAGTATGCGCCTAGAGGGAACAAAGGCATTAGAGTATCATAAGAGACACTAAACAAAGCATAACATTTGAGGGCGGTGTCAGTGGTCAGTCCCTGAGAGGTTGCTAAATTTCTCTTGGCCATGAGGTAGGTGGTTGTAGTGTGGCATAGATTTCACTAGTGGTGTTACAATAAATTAAACTGTTACTGCAGGCTTTACAATTGGAAGAACCCTACTGCCTCAGTGAATCGCTAGATCTCTTTTAGCTAGCAATAGTGCAAGGGCTGTATATCTGAAGATTGATTTGGGGACATCTGCCATATGGCCAGGGATTTCCATAAGGGGGTCTGGATGAAGGTCAACATTTGTCATTAAAGAGAGGTGCCCAAATATCTTATTCCAGCAAGTCCCAATATGTGGACGGATTGAGGTCACATGTACAAAATCAACATTGGTGAGTCACATTTTAAGCAATTGATAGAACTAGTGGGTTCTATTTTGGCAAATGTGCTAGGAGTGACGTACACCCTGTTCAAAGATTTAAATTGGAGCAGCTTGTGTTGGTAGTTAGGGGAAACTAATTTAATATGTGTCAGTCAGGGCACAGACCATGCCGGTCTCCCATTGCTCCCTTATCTTCCCGCCGTGGGCAGGCTTCAGTGACATGCAGGCTTTGTTTAGTTTGGAAATCAGTATACCGCCCTCAGAGTTCAACATTAGCAAAGTTAATGGGGAAAAGTCAGCGGGAGCTATGGTATATGAAGAGATGCAGTCACAAAGTGTGGCATGGAGGCAGTGCAGAAGGAAAACATTCAGCCTCATAACCTGTCTGAATCTAGCATCTTCAGTATGTGATAGGATATGTCCATTTGTGAAGGTCTCTCCCATTGTGCGCAAGTCAAATTTACTAAGTGTGTGTGTTGCACCACTCATTCCCGGGTAGGTGGGATCTATGGGTTGTTAGACACTGAAAGTAGAGGAGAGTATAGGGGGCTTGTCCCAAGGAACTAATTAAGTTTCTTCCAAGCCCAGCATGTGGTGTATAATGTTTGGATGTCAGCTGGATTAAGTTTGACTCCGCTCTGTAAGATGGATGACAGTGGAGTGCCCTCTGCTTGACCCCTCTCTGGGATGAAGTAGGAGATTCTAGCATCTGTCTGGAACCAATGGCAGGAAAACTGGCCCTTCACCACTAAATAATACCTTTGAAAATCAGGGATACCGAATCCACTTCTCTCTTAAGGACATACAAGGGTATCCCATCATATTCATGGCCTTTGGCCAGCCCAGATGAGGCGCAGTAGCAGACACCACAGAGTGTGAAGCAATGTGTTGGTTAGAGGTATTGGGATATTGAGGATGAAATAAAGGAAGCAGGGTAAGACAACCATTTCAATGATGGATATTCGTCCCACAGTGGAGAGTGGGAGCCGTATCCACAGCTCGACCCTGACTGTGAGTTTTTCAATGGCAGGCCCATAGTTCAGATGGAACACCTGTTCCTTATCTCTATGGAGTATAATACCAAGATAGTTAGTGGAGTCATCGCACCATCGTAGTAGATATTCACACAGTGCCGCTGAGGTGGTGTCTGTTAGAGGTGTCCAATAGATATGGAGTCCTGAAAATCTCTAAATCAAATAATTTTCGGAATAATCGGAACAAGATTTTGAAAGAGGTTACAAAGCAGCAGTAAAATATTATCTGCATACATAGAAATGAGTAGGGGGCCTGGTCAAAAATGAAGTCCATGGTGGTGTGTTTTTCTTGTAGGAGGTGATCCACTGGGTCCATAATGATAATAAAAAGTAACGATGACCAGGGGCACCCCTGACATGTGCCCCTAACAATTCTGAACTGGCCAGTTAGTGATCCATTCACACAGAAGCGTGGCACCAGTTGGGAATAGAGGAGCACAATCAGTGCAGGGAAGCTCTTAGAGAGTCAGCCCTTCTGAAGTGTAGCTCGAAGGAAAGGTTACTCCAGAGAGTCGAAGGACCTTTTACAAGTCGAGTAAAATAATGGCTGGAAGAACCTCTGCTGAGATCCTATTGAGTACTACAAATACTGTACAGAGTAAAGGCCGTGGTCCTAGGTGGGCGAACCCCATTTGGACTGGGGAGATGATCTGATCCATTAATAACACCAATATGGTATATATTACTTTGGCCCGAACTTTCTTATTGAAATTTAGTAAGGAAAGGGGCTGATATGAGGTGCAAAGGGGAGGGTCCTAATTAGATTTAAGTAAGAGTGTAATTACTGCTTTCCGTAGCGTGAGTGGCAACATGCCCTCCTCAAGGGCTTTAGCATACATATCCAAAAGATAGGGAAAAGGATATAATTAAATGTTTTGTAAAAAATGTTCATTTAACCATCAAGACCCAGGACCTTGGTGCCATTCACTGCATCAATGGCCTGTGCTATTTTCTCCACAGACATAGGCACTAAGAAAGGAACACTGTGGTCTGTGATGCACATCATTGCAACTTCCTCAAGGTAAGCCTCTCTGGTGTCATCGTCACCTGTGAGTTTGGTGGAGTACAATTGGTCATAATAATGAGTAGGGCATCAGTGATATCAGCATTATGAATGACTCCCTTGTTGTTGACAAGTAGAAATTCAGGTATGTAGTCTGGACTGTGGTTGGGATGAAGCAGGTGAGTGTACATGCGTCCTGAACGTTCACCCTCTACCTCAACAAGCCCAGGCATTTGTGCCCAAATAGGCAACTTCTCTCTCAGCCAGAGTGAGGAATTTGTCCATCAATGTGTGGATAGGCCCCTCCAGGCTGCTGTATGTTGGACCCATCAGAGTCTTTAAATGCAGTTTATACCTGTATCATGCTGTTCTGGATGTCTCGGAGGACACCTGCGTGTTTTGAGAGAGAGATGCCCTAGACATATGCCTTGAAGGCATATCATAGGGTGGCCTGGCGTGTCACAGAGCCAGTGTTCAAGTTAAAGTATTCTATTATAGAGTCTCATAGTTTCATGTGAGACAATTCATCTAAGAGAGTGGTGGCAGGCAAGCACCACTTCCTCTCAAGCCCTCAACTAAGTGAAATGTTAAGAGATATCCACACAGGGAAATGGTCTGGCAGAGTAAGTGGCAAGTAATGCACATTCCTCAGCCAGGGAAGAACATCAACCGATAAAGGCCAGTAATCAGTGTGCATCTATACAGCATGTGGTGCAGAGTAAAATGTATAAGAGAGTATTGTAGAATGTATGTTTTGCCAAGTCACCCTCAGGGAATAGGTGTCCCCAGTGTCCTTAAACACCCGAGTGACCTGAGGTTTGCTAATAGTATTTGCCACTGTGGAATCAGGCAGCGGGTTCTGTACCAGATTAAGGTTTGCCCCCATCGCAGTAAAACGGTAGTGTCATCAAACCAGCCCATGATGGAGGATAGTTGGTGAAATAAGTCAGGGTCATCAACATTAGGAGCATAAATGTTCACAAGAAGTACACAGTGGTCAGCCAGGCGACTGGCCTGCACTGCATAGTGAGCCTCTCTTTCCAAAAAAGTAGTAGTATGCCTGAAGGGGATGCTCCTGTGGATGAGTGTAACACCCCCACCCCTGAGTAAGCACTGGAACTAGAGAATGACCTATGTGGTTCCCATCCTTTTGCAAAGACGGGGGAGTCTTGTAGGGAGAGGTGCATTTCCTTTAAAGAACCGATTTTTGCCCCATGCCTTTTAAGGTATGATTTCACTTGCTTGCCCTTATGGGGATTGTTTGAGCCCCGGATGTTCTAAGTCAAACATGGGAGAGGATGTGACAAAACAGCCAAACGTGGCGACTGTGGAGCTGGGGAACCAAGTTTGAGTCTCGGCGTTGGCTCTACATCCTGTGATTCTGGGCAAATCACTTAATCTTCCTGTGCCGAGCAAAAATGAATGTGTCCTTGTGTAACATAACTGGGGCTCATGCAAAGTGCTCCAATACCTTCGGGTTGAGTTTGCCCTATATAAAACTGCAAAAAAAAAGAAGAAATTTAACCTCCGCTAAGGTGGACTACCCTGCCACAGTCTCAGAAACTCCTCCAGGCAAGGAGTAAGAGAAAAATAAATAACAACAATCCCCAAATTAACAAATACCCACTACTCCCTGCCCACACAGAGCTTCTAACTGTTCAGTAAATCCCTTGGAAGTCAACAAGCAAACATAAATCCCTAAAACATAATATGATGCACACTATGATGCAGACAACTTGTGCATAATAATAGTTAGGTACCGGAAAATTCAGGAGTGTCCTGTCAAGACATTGCAATGAGAGGGGGTTCAAGAGACTGCCCCTGAGTATTCATCTATGTGCATCATCTGTCAGACACAAGGCAGATACTCAGCGAGGAGGGAAAGGTTCTGTGCTCTGTGAGGCTTGTACATCGGAAGGCGTGTGGTCCGTTGCAGACAGTGGTGTTGTAGTTCCTTTAGGGTGGAATGTCTTAAAGAAGGATAGCACTTCCACTGGTGAATCTAAAATCTCAGTCTTCCCATCCACATCTATTCAGAGCCTGGCAGGGTACAACATAATGTTTTTAAGACCCTTTTTGCGGAGGAGAGCTTTGAGCCTCCAGAACCATCAATGTGAAGCCAGGGTATAAAGAGATGGTGGAACACTGATATTGCAGTGGGCCCCAGTCGCGGACCAGTTGGAGCGCCGTGTCTCTGTCCCTAAAGTTGAACAAACATACAATTATAGGGCAAAGAGTTTCTCCAGTCGGTGGCCCAGGTCCAAGCGACCTACAGGCATGTTCCATTACAAAGGTGTCTTTAAAGCTATGACTGTCAAACAGTTCCACCAGTAACTGTTCTACAAATTGGTCCAGGCACCTCACATTGGTGGATTCCGCGATGCCAGTGATGTGAATGTTGTTCCTACACAATCTCACTTAAAGGTCTTCATTCGTAATGGCCACAGTCTTTAAGAGTCCTTCTGTCTTGTCTAGGAGTTTGGCAAGGGAAGAGGTTTAGTTTTCCAAGCCTGAAATATGTTCTTCTGTGCCATCCTGATGGGCACCATTATGGTCAATTCTTTCCCCAATTCTTTCCGGGCGGTTCATCAGTGGATCATAGCGGGGGTCAATGGAGCAGAACCCGGCTCTTAGCTCTGGAGTGATGGCATTGGTCCCAGTAAAATGTTCCTCGGTGACTTGGTCAGATCGGTGCTCCTCCATCTCCCTCTGTGTCTGATGTGGATTCAGGCCTACCTGACTGCCGGGCCCTTTTGAAGAGGAGCTTAAGTTGCATAGGGTTACCTTTCCCCAAAATGGTGAGCCGGCAGAACAAAAAGGAGACCACACTTGTATGCGTCAATCAAAGGCATTTCTGGGCCAAGCAGAGGTACTCCTAGAGCTGTAGTCTCAGCCAACCGGCGGGGGCAGCCTGATGGGCAGTGCTCCAAACAAATGGGTGATGGTGACAATTATGGTTCGAAAGGGCCCAGGCCCCCCAAGCTGCAACACAGGGGATGGCTAAGACAGACCCTTCAAGATCCCTGGTTGAAGCTAGTTCATGTGACCAAAGGGTGCAGTAATGGGGTGATGCAAGCAATGTTGAGTCTCCACAAGTGCCCAATTCTCAAATAGTGGTGAAGGGAAGACAGTAAGGGTCCCATGCAGCAGTGTACTAAAGTAGGTAGAGGTGGGAGGGGCCGCACAGCAGGTGTGATGCAGGACGGTGCTGCCACGTGAAGCTGGCGTGCACTACTTCGCAGTGTTCAAGATGTGAAGTGCCTATCAAACTGCTGGTATTCTATGGCAGTGGGCGGGTCAAGAAGGCTGCACTCCTGGGATCCGGCTGTTGAGACAATGGTCTTGCCGTGGTTAGAGCAAACCACTGCACAAGAAGCACGTCCAGTTCAGGTGGGTAAATGGCACCCCCATCACACAGCATCTGTCAGCAGCCGGCTGCTCCGCCTCGTTTTAGGTGGTGCTTCTCCAAAGGGCTATCAGCATGTTCAGAGCTGCACTGGAGCGCAGTCGCAGCAGGTAGACGACCAAAGATGGTATATGCAGAGTGCAGTGGGCCCAGCAGGGCTCACTAGACCAGTCCTCAGGCTCACCTGTGGCCCTGTCACCACAGGGCCTCTGAGGAAGCCTGGCCCAGTCTAAGCACCAATGGTTTTGTTGCCTCCACTTTTGTTTCTCCCACCCAAAAATCAGGATATTATGCAGCAAGGATGTGGCAATGTAGTCAGGCAGGTTGGATGAGGGGGTAATAGGATTGGAGCCTCAAAACCATAGGTATTGAGATGTCGGAGCCAGAGCTTCACTGCCATGCGGCCATAGTGGACACCGGCATGGCCACACCTCCTGCTTCCCAATACTTGATGTCTAGCTTGTCTACCTGTCATGTTGACTCTTTCATCAAGGTCACTCTAGCATGAGCTAGGTACAACCAGTGCAGTGCTGCCTCATAGTGGGACCATGTCTTTGTTTGAACCCTTTTCCTAGAGGTGTCAACCTCATACATAATTACATTAAGTTATTAGCAGTTTTCATCACTTTTACTGGTTGAACTGCTTTCAAAACATCATTTGAGATAGATTTCCTGAAAGATCCCCAATGTTCTTGGCTCACTGTGTTTTAATAGGCATCATCTCCTACTTATTATCACAAATAGTTGTAAGGGAAGACAAACACCAATGCTTTAAAAATACTTTACTACTTTAAAAATTAAGAAAAACATCTTGCATTCGTAAAATCCTGCCATGTTGTAACTTATATTAAAAGATGTAGCGAGGGAAACTACATTTTGGAGCCCTTTTGTTGTTACTTGGGACATGCCCCTCAAAACATCTTTCCCTAAATAGAGGCCTGTGTACAGCTATCCCTATTTTTACACAATTTGAGAGGGTAAGATGATACTCAAATCCTCCAGAGCATGAAAGAAGAGGACGGAGATGATTTTGCCATATTTTACCATTGATCTGCTGTTGGATGTCTGCGGTTTGTTAAAACTCAACTTTGAGATAATTCCCACAAATACAAGTTTCCACATTGGGAGTCGCGGCTGTAGACACTTGACATACACCACTGTGCACAGCCAGTCCCATCTAACAGGAAGCTTATTTTGCAGGTAGACTCTGACCACTTAGTTTTTGTTTTATTGTCTTATATATTTTGTCCTCTTATGTAATTTTACGTTATGTAAAAACCCTTTAGTTACCTTTTCCTACTCTTACCCTTACCCAAACCTGCACCCTAAAATCCTTACAATCTCATCTTTACCCATCTCTGAACTCTAAAAACACTTACGGCCCTTACTAACCCCTACCATTACGCATCCCTGAACCCTAAAAAAACCCTCATTTCTCCTTACTTACACCCACCCTTACCCACAGTGAGTGCTAAATACCCTTCTATCCCTGTACTCTTACCCATCCTTAGACCATTAAAATCCCTTATACTACTTAACTCCCCTTAATTCCCTTGGTAAAATATAGCTAAAACACTTACCTGGGTGGTAAAGTTATACATTATAAAGTGCCAGAAAATGTCATCAGCAGAACTGATAACGCGTCCCGACCTAGCTAATTTATTTATACGGGGACTCGTTTTAGGCCAATGAATCTTTTTGACCCTGATTGGGGACTCCTTAAGACGAGATAGCTATTTGGCATTTCAATCAACAGATCAATCACTTCAACAATATTGACAATAACTAATCGATTCGCTTTACCAATACCCTCCCATAAGACTAAAACACCATGACTTTCCAGCCACTAAATGATCACGCAAAGCTAATAAAGGTTAAGATATTTATTCCCTATTAGTTACAATTCTAAGGTCAAGTTTATTAGTCTCAATATCAATAAGCACATCAAAAGCATGGTAATATGGCAACTTGAATAAGACTTTATCAAAGCAAAAATCAGAAACATCAGAACAAAGCACGATGTCAACATGAATCAACTTTAGCAGGGTATCATTAACGCAGTATTCAACAAAGCAAAGATTCAGTCATTTGTCTATTTGCACCCAATATTAGTGAATTTCTCAACTAACCTCTAATTAGCATCAGCATGTTGGGCTTCATACAAAACAATTTAGTAACATAAATTTAGAAAACATCTAACTATGGTCCTTATCAAAAGAGCAGTTGGTACCTAGAATGAAAAGCCAAACAGACAATTACAATTCATTATCATGTAGTTACCCTCCGTAATGGGTCAGCATACAGAGTTAGTCTTCGTCCTCAGGACAGCAGTTGATTCGCCATCAGCCAGGATAAGCAGCAAAGTCTCAGCAAGATAGGGTGAGAAGGAATGCTTCCCTCATAAGGAGGAGAAGTGCGTTATAGGGCAAAGAGAGGATGAGGATGGTTTAGGGTATCAGAACAACAAAGTCTTAAAGCAGGGTACCACAGCAAGAGTGTCCCTCAGTAAAAGGCACGTAATGGCTAGGTAATGGCATCAAAGTGGTAAGGAAGAATGCCAAGAATGGCTGATTTCTCCTTATGTCACGTCGTTATATTGAATCTGTTGAACAAGTCTCTAATTTCCAATTGGGCAATATTTGGTGCATCGTTATCTCTGTCCAATAATCCGTTGATCACCTTATTAGTATTTTCACCCAAGACAGTTCTCATGCAGTTTATTGGTTCCTGTGATTGACGTCTTCAGCGGGTACAATGTCAGGTAAGAAAAGTTACACTCCTCGCTCCAGTCAGTAGTTCCATTGTCTTTACCAGTTTGGGCGACCTTGTACCTGTTGCGAATTACACTGTTGCATTCAGCAAGAATGTCTCCTTGAGCAAGTCGGGTCTCATGAGAAAGAATTTACTACAGTTACACACACACATCTCTAGCTTCTGGAAAAGTACAGTTTCACGTCCTTTAGGAAGACAGCACATTGCACGTTAGAAAAAACACATTTAATATGAGACCAGGCAGTTAGGCCCAGGCCCTTGCTAACTAAGGCCGAGTGATTAATTCAGCAAAACCTCAATACAAAATTCCTAATGCAAATACAGAAGCATACATGAGTACATTATTAATTCATTATTAGTCAGTGTCATTAATCATTGTATAGATTGGTGGCCACTCCCCGTGGGCACATTTCAAACGCGTGCATTAATATTTATTCTACCACGTTTTCTATTCAGCATCATTTATACATTATTTTGCAAGCTTTTCATGTTAATATTGAATATAAAACTACACTCCAACAGTACTTACCTTCACTGTAACTGCTGCATTCTAAGTTGGATGCGTAGTAATGCCCACTTTGTAAAGAATGCATTTTTTTTTGGTCGTGGTATGCTGTTATGTAGTGTAATGTTACATTATTTAATGTTATTTTAAGTTGCATTTTGCATAGAGAAGTACTGGCCAATAATGTGGCATCTTGGAACCGGTACTCATCTAGCAGTTGCTTACACTTACAGAAGGTTCTGCACTGTTTTATGAGTTATCTTTCCTTTCAACACTAGTTTGGCATTAGATAACCCTACAGCATCAAAATGTTAACAGAATGCATCAGGGGCTTCCTAGTGAATCTGCTGCTCATCTCCAGCCATTTCTGAAGGCCGCTTGCTGTTTTTGAGTTTGATTGCGTCGTTCTCACTATTCAAATTCTACAATGCTCGGCCACAATGACAAATACAATAATATAAATCTTCTGCGTTATCCACCGGTCCTATTATCAAACACTGGCCTCTGTTTTTGACCAACAAATTTCACCACTACCAGTTAAAACAAACTTTGTGTTGAACTTCAGGCTCCAACCTGTTTTCTAAAATCCAAGCTTTTCATTGCTGCTGGTAGATCATTTCCTTTGCACTCCAACAGTGTTTAATTTGTGAAAGACTTAGGGGCATATTTACAAGAATGTTATGTAGCACAGCAAGTCACCTGCGTAGCAGGGAAAGGGCAGGAATGTGCCATATTTAAAAGAATAAGGGACATTTCTTCCTTTTTCCAGCACTGGTGCCATTTTGGCAGCCAAGCGCCAACGCAGGCACCCTTGCACCATTGTGTAATGGTACCTGCGATGTAAGGAGCATTATTTTTGTGCAGGAAGGAGTCCTTCCTGCACAAAAGCAACCCCCTGAGGCATTTTCCTCTTTCTATGTGTGCTGCAGAATGCAGCACACATAGAAAGAGGAAAAAATATATTTCTCCTCGTTACGCCTCACGTCAGGAGGCATAGCATTTTGGTGGATTCTCAGGTCTATCACTTTTGCTAAATGATGGAATGTATCAAAATCCATCATGGGAACACCCATGCAACACCCATGGAACACCTCCCTGGGGCAGAGTAACGCAATGCAGTGATTTGTGCTGCTTTGTATTACTCTGGATTTACCAAGCCACGCTGGGCCAAGCAAGGTGGCCTTGCATGGCTTGATAAATAGCATGTTGGAGTTGCATCACGCTTGTACCACGTTGGGTGGTACTAGAGTGCCACAACTCCCTCATAAATGTGGCCCTAATTACAGGGCCCCAAGTTATTTCAGAAGCCTCCAGCAATAACTATTGAATGTCAGGATGCCGCTATGACTCTTCAATCCACCAACAGACATTCCCTGTCTCTTTTTATCACTCTTGCAGGCTCTTTTTCATCTCTGCTTTCTCACATTATCATTGTTTTCCATCTTTCGCTTGATCCTCTCTTTTCTGCTTTTATCTCTTTTGTTCTGGGTGAAAGCCTGATGAAAGAAATTAAGAGCCAGTTTCCAAAAATGAGTGTCAGTGAGCTCCACCTGCAACCCCTGGCTTAAAATAAACACTTCACTCCAGGATGCTAGCCTTGCCTCTTCCTACCAGGCCCCTGAAGTACTGAGAGTCATTGTTTGATATTTCAATAGTGTATAAAAACTTGGGCCTCATTTACAAGTTTTTGGCATAGGGCATAGGGCAGCATAGCAAGGAATCTTGCTGCGCTGCCCTGCTTCTCAAGAAAAGGAGCAGGAATGTGCTGTATCTCAAAGACACAGCGTATCCCTGTCCTTTTCCCCTGCGCTGGTGCACAATGGGCTGCCATGCCCAATGCAGGTACCCTTGCACCATGGTTCAAAGATGTGTGCATTGCAGGGATGATTGTTTTGTGCAGGAAGGGACGCCTTCCTGCACAAAAACAATCACAAGAGGCATTTTCCACTTTCTATGTGTGTTGCAGAATGCAGCCTACATAGGTAGAAGATAGACAAGGAGAAATAAAGACATTTCTCCTCACTGTGCCTCCCTTACGCCTCCCCTGGGAAGGCATAGGGTTTTAACGCAGTCCCAGTTTTACACATCCTTGTAAATCTGGGAATGCATCAAAATCCACAGGTGTTGCGTGGGAACACCCACTGCAACACCCATGGAATGCGCCTTTGACACAGAGCAAGGCAATGCAGCAACTTGTGATGCATTACCTTACTCCATATCTACAAGGCCAGGCAAAGCCACCCAAAGTGGCTTTGCCAGGCCTCATAGATATGGGCCTGCAGCCTGTGTCTTTGGTGCATCATAAATAGTGATGAACCGGCAGGGCATCAGAGAGGAAGCCAGGGATGTACAATATGTCACAGACATGAAGCATAATACATCACTTACATTCCCACAGATACCCCAGCCAATGTCAGTAGAGAGGAGGTGCCACGACAAACCAGTCCCCCAACAGAAGATGCCCCCAGTGATGACAGTAACTCTGGACTTCTGGATCTGGACCAACAACCTGGCCCATCAGGGACCACTGGACAGTCGCTCACTCAAGCCAACTCCCAGTCAACCACAGAGCCTCCCCCATCAGTATCCAACATCACAGCACCCACCCAGCATCCCCACACCTCTATCCCCAGGACACGTCAATCAGCAGTGTGCCCACCTGTACAGGGAGTCCAGGCCACATCTCATACCCAAGACAATCAGGGAGCTGCGGTCAGTGGCAGTGGGCACACAGTTCAGGGGACAGAGGCACAGGGGAACAGGGACACTGGGAGGACCGCTGTGCACCAGGGGGAGGACAGCCTCAGGGAACCAACTCTGCAAGAGGCACTCACCGAGATCCTGGGAGCCTACCAACATTCCCAGGACTCGATGAGCCAGATCCTTGACAACATGCAGGAGAACAGGTGGCTGCAGGAAGGACAGTATCAGGGGATCAGGGAGGAGATGCAGGCCATTAACACCATCTTGATCTCCATAGCAGGGGTGCTCGCAGACATGGCCAACATCATGAGGAAGGCAACAGCACAGCAGCTGGCCCCTACCACTAGCCATATAATTGAAAAGACCTTCACCTCTGCTGCAGATAGTGGGCAGGAGGCCCTGCCACAGGATCTAGAGGTCACCAGCACCCCACCCCCTGCAGAAGCTGAACCACCCCACAAACGTTCCCTGAAACCCTGACAGAAGCCAGAGACACCTGCCAAGACCACCACCAGGAAATGAGACTCTCCTGATTGTCCCCTTGTAACCCACACAGTCATCTTGTCCACTTTGAACTGCCTTTGCTTCCCACCCTATGGCCCCTTGGGCACTGGACCTGTGCTACAAGCACAATGGAACAATACCATGGACCTTCCTCCATCATCACCCCATTCAATTGCTCTTTTTCCTCAGTTTCATCGCACTACAATAAACACCCTTAAATACAACTTGACTAGTAGTATTTTATGTTTTGAAAATGTGCATTTATGGAAACAGTCACATTTAGTGCAAATGATCTGAACACTGTGAGAGCATAGAAATAATGACCTGTAGCTGTCTGTAGTCAGCACATCAGTACACAGTTGTTATAGCAATAACATCTGTAAAATGATAAGCCATAGGTGACAATAAGTTGAGATGCAAAGGAAGTTAATGCCATCATGCTACTGCCACACAGAATACATCAATAGTCAGAGGAATGGACAGTTGCACTGTCTCACCTGTGTCATTGGAAGTATTGACGGATAACTTATGTGCTGTTGTCCTCATCCTCAGCCTCTTCATCCTCAATGTCCTCAAGGTCTACTGCTGCCACAGGGGCATCTCCAGTCTCTTCCTCCTGCAGAAAGGGTACATACCATCCGAGGGCCAGGTTGTGCAACAGGCAGCATGCCACTACTATCTGGCAGACCTTCCCGGGTGAGTACCACAGGGATCCACCAGTCAGGTGGAGTCACCTGAACCTGGCCTTCAGGAGGCCGAAGGTCCTCTCGATGATCCTTCTGGTTCGGTCATGTGCCTCATTATAACGTTCCTCTGCCCCTGTCCTGGTATTCTTTACATGGGTCAGCAGCCACAGTAGGTTTGGGTAGCCAGAGTCACCTGCCAGTATTGAGGGACAATTTTTAGCCTCACACAATGCTATAGGGATGACAACTGAAGGGATACACTTACATACATTGGGTGGGGACCATGGCTCACCTATTAGCCACACCCTGTGCCTCTGTAGTTGGGCCATCACATTTGGGATGCTGCTATTCCTCAGAACAAAGGCGTCATGCACCGACCCAGGATACGTAGCATTGATGTGGGAGATGTACTGGTCTGCCAGGCACTCCATTTGCACATTGAGTGAGTGGAAACTCTTCCGATTCCTAAACACCTGTTCATTCTGGCAGGGGGGGTACAAACGCAATATGTGTTCCGTCAATCGCCCCAATAATATTGGATATATGTTCCATTGCATAGAATCCTGCCTTCACTGTGGCCAAATCTTCCACCTGGGGGAAAGCTATGAAATTGCACATGTGTTTCACCAGGGCAGACAAAACTCTTGCCAGCAGGATTGATAACATTGGCTGTGACATTCCTGCTGCCAAGCCCACTGTCACTTGAAAAGAACCAGTTTCCAGGAAATGGAGAACTGATAGCACTTGCACAAGAGGGGCTATCCCAATGGGATAACGGATGAGAGATATCAGGTCTGGCGCCAATTGGGCACACAGCTCAGTGATTGTGGCCCTGTCCAGTCTATAGGTGAGTGTGCCGGTCATCCAGTGCAGCCAAGTCCACAAGGGATCTGTACACAGGGGTATGTCTCCTCCTCTTATCTATCCACAGCAGTAGGTATCTAAGGCACACAAGAGTGAGTAGGCTGTCACAATTTGAACAATGGAACCACAACTTCAGTGTACATAGTGCATTTATGTGATGGGACAGTGGAAATGGCAAGGTATGTGCTAATCTAGGCTGTGACGCAGGTTGATATGACCATTGTCCGCCACCATGAAATGGCAACCGCCTGTCCTGTATGTAGGGACAGTTGGAAGTGAGGTAACTCCGCCGACACTGGGCGTCGTGGCAGAAGGCGGTCTTGCACCGCCGTGCAATTCCTCATTGGATAATATGGGGCTCTATGGAGAACAGTGGCCAATGAGGACCTGGAGTGACGGTGTACACTGCAACGGAAGTGACCACTATTTTCTATCTGATTCCTCACTTGTTTCCTGACCTTCAGCAGGAGAACATCTACACTGCGTATGCTGCTATGACCTGTGTCTGGAACCTACCATGGCCCCTGTGACCGGGGAAAGTGCCCCTGCCTTCAATTCAGAGGAGTTGGAGCAATTGGTGGATAGGGTCCTTCCCCAGTACGGACTGCTGAATGGGCCTCCAGACCAACAGGTGAACACACCTTGGGCACGATGCATGTGTGAAGGATGCATGGAGATGTCTGTGCAAGCATTGTGTCATCGGGGGAATGTCTTGTGGTGGTGTACATGGTGTGCCTCCAGCCGATGTGTGTGCCAATGGTGATGGAAACGGGATTGGTGGGCCACATGTGTGACAGACTGGATTGTATGGATAATGGTGTTCTCCTGTCTGTATTACCTCTGCAGGTCAGCACCCATCTAAAGAAGGGATTATGGTGTGACATCGCCGAGGACATGCGGACCCTGGGGGTCTATGGCAAGCAGAGCAGCCACTGTCGGAGATGGCAGGGAGACCTGAGACGCTGGGCACAGAAGACCACAGAGGCCCAGCTGGTTATGGCCTCCCAACGAGGAAGGGGGGCCCGTCAGAACCTGACCCCCATAATGGCCTCTATACTGGCGGTGGCCTACCCAGAGCTGGATGGGCACTTGAGGGAATCACAGCAGCCACAACAGGGTGAGTACAGTGGGCATTGTTAAAATAATTGGCAGGTGGCATGGGATCCGGGCGGTGGATGTGAGTTAGTGGGTGCCCCTAAGGCCAGGCCAGACATTGCGCCATGATTCAACTCTAGGGTAATGTGTGTATGGCAACTGCAGGTAACCTAGCTTGTTAGCATTCCATGTCAGTCAGGGCTTTGTGGGTCCCAAGAGGGGTGCAGTTGGCGGTGTGTGGCCCTCATCTTGCTGTGGCATCTAGCCAAATCACTGGCAGTGCAATGCACAGTGCTCAAGCCTGATCCCTGTGTGTGATGGTGCTGTGTATGCCAACCGTATTGTTGGAGCAGTAATTGACCCAGTGTTTCCTTTTTCTCTCTCCCCCCCTTTTTCTTCGGTCATCCTGTCCATGTGTGCATTAGCATCAGCTGGTGGAGGAACAGGGGCACCAGCGACAGAGGGAGGTGCATCCTACAGGACCCAGGAGGCAGAGTTCAATGACACAGAGGGAACCAGTGGAACGGAGGACAAGGGGAGCACCACAAGGGAGACAGGAGGTGACAACACTGACTCAGCTACCTCCTGCAATGGAAGCTCCCTGGGGTGTGACCACCCTAGCTGCAGGTACAGCCACCACCCCGTACCAGCACCACCCACCCAGTAGCCCCTCAGTGAGTTGCCCGTGCCCGCTCACCAGGGAGGGTGGACATCTCCTTCACCCAGGCACCTCAGGCCCTGCCCCAGGGAGCCCTGCTGCCATAAGTGAGGAGGCTATTGTCCTCCTGAGATCCATCTCTGTAGGACAGCCAAGCATTGTGAATGCCATCCAGGGGCTGGCATCCCAGATGCTGCAATGCAATGCATTCCTGGAGGGCATCCACTGTGGATTGGTGGCCCAACAGAGATCGATTCAGGCTCTGGCCTCCTCTCTGATGGAAGCCATTGTCCCTGTTCCTACTGTCCCCCCTCCAACTACCACTTCCCAGTCCCAGTCTCCTCAACCCCAACCCATCCCATGCACACATACAGGTGAGCATGCACACAAGACAACACACAAGAGTGGCACAGTCAAACACAGGCACCACACTTCATCCCACAGGCACTCACGCAAACACCAGACAGTTGCAAACACAACCACATCCACTGCCTCCACTGTCTCACCCTCCTCCTCCTTCTCTACCTCCCTCACAATCATGTCCACACTCACACCTGCATGCACTGCATCAACATCCACCACCAGCATCACCACACCAAGCAGCACGCACACCACTCTAGCAGACACCGCCACAACATCCATGCACGTGTCCCCTATGTCCTCTACCACCCTGTCAGTCCCCCCTCCTAAAGACACAAACACAAGCACTCACACACCCAACAGTCAACCACCTCACATCAGCAGACAGCCCATGCACCTGCACCCAAATCCTGCAGACATACACCTCCTACAACCACTCCCTCAACCTCCATTTCCCATCCCTCCTCCCACTCCACTGTCCCTAAGAAGCTTTTCCTTGCCCAACTAGACCTCTTCCCTCCCCCTGCCTTTACATGTAAGAGCAGGGTCCTAATGACCCAGCACAGCACCTCAGCCAAACAGTCCACGTGGATAGTGGTGGTACCACCTAGTCATGGTGGCAAGCCAGTGAAGGGTCCCACTCCACCAGCCAGGAAGGTTAAGGATCGCACACTTAATGCCATGAAGGGGAAGGAGCCTGCACCTCCTGCCATGAAGGGGAAGAAGTTCTCAACCCCTGCCACGAAGGGTAAGGATCCCACGCCTCCTGCCATGAAGGGGAAGAAGCCCTCGACTTAAGTGGAGGTCGCTCCTCCTGCCGCTGCAGCTCCACCAGCCCAGGCTCCTGAAACCTCCAAGCAAGTCCTGTGGAAAAAAACAGTAAGTACTCCCCCCGCCCAGCCCCTCGCCCTGCCCCGTGCTACTCACCTCTTCTCCTGTGCCTCTGTCTTCTGCCTTCCGCTCTCCCCTCCTACCTCTCTCCGCTCCTCCACTGTCTTTCTTCCCTTCGCTCTCTGCTCCTCTTCTGCAGCTCTCTTGCTGCGTGTTCTCCTCCTCTTCGGCCTGCTCCTCTTCCTCACCGCGTTCTCTTCCTGCTTCTTTTTTCATCTGTGGTCTTCATCTGTGTTCTTCATCTGTGTTCTTCATCTGTGTTCTTCTTCTGTGTTCTTCATTTGTGTACTTCATCTGTATTCTTCTTTCTTCCCTGCACCCCGTCCTGTGTGTTCTCTCTTCTTCTTTGGTCCTTCTTCTGTGTTCTTCTCTTCTGCACCGCGACCTGCGTGTGCTTTCTTCTTTCTTCATCTGTGTTCTTCATCTGTGTTCTTCTTTCTTCCCTGCACCTCGTCCTGCGTGTTCTCTCTTCTTCTTTGGTCCTTCTTCTGTGTTCTTCATCTGTGTTCTTCGTATCCTCTGCTTCTCAGGTCTATCCTCTTCTGCCTGACTCCTCTTCCTTGACTCTTCTCTCCTCCTCTTCTTTACCCTTCTTCTTGGCTCTTCTCTCCTCTGTTCTTCTGTTCTTGACTCCTCGCTCCTCTTCCTCTTTACCTTTCTTCTTGGCTCTTCTCTCTTCTGTTCTTCTGTTCTTGACTCTTCTCTCTTCTGTTCTTCTGTTCTTGACTCCTCGCTCCTCTTCTTCTTTACCTTTCTTCTTGGCTCTTCTCTCTTCTGTTCTTCTGTTCTTGACTCTTCTCTCCTCTATTCTTCTGCTCCTGACTCTTCTCTCTGTCCTTCATTACTCCCCTCCACCTCTGTAACCCCCCCTCTCCTATCTTCCTATCTTTCTCCCTTACTCCCCTCCACCTTTCAACCCCCCTCCCCTATCTTTTCTCCCCTCCCCTCTACCTAACCCTCCACCCTCCGCTTTCCCGCCGCCACCTCCTGCTCGCCCCCGCCCCCGCTGCTCCCATTCGTCGCCCGCCTCCCGCCCCCCGCCCCCAGCTGACCCCTCCTCCCCCCTCCTCCCTCTTATGGCGGCCGCTGCACAGCCACACCGCTGGCGTGCCGAAAGCGCGCCAAAGGCAGCCCCGTCTGCGCCCGTCCGTGCCTGGACCGCGCCCAGTGCCACGACCCCTGGCCCCCAGCACTCCCAAACCCCGCAGCACCGCTACGACCCCATCACCCTCCACGCCCTCAACCCCGGGCGCTCCAGCACCTGCTTCCAAGCCAACCCGAAACGTACCCACGGACCCTTCGTATGTCACACCTGCAAACTGACCTTCCACCGCGAAACCACCACGCCCGCCAGCCCACGCACCAACAACCACCTCAAATGCATCCTGATCAACGCACGCTCCGTCCACAAGCACGCCGTTGAACTATGGGACCTCCTGGACTCCACCGCACCGGACGTCGCCTTCATCACTGAGACCTGGATGAACGCCTCCTCGGCCCCCGAAATCGCCATAGCGACTCTATCACTGACTTCATCTCCCCGCACGCCCTTGCCTCGCCGGACTACATCCTCCTCGGTGACCTCAACTTCCACCTGGAACAGAACAACGACCCCAACACCACCGGCCTGCTCGCCAACCTCGCCAACCTTGGTCTCAAGCAACTGGTGAACACCCGACCCACATCGCCGGACACACGCTCGACCCCATCTTCTCCGCCAGCAACCACGTATCCTTCAGCCACTCCTCCGCTATACACTGGACCGACCACAGATGTGTCCCCTTCACCTTCTGACGCGAGACTCGCCACCTCCGCACACAACCCATCCCACGCCGACAGTGGAACAAAATCCCCGCAGAACAGCTTCTCTCCACTCTCAGCGACAACCAACCCACCTTCTCCACCGACCCCAATGACGCAGCCTCATGCATTGGATAACCAACCTCACTCCCCTCAGACGCCTCCCAAGACAGACCAACACCAAAAAACCTCTCTAGTTCACTGATACCCTCAAGGAATAAAAAAAAACCTGCTGCACCCTTGAGAAAGCCTGGCGCAAGCCCCACACCGCAGATAACATGACAGCCCTCAAGAACGCTACCCGCGAACACCACCAACTGATCTGCACCGCCAAAAGAAATTCCTTCACAGACAGACTGGACAAAAACAGTCACAACAGCAGAGAACTCTTCAACATCGTCAAAGAGCTCTCCAACCCTAACGCCAACGCCATCACGCCCTCACAAGACCTCTGCAACTCCCTCGCCACCTTCTTCCATCGTAAGATCACCGACCTACACAACAGCTTCGGACACCAAACCCAGCCAACCACCACAGAACCTACAACCCCAGCCATCACCCTCAACGCCTGGACTCACATCAACACGGAAGAGACCAAAGCCACCATGAACTCCATCCACTCCGGTGCCCCCTCGGACCCCTGCCCACACTTCATCTTCAACAAAGCCGACGACATCATCGCCCCGCATCTCCAGACCGTTATCAACAGCTCGTTTTCTTCTGCCACCTTCCCCGAGAGCTGGAAACACGCTGAAGTCAACGCCCTACTGAAGAAACCTACGGCGGACCCAAGCGACCTGAAGAACGTCCGCCCCATCTCGCTCCTCCCCTTCCCTGCCAAAGTCATAGAGAAGACCGTCAACAAGCAACTTACCAACTTCCTTGAAGACAACAACCTACTCGACCCCTCTCAGTCCGGATTCCGAGCCAATCACAGCACAGAAACCGCCCTCATCTCAGTCACAGACGATATCAGAACCCTGATGGACAACGGAGAAACAGTCGACCTCATCCTCCTCAACCTCTCGGCTGCCTTCGACACCGTCTGCCACCGCACCCTAATAACCCGCCTCCGCTCCACCGGGATCCAAGGACAGGCCCTGGACCGGATCACCTCCTTCCTCTCCAACCGCTCCCAAAGAGTTTACCTCCCACCTTTCCGCTCAGACCCCACCGAGATCATCTGCGGCGTCCCACAAGGCTCCTCGCTCAGCCCGACTCTCTTCAATGTCTACATGAGCCCCCTCGCCGACATCGTACGCAAACACAGCATCATCATCACCTCCTACGCCGACGACACTCAGCTGATACTTTCCCTCACCAAGGACCCCACCAGCGCCAAGACCAACCTGCAAGATGGAATGAAAGACGTCGCAGATTGGATGAAACTCAGCCGTCTGAAACTGAACTCAGACAAAACGGAAGTCCTCATCCTCGGAAACACCCCGACCACCTGGGGCGACCCCTGGTGGCCCACGGCCCTTGACACCGCACCAACCCCCTCAGACCACACATGCAACCTCGGTTTCATCCTGGACCCACTTCTCACCATGACCAAACAAGTCAACGCTGTATCATCCTCCTGCTTCCTCACCCTCCGCATGCTCCGAAAGATCTTCAGTTGGATCCCCGCCGACACCAGAAAGACCGTGACCCACGCCCTCGTCACGAGCCGTCTGGACTACGGCAACACCCTATACACAGGAACCACTGCTAAACTCCAGAAACGTCTGCAACGAATTCAAAACGCCTCCGCCCGCCTCATCCTCAACATACCCCGCAACAGCCACATCTCCACCAACCTGAGACACCTGCACTGGCTTCCCGTCAACAAAAGGATCACCTTCCGACTCCTCACCCACGCACACAAAGCCCTCCACAACAAGGGACCCGAATACCTCAACCGCCGCCTCAGTTTCTACACACCCACCCGTCAACTTCGCTCAGCCAACCTCGCTCTCGCCGCCGTCCCTCGCATCCGCCGCACCACGGCAGGTGGGAGGTCCTTCTCCTACCTGGCGGCCAAGACATGGAATTCCCTCCCCACCAACCTCAGGACCACCCAGGACCACTCCGCATTCCGGAGGCAACTCAAGACCTGGCTCTTCGAGCAGCAGTAACCCCATCCCCCTAGCGCCTTGAGACCCGCACGGGTGAGTAGCGCGCTTTATAAATGTTTATGATTTGATTTGATTTGATTTGTCAGGGTGACACCTCCAGCACCACCATTGGTCACGGGGCCCCCACCGCCAGCGGAGGAAGTGCATACCTTACCACCAGCAGAGGTTGCAGAGAAGGCACTTCCACCTGCCACCACAGTTCAGCCCTCACCACCAGCAGAGGCTGCCCAGGAGGCACCTTCACCTGCCACCACAGTTCAGCCCTCACCGCCAGCAGAGGCTGCCCAGGAGGCACCTTCACCTGCCACCACAGTTCAGCCCTCATCACCAGCAGAGGCTGTCCAGGATGCACCTCCACCTGCTGACACTGTGCAGCCCTCACCTCTAGATGACACTGTGCAGCCATCACCAGCAGTGGAAGCTATGTAGGCCACCCTCCAGGGATTGCTGTACAATGGCCCCCCTCCTGGAGCAGTGGGCATGTTCCCCACCTGGGAGATTGTGGCCTTGCACTCTCCAGCACAGAGTAATGGGCATGGAGCCCCCTGCAGAACCAGTGGGAAAGACACCCACTCCAGAGTCTTTGGCCTTGCATTCCCCAGCACAGAGTAATGGTTATCGAGCCCCCTCCAGAACCAGTGGGAAAGACACCCACTCCAGTGACTGTGGCCTTGCACTCCCCTGCACAGAGATATGGGCATGGAGCCCCCTTCAGAAAGAATGGCTTGTTCCTAGCTTCGGCTGAGGTGCTCCCCACCCCTCATCCTCCTGAGGTGCCTGCCCACTTGCATACTGATGCTCCTGCAGAGTTCTATCCAGATGAAGTCAGGATTTGAGTTGGCCTTGGACTGTGCCCTGTGGCCATGTGGGCCCTTAGTACATTGGATTGGGCAGTGGCCCTTTGTGTACATTTGTACATATCTATTTCTCGTACAATTGGTTTATTTAGTAGCTGTTTATATCAATACATTCTCATTACTGAATTCTTGTTGTCCTTGCATTATTCTGCTGTGTATCCTGTGCCATTGTTTTTCGTCTGCATCTGGTTGTGTGTATGGTGTGTGTGTCGGGTGTGTGTCGTAAGTGTGTGTGTCACTCTCGTTTTCCTCCCTCCCTCCCTTGAGTGGTAGGAGGTTGTACTCACCGTTGTCGTCTTCGTCGGCATTGGTGTTCCAGGTGGAGCATGATGTAGATGAGCATTTGCAAGACTTGCAGTTCCGGTTCCATGGCAGTGTTGTTCTTCCCTGAGTCTCCGATGGTTAGTCTTTGCTCTTCTGTGATGCGTTTCCGCCAGGCTTTTGATGGCTTCGGTACCTCCCCGGAAAACGTGGCGGATTGAAGGATCAAAATATGGTGGGCTGTACTTTGTCTTCTGCCTGGCTGTTGATGGCTACCGCCATGGTGAGTGCTGTTTCCGCCCTAGAGGTGGCTGTGCTACATTGGCAGTCTATTTGAGTTCTCACCGACATGGTAATAATTTGGCGGTACTTACTGCCACTTTATCACTCACCGCCAGGGTCATAATGAGGGCCTATGGGTCATATGATGAACTTGCATCCTCCCATTTGGCACAGCTGTTCATCTGTTTTTACATGATTGCATTTTCTAATGAATAACGGGGAAACTTGCTCTGCTGTTGGTGTGAAAGGGAGAGAGCAGAAATGTGTTATATATACTAAGATATGGCACACTACTGCTCTTTCTATGCACTGGCATACTGGTGGCACCCTAGCACAAATTCACTCTTGCATTGCGATGCAAAGGTGTCTGTGTAGTGAAGAAAGTAGTTTTCTTTGTGCAGAAACATATGGTTTCCTGCACAAAGACTATCCATAGAGGATTATTCCTCTTTGAATATGTGCTAAAGATATTTCTTCACAATGTGCCATTCTTGGGTAGGCGAACTATTTTGCTGCAAACCCAGGTTTACAGATTCTAGTAAATCAAGGTTTGCATCATAATACATGGGTGGATACATGGGAATGCCCATGTTCCACCAATACGACACCTCCTTGATGCAAAGCTATGCAAGACAGCACTATGCGCTACCTTGCCTTACCTTTATTTACAATGCCACACAATGCCATGCAAAGCAGGCTTTGTGTGGCTTTGTCAATCCTGTAATACATTTTCAATACATTTTGGAGCATATTTCAAGTCCTGTGGCACAAGGCAGCACAGCCTGTGCCACATGGAAAGGGCAGAAATGCACCATATCTACAAGATACAGTGCATTTCTGTCCTTTCCCCCTGCTCTGGCGCACAAAATGCTGCCTAGTGCCAACACTGACACCATTGGGTCATGGTGCAAGAGTGTCTGCAATGTCAGCAGGATTGTTTTTGTTCAGGAAGACATACCTTCCTGCACAAAAACAATCCTGAGAAGTATTTTCCTTTTTCTATGTGTGCTACCGAATGCAGCAAACATAGAAAGAGGAAATAATGAAACTAAAGATATTTCTCCTCGTTGCGCCTACCCTGGGGAGGTGTGCAGTTTTGACGCATTCCCAGGTTTACAGATTCTTGTAAATCTGGGAATAAGTCAAAACCCATGAGTGTTGTGTGGGAACACCCAACTCAACTCCCATGGTACGCCTCCCTGACACAGTGTAAGGCAACGCAGCAATCTGCCCTGCATTGCCGTACACCATATCTACAAGGTCATGAAAAAACATGCAAAGTGGCTTTGTGTGGCCCTGTAGATATTGGCCTGCACTTTGCACCTACAGTGCATCACAAAATGTGACGCACGGGCAGCGGCACGAGGTTTGAAAATATGCCCCTTTGTTCGGGGCTATGCCAAAAAGTGGAGAACCCACAATGCAAAATGTTAGTAAATCTGGGCCCAGATTTGTAACGCTTAATTTTTCTAAGATAGTGCATGCTCTTCAGTGCAACCCAGAAACAATGAGCAATGGTGTCCTGTCTGTTTCCGAGATATCTGCGATACTAAGGCCCGTATTTATACTTTTTGACGCTAAACTGCGCTAACGCAGTTTAGCGTCAAAAAGTTTTGCGCCGGCTAACGCCATTCTGAAGCGCCATGCGGGCGCCGTATTTATTGAATGGTGTTAGCCGGCGCAAGCAGACCGGCGCTGCCTGGTGTGCGTGGAAAAAAACCACGTACACCAGGCAGCGCCGGCGTTGGGAAAAATGGCGTTAAGGCGTCTTAAAATGGCGCAAGTCAGGTTGACGCTAAAAAATCGTCTTAACCCGATTTGCGCCATTTGAAACGACGCCCAGACGCCATTTACATGACTCCTGTCTTAGTAAAGACATGAGTCATGCCCCCTTGCCCAATGGCCTTGCCCAGGGGACTTCTGTCCCCTGGGCATGGTCATTGGGCATTGTGGCATGTAGTGGGGCACAAATCAGGCCCCCCTATGCCAAAAAAATAAAAAAATTAAAAAAAAATTATACTTACCTGAACTTACCTGAATGTCCCTGGGGTGGGTCCCTCCATCCGTGGGTGTCCTCCTGGGGTGGGCAAGGGTGGCAGGGGAGGTCCCTGGGGGCATGGGAGGCAGCTGTGGGCTCATTTTGAGCCCACAGGTCCCTTAACGCCTGCCCTGACCCAGGCGTTAAAAAGCGGCGCAAATGCGGGGTTTTGTGCCCCGCCAACTCCCGGGCGTGATTTTTGCCCGGGAGTATAAATACGACGCATTTGCGGCGCAGTCATTTTTTTGGACTGGAACGCCTACCTTGCATCTCATTAACGCAAGGAAGGCGTTCACGCTAAAAAATGACGCTCTTTCGTCATACTTTGGCGCTAGACGCGTCTATCGCCAAAGTATAAATATGGCGTTAGTTTTGAGCCGAATTTGCGTCGAAAAAAACGACGCTAATTCGGCGCAAACGGAGTATAAATATGGCCCTAACTAACTTTGAGAAATTCCGAATTGAGTGCGTGTATTTAGAAAAGTGCAATTGTGTAAAAGCTGGAGCACTGTGGTGCCCTTCACGAGTTCTCACTTTCACAATGTGTACGTGTACGTGAAAGACTATTTAAAAAGTCATATAACATTACAATATAATTTGCATACCATCGACTTTCCAACGTGTATTGCATTTCCATAGCCCCCTTTTCTGAGCAGGAAGAATACAAAAAATAGACCTACCGGCTGCAAAGAAAGTAGTTCTTTCTTTACAATTCACATCTCGTTTGTGTAAAACATCAATGGCCTGATTGAACTTTCTGTGAGAAAGGATTTCCCATACCATGGAATTTGGTTTAGCGTTGTTTTTTGTGTTTGCTTGCAATGTGTGGTTCAAAATGTAATCTGTAAAGTATTGCAGAAGAACCTCCTGAAAAGCCAAATATTTCACGTCCCCATTTGATCCACGTTCACAGTCCAAGCCAGACTTCACTGTGGAAAGAAATCACAGTTGACAACACATTTTACTTGGCAGTCTAACGTTGTTTATTAGTGTAATAAAAAACGCCAGTACTTAGTGCCTGTCTAAAATACACAGTAATAATAAATATAGGTTTACACGACCTATAATGGTCAACAGTGAGATATGATGTTATATCCCATGGCAGTAGGAAGGAACTGCAGTGCCTTGAACAAGGAAACGACCCTTATGGATGGCCCAAAAACCTTTGTTTTATTTCAGCTGTGCAAATCATTGATTTTTCTTTATTTATAAAAGATTTTTATATGATCAAGTTACTAAAAGAGAGCCTAGGCCTTCCGTTTATTGCCTATGTTTGTTGTCATTTATCTGTGATGTAAAATGGAGGCATCGGGTTGGTCCAGCAAGTGGCAAAAGGGAACAGGTGCAGTGCGGCTGGAGCTGTCCAGGAAGAGGCTGAAAATCATGTCATTTTATTTTTGAAATAGAAAATGAAAAACCTTATCGATCAAAACGCTTTCGTTTACACAAGTTTGCATCCACCATACTGCAGGCAATTTGGGGGCAAAACCCGATCCCTGTGTAAACTCCTATTTACTGAGAGTTTGCAGTCCTGCAGCTCTTCAATCTTTCTTTGAATGTGGTAAATTCCAGTACAGGCAGATTTTGATCAGTAAAGCCCCAGTTATACATGGCATTCTTCATTTTCTGATGAAACCTATATGGTGGTGTCTTCGGTGTTGCGGTTTATCAAGTGTAGTAAATACCTAAACCTTTCTTGATCACTCCTAATCAGGGTCATAACGTTTTTAAATGTATGTCTGTGTCTTTTCTAGATGAACTACCTACAAACGCGGGACATATGGTAGATAACATACTTTGTAGTTACAACAACGCTCCCCCAGAGTGGAAGGTGCAGACAGAGGGTATAAGTACACCAATATACGAAAGAGCACATGTTCGTTTCACAAAGGCCTCACTGAAAAAGCTTGACATCAGCAACGCTAGGCCTATTACTCCTACATTTCGAACAGAAAAACAGCCTTTAAGGAATTCACGAACAATCCTTGTGATTTAATGTTCAATATTTACAGATGAAGAACTTCTACTTTCCCATTACCACATGCAGAATACAATACAACTGATATAATAGATCTTAATGCGAATATTGATATTGATAATTATTTATAGAGTGCACAAATACCCAAAGGTGTCTTGGCACTAAAAGAAAAATAGTGAACCTATACTAATATGGATGATACCCCACAGGTTTAGGTTTCATTTGAAGTGTTTGATATGCTTGTGTGTCTAGAAACTGTTGACTCTTTAGTGGCACAGACGATGGTTACTATATTTTATTTTGTTATATGTGTGTGATGTTGAAGAGTGAGAGTGTGTGCAGATTGTAAAGGAGTTTGAGCCACTGCGAGGAGTGAGGCTGATGTAATATTGTGCTGTACTGGGATAGGCCACTTGGTGCGTTGCCGCTGCTTTTGTTTGTAGAAGTCATAGGGGTCATGCTGGAATTGGCTGTTACTGCTGAACAAGGTATTGTGAATACGACATTGCCTCCTGGTTTGAAGCAAAATTTTACAGTAATCAGTGATAATTGATAGAGGAAAATGGAATATTTCAAGATTATGCAAGACTTCTTTAGAGGAGATGTGTTTATACCTAGTAGAGAAGGAGAAGATGCATCTCCCAAAGATACCACAGGTCATTACATGGCGATAAATGTAGGGCTCCATACATGGAGCTCTCCATTTGGTTTAGTCAATGCCGGATCACAGAGAGCCAAGGTGCATTGAGATTTCCACGATGTGGCACTTTCAATATGATAATTATTGAAAATCTGAGGAGAGCATTGTATGAGATGAAACACCCCGTAGACCTCCACAGTATGAGGCCTTTCATTCATGGGAACGTGCAGCTCATCCTAGAGTGAAAGAGAAGTATCAGGGTAGAGCGCGGAGAGCTGTGCGAACATGTGGAGATGCTAGATGGGATGCTAAACAGAAAAGATGGAGGACTGATATGATAGAGAGAGTTAGATTGTATCCAACTTTGATGAAATAAACATTTGAGGGAACAAAATAAATAAAGAGAGACAGGAAACAAAAAGAGGGAAAGTGGAAGGAATCAGATGATATGAGTGAGGTCAGTGACAGCAATTCTGGAGATAGCCTTCTAGATGTGTTACTGACCAAATGCCGACCTCCATGTAATGAGACTCAGGAGGAGAGTGGTAATGGTGCAGGTGGTAGTGGTAAAATTGCATTCATTACTGCCCTGTTAAATGTGACTCCTGATCCTGAAGGGGTCACTCCAGTGAATGTACATTATGAACCAAGGGGAAAGGGTTCAGGAATTCATGCTCCAGCTGATTCGGCCCTAAAAGCTGTTGATGCTCTTCTTGTCCCTCTTACTATTGGTCCTGTGCTGCCCATATACACGCCTGAAGGCCCACAAAAGATAACTTATAATTTGGCTGTCCCAGGTACAGTAGGCAGATCAGGTAATGTTTCAGCGAGTCCTGATATGAGAGAATGTGTTCCCTTAGTTCCAACACACACTACTTCTCCATGTGTTGTGTGTGCAGATTCGACTTTAAACCTTTTGGGTGTAGTTTCATGGGTACATACCAAAGAATGCCATCTTCTGGAACACTCATATGGGAGTCCCCTTTAAATCCTAGTAGTGGTGCCCAGGTCAATGGAAATATGCCTAAAATTCCTGTAGTAACATGGAGTCTTAGTGCCAAGGAAATAGATGAGTTGGTGAAACGTTTACCACTGATACCTTTTCAAAGTGAGTACAGATTTGAGTCAGGGAACAATTTGATCACTAAAGAGAGAGAATTTAGTAGTTGTGGCAAGAGTAACATTAGAACTAGACAAGATGAATAATGAGAATGTTGAAATGATTTGTTTAGATACTTCTCATGAAAATGTACTTGTATTTATGTGTAAAGACATTACTTGATGTGCAGGACAAGTTTATGGCAAACTAGCTGAGTTAACACAGAGATATGAGGTAGACTTGAACAAGACCAATGCTTTACAGATAAGTTATTGCGTATGTTTTAAGGAAGAGAATATAATCAATTTGAGAATTCTAGGGATGAAAACACAAATTAAAGAACTGGTTCAAAAGAGTTGGAAATGGAATGAGTTAGACAAATGGGAAGTTCGATGGCTGAGATCCAAAGAAACCCACAGGGGAACCATCTCCTGTAGGGGGGGAAGGAGATGTGGGGGCAACAAATTTCCCATTGAGAGACGTGCCTGGTGGGGGTTATGTACATGTGCCTTGGAGTAGAAGTGATCTTGCATCATTCACTAATGATTTCCCAAAACTAAGAGAAAAACCAGTGGAGTGGTGCAAACAAGTTGAGAGGTTTGTGAACATTTTGCAGGTGCTGTGGGTCGATTTTAACACTCTGTTTGATATTGTGGTTCTGAGTGACTTGTGGGCGGAATATAAAATGTCTGTTCAGTGGCATGAATCAGAAGCACTAAGAAGAGGTAGGCCAGAATGGTCCTCTCATAGATAGTGAAGTGAATGACACCCTGTGTCATTTTTGGTTGACACTGGTGCTAATCATTCTACTTTAAGAAAAGTAGAATCCCAAAACCTACCCCTCTCAGGAAAGATGCTCCAAGTTATGGGAGTGGTGAATAAATAAATGGCAACCCAAGAAAATAACAGACATACCTGTCAAAATAGGATCTTTTGAAGATAATCAAAGATTTGTGGTGTGTGATCCCAGCCCAGTGAGGCTTCTAGGAAGGGACTTCGTCTGCAAGTTGAACTGTGTCATTTACTGTACGCCAGCAAGCATGGAGATGAGGTCATGATTAGGATGTCGCCTTTAATTTGGCGAATGATAGATCTAACAGTACAACGTTTACTCTGTTGACAGTTGATGATTTACTACCAGATCTTAAGGACACAGGTAAACATGAGGTGTGAGACTTCTCAGGAAAGGACATCAGACTGATTAAAGGTGTTGAGCCGTGTTGAATCACAGGGAAACCAAATGCTGAGTACCTGTGAACACCCCAATACAATTTGACACCCAAAACAATTGCTGGGATATCTCCAGTGATGGAGTCTATGATTCAACAGGGCATCTTGAAAAAAATTATGGGACGTCCTTGCAATTCAGCCTTTAGCAGCTTACCGAAGCCGAGTTTGAAGTACCAAATTGTGCAAGACCTGCAAAGGGTGAACAACATTGTTGTTCCTTGTTGTTCGAGCTGTGGTATTCTCTCAGATTCCATGTGAAGATGAGTAGTTCGCTGTCATTGATTTGTGCTAAGCCTTTTTCTCAATACTGTGGCTTGAAGACAATCAGTTCATCTCCACATTTCGGTTTGGGAGTCGTGTTTTGGCATGGTGCTGAGTCTCACAGGCGTATACTGAGAGCCCCTTTATCTTCAGCCAAATTCTTAAGAAAAATCTGGAGTTCCTGATCATGCCTTGTAACTCAGTCCTAATATGTACATCAACAACCTATTGGTGGTGTCAAACATTCAAGAAGTTTGCAAACAAGATACTAGTTTACTAATGAACCACCTGCCTGAGAATAGACATAGAGTGTCCCCAGGAAAGTTGCAGTATTGTTAGAAAGAGTTTCAATATCTCAGAAATCACATTAAGAAAGAAGCAAGAAAATTGTCTCAAAAGAGAATTTCAGCCTTTGTGAAAATGAATCCACCAGCTATACAGAGAGAAGTCTGGATGTTCATGGGAATGGTGGGCTACTATCTACAGTAGACACACAACTTTTGCAGAGGCTGACACACAAAGATGTTTCTGATCTGGTACCCTGGGATAACAATTGCCTAATTGCCTTCCTAGAGTTGAGAGAAAATCTCTATTGTACCCCAGCACTTGGAATGTCTGATTACAATAAATGATTTGCATTTTTCTGCAGTGAGCGGGAAGGCTGCACACTCTCAGGGGCATATTTATACTCTGTTTGCGCCGGATTTGCGTCGTTTTTTTTTACGCAAATCCAACGCAAAGCTAACTCCCTATTTATACTTTGGCGTTAGACCCGTCTAGCGCCAAAGATCTTGGAGTTTGCGTCATTTTTTAGCGTGGACACCTACCTTGCGTTAATGATATGCAAGGTAGGCGTTCCCTTTTAAAAAATTACTCTAAGGCATGTGCGCCTTATTTAAACTCCCGTGCAAAAATGACGCACTGGAGTGGGAGGGCCTTAAAAAATGACGTCCAGCCGCTTTTGCGTCATTTTTTAACGCCTGGTCAGGGCAGGCGTTAAGGGACCTGTGGGCTCGGAAGGAGCCCAGAGGTGCCCTCACATGCCCCCAGGGACACCCCCTGCCACCCTTGCCCACCCCAGGAGGACGCCCAAGGATGGAGGGACCCATCCCAGGGAACTTAAGGTAAGTTCAGGTAAGTATTATTTTTTTATTTTTTTGTGGCATAGGGGGGCCTGATTTGTGCCCCCCTACATGCCACTATGCCCAATGACCATGCCCAGGGGACATGATTCCCCACGGCATGGCCATTGGGCAAGGGGGCATGACTCCTGTCTGTGCTAAGACAGGAGTCATTTCAATGGGGGTTGGGAGTAAAAAAAAATGGCGCAAATCGGGTTGAGGCCAATATTTTGCCTCAGACCTGACTTGCCCCATTTTTGGACGCCCAAGCTCCATTTTCCCCTACGCCGGCGCTGCCTGGTGTGAGTCATTCTTTTTGACGCACACCAGTCAGCTGCACCGGCTAACATCATTCAATAAATAAGGCGCCCGCATGGCGCTTTGGAATGGCGTTAGCCGGCGTTAAAATTTTTGACGCACAACTGCGTTGGCGCAGTTGTGCTTCAAAAAGTATAAATATGGCCCACAATTGGGGCATATTTATATTCTCTTTGCGCCGAATGTGCGTCCACATTTTTGACGCACAATCGGCGCAAACACTGCCCCATATTTATACTTTGACGTCCGACCCCGCGGGCGTCAAAGTTCCACCATGTGCGTCATTTTTTAGAAGGGGGAACCAGCCTTGCGTTAATTATATGCAACGTAGGCGTTCCCTTCCAAAAAATGACTTTAAGGCCTGGGCGCCTTATTTATACTGTGACGTCATTTTGACGCACAGGAGGGGGCAGGCCTTAAAAAACGTCGCCCAGCCTGATGGGCGCCGTTTTTTAACGCCTGGGTCAGGGCAGGCGTTAAGGGACCTGTGGGCTCAGAAGGAGCCCAGAGGTTCCCTCCCATGCCCCCAGGGACACCCCCTGCCACCCTTGCCCACCCCAGGAGGACACCCAAGGGTGGAGGGACCCATCCCAGGGAAGAAAAGGTAAGTTCAGGTAAGTATTTTTTTCGTAATTTTTTTGTGGCATAGGGGGGCCTGATTTGTGCCCCCCTACATGCCACTATGCCGAATGACCATGCCCAGGGGACATAAGTGCCTAGGGCATGGCCATTGGGCAAGGGGGCATGACTCCTGTCTTTGCTAAGACAGGAGTCATTTCAATGGGGGTTGGGCGTCAACATAAATGGCGCAAATCGGTTGAGGCCAAAATTTGGCCTCAGACCTGACTTGCCCCATTTTTTGACGCCCAAGCTCCATTTTCCCATACGCCGGAGCTGCCTGGTGTGAGTCATTTTTTATGACGCACACCAGTCAGCTGCGCCGGCTAACGTCATTCAATAAATGAGGCACCCGCATGGCGCTTTGGAATGGCGTTAGCCGGCATTAAAATTTTTGACGCACAACTGCGTCGGCGCAGTTGTGCGTCAAAAAGTATAAATATGGGCCTCAGTACTTACACAAACACAAGGAAATGCCAGAAGGCCCGTGGCCTACTTTTCTGCTTCTCTTGGTCCTGTAGTTCCTGTGCTGCCTGGTTGCCTTAAAGTGGTGGCATCTGTCAGTGTCAGCGCAGAGAGGTTAAAGAGTATAATTATGGCTCACCTGTTAAGTGTATATGTTTTAACTGTGTATATTCCCTATTAAGTTGAATTGTTGTTGACCAGGTCTAGAACCCAGCACCTAACAAGTAACTGCCTTATCAAGGATGAACAAATCATTCTTGCAGCGGAAATCATGACTGTTCAAGTGTTGTGGTGCTCTAAGCACTTCCATCTTGTTGCCTGTACCTGATCGTTAAAATGATGATTGTGAAGTGAGCCATGACCGTCGTGATGTTACAGACTTGAATCTGATTTTGTGCTATTTGTTGATGGCTCATGTTTATGAGACAGTGGATGAAGTCTGAGAACTGCATATGCCGTCTGCACAATTTCAAGAGTTCTTGAAGCTTCCTGCCTGCAGGGAATATTCTCTTCACAAGTGGCCAAATTGATCGCTCTTGCTAGCGCATGCTGTGTTTCTGACCAGCCGAAAATGACCATTGTTACCGATAGTCAGTACGGCTTTGGTGTCATTCATGACTTCAGGCAATTGTGGTCGAAGATGAAGTTTATGACGCCTTCTGGATTCCCAAACATAAATGATGAGCAAGTGAGGATCCTCATTGGAATAATAGTTACCTTTTGAGGTTGCAGTGGTCAAGTACCCTGCACAACATACTGGTACTCATCATGTGACATTGAGCAATAACTATGCAGATGACGAAAGAGGTAAAAAGGCTTCAGCAAGAAGTATCAGAGGAAGAACAGCAGAGTTGGGTCAGAGCAGGTTGTGTCAAGAGAGATGATGACATTTGAGTTTCTATCGATGGCAGACCAGAGTTGCCGAACAGTTTGTTACCCCCATTGGCTGGGCAATTTCAAGGCCCAGCTCTGGTTGGTAGAGACACCATGTTAAGGTTGTTTAGGCAAATGTGGTTTAACCTCAAGTTCAAGTTGATGGCTGAAGGGTTGTGTCACAGATGTGTTGTGTGTCAGCAGAACAATGCTGGAAAGAGAACTGATGTAACACAATGGGGGTCATTACAACCTCGGCGGTCTTTTAACAAGACCGCAGAAGGACCGCCGTGCGGAAGACCGCCAGTAGTGGCGGTTTGCCGCTCGGCGTATTATGACTGTTGGCTGCTCTCCGTCCTCTTTACGACGGAGAGCCGCCAACAGCCATACTGGCGGGCAGCGGGGAAGTGGAGGTTGCTTCACCGCCACGCCAACAGAACACCGCCAAGCGAATCACGTCCTGTGATTCGGCACGGCGGTGTTCTGTTGGCGGTGTGGTATCGGCGGAGCAGCCCCCATGGCTCCCGTCCCCTCCCAGAGGATCGACGGACAAGGTAAGTCGATCGTCCGTTAGGGGAGGGGGGTGGGGGGGCGTTGTGTGTTGTGTGGGTGCATGGGGGTGTGCATCTGTGTATGTAGAGGGGGGTGTGAGTGCGTGTATACTTGCGGGTGTGTTGCGTGTGTTGGGAATGAGTGTGTGTATGTCTGTATGTATGTCTGTATGGATGTGTGCGTGTATGTCTGTATATGGGTGTGCATGTCTGACTGAGTGTGTGGATGTAGACATGTATGTTGGTGTGTGTGCGTGTATGTGTGTTGGTGGTGCCTGCGTGTGTGAGTTATGTGATGTTGGGGGTCGGGGCCCTGCCACCTTTTGGGGGTGGCAGGGGTGGTGGGGGGTGTAGGGGAGGGAGTCGGGGTGGGGGTGGGGGGTAGGGGAGACCCCTATCAGTGCCAGGGAAGGAATTCCCTGGCACTGATAGGGCTTACCGCCATGGATTTCATGGCGGTTCCTACCACTGGAAATCCACGGTGGTAAGCCGGGTCGAAATACCGGCGGCGGTATTGTGACGGCTGCCGGGCTGGAGACCAAGGTCTCCAGCCCAGCGGTCGTCTCCGCCCTGGAGGGCAGAACGGTGAAGCGACGGATGACCATGGCGGTAACCGCCATGGTCATAATACTAAAAAAAAGACCGCCAGACTGTTGGCGGTCTTACCGCGGCTTTAACACCGTCCGCCAGGATTGTAATGACCCCCTAAGTCACGTATGGGCATCAGGAAGACCCTTTAATAGGATGCAGTTGGACTTTATTGTGATGACTGCATTTAAGGGGCTGAGATACATCCTGGTGATTATGTGCATCTTTTTGCATTGGTTTGAAGCTTACCTGACCAGAAGAAATAACAGTCTCACTGTAGCAAAACAGCTGCTGAGGGAGCTTATGCACAGCACTGCAAGTGGAACAGGGATTGCATTGCAGCTATAGACATGAGGATTCACGTCTTGTTGAACAGGTGAATAGGACGCTGAAAACCAGACTGGCAAAGGTGTGTGCTTCAACGTCTTTGAAACAGCCTGATGTTTTGCCTCTTGTGCTCAATCAATCAAGCAATCACTGGATTTATAAAGCGCTCTACGTACCCGTGAGGGTTTCAAGGCACTGGGGGGGGAGGTACTGTTACTGATCGAAGAGCCAGGTCTTGAGGAGTCTTCTGAAGGTGAGTAGGTCTTGGGTCTGTCGTAGGTTGGTGGGGAGGGTGTTCCAAGTTTTGGCGGCAAGGTATGAGAAGGATATGCCGCCGGAGGTCTTTCTTCAGATGCGGGGAACGACGGCGAGGGCGAGGTTAGTGGAGCGGAGCTGACGGGTGGGGGTGTAGAAGCTGAGTCTGTTGTTCAGGTAGGCTGATCCGGTGTCGTGGAGCGCTTTGTGAGCGTGGATAAGAAGCTTGAAAGTGATCCTCTTGTCCACGGGGAGCCAGTGAAGGTTTCTCAGGTGGTAGGAGATGTGGCTGTTGTGGGGTACGTTGAGGATCAGCCAGGGGGAGGCGTTTTGGATGCGTTGGAGGCGTAGTAGGTCTTTTGCTGAGATGCCTGTGTAGAGTGCGTTGCCGTAGTCCAGTCTGCTGCTGACGAGGGCCTGCGTCACAGTTCTTCTGGTTTCTCTTGGGATCCACTTGTAGATTCTACGGAGCATGCGGAGTGTGTTGTGGCAGGAGGAGGAAACTGCGTTGATCTGTTTAGACAAGGTGAGGGAGGAGTAGAGGATGAAGCCCAGGTTGCGAGCGTGGTCAGTCGGTGTCGGTGGGGTTCCTAGTGCGGTAGGCCACCTGGAGTCGTCCCAGGCGGAGGGGGTGGGTCCGAGGATGAGGACCTCCGTCTTGTCCGAGTTTAGTTTCAGACGGCTGCTTCTCATTCATTCGGCGATGGATTTCATTCCCTCGTGGAGGTTGATTTTGGCGGTGCGTGGGTCTTTGGTGAGTGAGAAGAGAATATTGAGGTTGTGTTGTCGGGCTACTTGTGCGAGGGGGGCCATGTAGATGTTGAACAGCGTCGGGCTGAGGGATGAGCCTTGGGGACGCCGCAGATGATGTCGGTGGCTTCGGAGCGGAAGTGGGGGAGGCGGACTCTCTGGGTTCTGCCGGAGAGGAATGAGATGATCCAGTTGAGGGCTTTTCCTTGAATTCCGATTTCTTGGAGGCGTGATTTCAGGGTGCGGTGGCAGGCAGAAGCCGGCAGATAGGTCCAGGAGGATGAGGGCTGATGTTTTGCCGGTGTCCATTTGGCATCTGATGTCGTCTGTGGCGGCGAGAAGGGCGGTCTCAGTGCTGTGCTTTCGTCTGAAGCCGGACTGGGAGGGGTCCAGGATGTCGTTGTCTTCGAGGGGGCTGGTTAGTTGTGTGTTGACGATTTTTTCAATCACCTTCGGTGAGAAAGGGAGTAGGGAGATGGGTCGGAAGTTCTTGAGGTTGTTGGGGTCTGCTTTGGGCTTTTTTGTGCTGATGAGTCTTCGCAGTGTACCTGATCAGAAGACAGGACCTTCTCCCCATGAGATCCTCATGAGTAGGGCGATGAGATTGCCAGCAATTCCTGCAAATGCACTTGTGAACATTACTGATGATATGATCCTTAACTACTTTGAAGGGCTAACTGACGTGGGGCATTCTGTGTCTCATCAAGTCGGAGCAGCTCCAGCTCCCCCTCATCAATAGCAGTGCCATGACTTCCGTCCCAGCGACTGGCTCTTGGTGAAGAAACACATAAGAAAGACAAGCTTGGAACATCGTTGGCACGGGCCATACCAAGCCATCTTGGCAACAATGACTACCGTGAAGTGTGGAGGTCTCCCTAATTGGATTCATGCTTCCCATAATCCCAGAGTTGAGTGTACCATTTATGTGACAGCACCTGTTACAGAAGTGCTGGTGGTTACAGAGAGACGACAGGCGCAAGCAAATCAGGCTCTCAGGGATCAGATAGCGGCTGAAACAGCACATGATTGGACTGAGGGGCGTGTGGAGCACACCACAGTTGAGGCTAAAACAACTAGATCTTGTCCTATAGTGGTAAGTGAGTCAAACTAAGATTCAGACCCTGATGAAAGACCTGATGCTGTGACAACGAGAGTGAAAGCTGGAGACCGATTGTCCAAAAGGCAAGAAAGAGAGAAATTGAGTTTCCCTAAGGAACATGTGCCGCAAACAATCTCAGAGGTCATTAAGAGTTCTGATCAAAGTGAAAGCGGAAAATCAAGGACTGACACTAAGTAGTTAAAAAAGAACAAGAGTGCCCTGTTGGAGACACTCTTCACCTGAATTGGCATACTTTGCTGCAGATGATGGAGAGAGAAAATTTGGGGAATTTTAGGATAACTCTACAGATCCAACTGAACCTCCTTAACCTGAACATTGTGTTTGATTTCTATTTTCAGATTCCTTTACTGTTAGATAGACTGAGACATTTCATTCTGGATGAGATTATCAGTGCCTTTGAACGATGCATAATTTAGAGACTTTACATCAACTCTTTTAGGGAATTAAGAAGAGTACCAAAGTCCGAGGAATAGGTATAGGTGAAGGAGTATAGGGTTGTCCTTTAAAAGAACATGAAGTAAAGCGAAGCAAGTCTAACAAAGATTTTGCACATATTGCTGTTGTTCATTGTTTGGACTTTGTTTTGCCACTTTGCTCAGGTGGAACTGATGGAGAATACTCTGTTGCTGCTGCATTCCACCCCAAAGATCCGATTTTAGAGAAATTATGGAAGCTAATCAGAAAAGCAGTGTAGGTACATATTAGCTGCAGCATTGCTCATGTTCCTTGTAGTATTATTAGTGCTATTAAAAGGATCATTTTCCCCTATGCCATCTGTAGAAAAAGAGTTACCCCCTAGTGCTTCCCTGCAAAGATTGTGTCCTAGTGATAGTATCCTGTATAGACTAGAAAAAAAGCTTTACACATAGATGATTCTAGAGGAGATTATTCTGCAATTGTATATTCTAGATTGCCTTATGAGTACATTGACATTATAGATGCAAGGGATTGTCCGGGATTCCAAGGCCATGCCCTGCATTATTTGTCAGCAGGCCCTAGGATCCTTAGTCAGCTATGTTTTGATTCGGCCCTCGCACTAACTATGCCTTTATAGATTCTTGTATGGACCAATGCTTATTTTTGTCTGGCCAATACTTGTATGGAGCAATGCTTGCTGTCACATCATCCTGCAATAGTCACTGCGTGTAATACTGGTGTGGAAATAATTAGCACTGACCAATGCATGTTGTATTAGGGGGGCTTACATCTTTCAATGCTTGTTGAATCTCTCACCGTTTCCTCCCTCGTGCCAGCACACCATTGCCTGCCACAGCTGTCTACACACTGCTAGGCAACTCCCCACGTTGCTTCCTCTCAGCTGCACGTGAGGCCATGTGTTTACAAACGTTGCAAGCAGAACTATAAATAACCACACCCACTGCGTAGCTCTGCTTGACTTCGCTTGGATTTCCTGCCCTGTCCCTGAAAGGAGATTCTCCTGCTACTCAACCATGGTGAGTGGTTCCAACATGGATTGCTATGTGTTTACTGTTGGAAAGTGGATTATTGGTAAGGGAAGACAAGAACCTACACTTAGCAATAGGCCAATAACCCCCACTAGGCCCAGTTAGTTCTCAATAAATTAATCCCAGCTCAACCCTTGGTAGCTTGGCAACAAGCAGTCAGGCTTAACTTAGGAGACAGGTGTGTAAAGCATTTTAAAATCACAAAACAGTAAATGAGTGAACCACAAAACTGAATAAAAATCCAACTGCAATTTATAAAGATAGATTATATTTTTATCTTTAAAATGACACCAAAACTAATAAAATTGGATAAGGGGAACCGGAGATACAATTTTTTTTAAGTCTAAGGCCCTCATTACAAGTGTGGAGGTCTTAATACCGACACATTATGACTGTGGTGGAGCCACCATGGTCCAGCTGCCAGCACCGCCAGGTTGTTGCCACTCGACAGGCTGTCGGTCTCAGCGGTCGTAATCCACCAGGGCAGCGCTGCTTGGATTACGAGTACCGTTTCTGCCATTGTTTGCACAGCAGTTGGACTGCCATACAAAGGCTGGCAGAAAGGGGGGTGAGGGACTGCCCATGCACTTGTCATGGGCAGTGCTGTCCCCATGGACAGCCCTATTCCGCTTTTCACTACCTGAGTTACAGGCAGTGAGAAGCGCGACGGGTGCTGTTGCACCCGACGCACCACAACATTGCCGTCAGCTCGATTATGAGCCAGTGTCAAAGTTGTGGTGAGTTTCCCGCTGGGCCGGTGGGCAGAAATGCTGTTTCTGCCCCCTGGTCCAGAGGGAAACTCATAATAGGGCCTGCGGAGGGACGGCCGCGGTCAAAGTCATAATGAGCCCCTCAATGTTTTTTAGCGCATAGAAACTAAAAGCGTCAATCTGGTTGCACATTGACCGGGGCAAAATCAAAGTGTGAGGCCAACGCCGATGGAGCCCTGCTTGTCTACAGCAAGCGGGAGGCCTTGGGGCTCATTAATGCAGTGGTGCCCTGGTGGATTACGATCGCTGAGACCGCCAGGCTGTCAACTGGCGGCAACCTGGCGGTCAAACCATGGCAGCTCCGTCACGGTCATAATGTGGCGGTAAGACTGCCACTATGGCGTGGTCTGATCGGACAAATTTCTCACTGGGACGAAGTCGAAGATTAGATCCAAATTCCCCAGGGCCCTCTTCGGATACACGTTGCAGAAGATCATAATGAAGAATTATACCTTTGGACTTAGATTATATTTTGTGACGGAAATCTTCATCCAGGCCGAACTTGAAATTGGATCCGACCTCCCTCGAACACTCTTTGGATACGCTGAAGCCTCCGCCAACCTTTTTAGTTTGGACTTAGAATGTTTTATGGAGCTTTTTCTCTTCAACGTCAGACGACCCTCCATAGCAAGCCGATTTCAAATTTACATTGTCAAATTGCATCTTCTCCAAACTTTTGTATCTTCTTTTAGAAGGTCTTTGAAGGTGCTTTAGGATTCCGCAGCTCACCCCAAGGTTCCAGAAGCTCTGAGCTGCTCCTTGAGGGTTAGGACTCAAATTCCCAGAATGCACCTGCCTTAAATCCAAAAATGACACTGGACAGTGGTCAACTAGTCAGTTTCTTCAGGCTTTGATGCAGAGGACTACGGCCAGCTATTTTCTACTTGTAGCAAACAGGGAATCCCTTCTTCAACCAGTTGAAGCCAGGCAAAGTCCTTTTTGTGGTGAAGCCTAAGTGTGCAGTGCCCAGATGTGGGTAAGGGGTCCAGCAGGGCAGTCCTTCTTCTTCTTGTCTTGTTCCTGGTAGGATCTCAAGTGAGGGTAGAGCTGTGCCAATTTTATCCTTGCTGCTGGGTTGGAAACAGGGAGGGCTCTTGACCAATCACATTCAGGTCACTAACCTCTTGAGAGATCACTTCCTGCGAAGTATGGCAAAAATCAATCCCAGAGAGCAACATTCTCCCAAAATCCAAGATGGCGAAAATTCAATCTCAGAGGTTAGGTTTGACTGACCCCAAACACTGGTGTGGCTACGTTTCCCTTAACACACCCCTTTCCAGCCCTCTCTTAATCTAATCAGGGGGCATCTGGCTGACTAGTTTTGAAGGAAATGGGGGGAGGTCCACTTGCTGGCCAAAATGTCCTTCCCTCCTTTGAAGACCAATTTGGCTGCTCTCCTCCCATACTGTTCTGCCATCTGCTGAGGCAGATTTCCTCCCCTAGGCACTTCCTTTGTTTTCAGCCCAGGCCACTTCACATCTCATCAAGGCAACCTGGCCAGGCTGCCAGAGGATGGCCAAAATGTAGAAGAGCACTACAGGGCTTAAGTTGGCAACTTTCAGGTAGAGTTCAAAAACTATTTTCCTGAGTTAGTTATATTAAATTCAACGATGGCAGGTTGTTGGATTTATAATAACAAGAAGTTTGATACCAAACTTGAATCATTTAGCTCCTTTTGAGACTGATATTTAAAAATGGAGTCTCCCCATGTTAGCCGAATAAGCCCATTCACTCCAATAGAGGAAACAAATGTAGCTACTTTTCCCTCACCACGGCTTATAAAACATCATTTTTAAGGTCCCTGCTTATAGTTACACTGCATTCAACCCTAGGGGCACCTAGGGCAAACCTTAGGGATGACATATTTAAAAATCTAATTTGGGGTTAACTTTAACTTAAAAGTAGCCAGCAAAGCAGGCCTGCTTTAAGAATGACACTCTGTACCACAGCAGTACACCTATGGGGGTACTACCTATGCTGGGGTCCCTAAACCTACATGCCCTACCATATACAAGGGACTTATAGGTAGGTTGGTACAGCCAATTATAATTTGCCTAATTATTTTATGTCATTTTAATCAGAGCACAGGTACTGGGACTGTTTAGCAGTGCCCAGGACACCATCAGAGTCAGGAAAACACCAGCATAGGTGCAAAATGGGGTCAAAAAGTTGGGGCATTCTACAATCAGCCACGTTTTCTCACATGCATGCAACTACCTGCCTCAGTTTCGGAGGAAATCAATTACCATCACATTCTATTGACACTGGAGTTTCTTGCACTCTTTTGTTGAGCATATTTTACAGAGAGGGACGTTTTCAATATTATTTCTTGAAATATGATTTAGTACTTCCAGAAGTTCCTATGTATAAACATTTGAATAAGAATCCTTATTTTAAGGGCGCGGATATAGCAGGGAAACATTTTGTGTCACGAAAGCCTTTAGATACTGCATATGCACACACACATACTCTAACATGTTCAATGACATGTAGAAAATAAATTCCTAAATTTAGTGGAAGACAGGAGAAAGGATTTAGAGTCTAAATCCAAAACAGCTAAAGAGCTTAAAGCACAATACAGGTAGAATACATAGAACATCAAGTGAAGGGAAGGTTACCACCTTTGAGTTTAGATAGGCAACACAAAGGGAAGCTGTGCATACATATTTACCAGAGTCATATAGATCCTTTTTTCATAGGGAAGAGTGACTATGAGCATGTTTTTGATGTCAAGGGAAATTATTTCTAGATGGAAAGAACCATGTGTTTACTGGAGTGTATTTTCTTTGTGGACAGTATGCATATTTCAAATTACCCACAGGATGGCATGGCATGTGTTATTTTGGTATGGTCTTCTCACAAATGTATCATATGGAGCATTTTGAGGATCCTGTGTGGGATATGAAACCTAGAACTAGAAGAGGTGTTTGTGCTTGAGAGGTAGTAGGCGATTGTAACAGGGTGGCTGCCATGGATCGCTGTGAGGATGACACCTCGCACGTGGATGGGCCACCCACCTGGTGAGAGGCCGTCACCCAGAAGTCCCTCTAATTTTGGGTATAAAAGACTGGATGGTGGCATCTGCAAGGTAAAAGAGAGAGACGAGGAAAGACACACAGAGAGGAGAGATGCAGGGAAGAAAGACACAGAGGAGAAAACGGAGGCCCAGAAAACACTGAGTGGTTGGGGAAGGACCATCGGGACCCCACCATCAACCGAGATCCCAGCTGGGAGTAGGAGGTTGTGCCGGAGCAGAATAGGTTCTGCTGAGGAAGAGGATTATGCGAGGGCAGGAGAGGCAGCCCGGCTGGAACCACCAGAGAGCGAGGAGTAGTCCAGGGACCCAGCCACGTCCCAGGCAGGACATGGCTTACTAAGTTACAGTCCATATTTAAGAAGAGGCATTGAATGGGGTGGTGGTACAGTGCCGTGGGAAGGGGGAAGGAGGGGAAAAAAAACAAGGGGTTCACAACCGGGGACGATGGCCAGGGGCCCAAAGGGTACTATAATATTCTGTGTCAGAGGAGTGAGGAACATAGAATGTGTGAATATTCAGCACCATGGGAAACCCCATCACTATCCTGCTTCCTCTCACAAGCACCATCCCTACCCGAAACCCATACCCTCCCAAAAAAAAACACTTACCTGATTCAGTTCCTGTTTTCTCCATGGTCTGGTGATGTCCCCAGGTGCCCACAAGTCCTTCACCTAGAGAAAGAAAGATCAGACCATAAAAAGAAGGACCAAACCAGAGAAGACGTACCGCTTAAAACCGTGACACAGAATAATATTGCTAAATAAATACATTTCTGAATCTGAAAGTATTACCTTCTGACGTATTGAGCATTGAACCCTTTCTCGTCCATTCACAGTGGTGTCAGAAGTGGGATTTGAGGTATATTATAAATAACAAGCAGAGCCCAATTACATTGGATGTTGTGGTATGCCAGCTGGCCGAGGGGCAAAGACATCTGCAATTAGTGCTGGAAGAGAGAGAGAGAGCAGTTACAAGAGGCATTGAAGAACCAGTCTACGCTGATTGCCAGTAACCAACCAGTACATGAGACTGCTCTTCAGAGACTGACAGAGACTATTGGAAGGTCCTAAGTCCCTTCAAATGTACCCGGTTCAGTACTTAAGAAATATCAAATGGGTGAGGACCCAGACTCTTTCTTTGTCAACTTTGGGAGAGTGGCCACTTCTGCTACTTGGCCAAAAGAAAGATGCGGGACAGTACATAGCTCCCTTACTGACTGGCGTGCCTCAAACCGCTTACCAAGCCGCCAACCCAGGAGGAGATACACCCTACCAGAGAAACAAATATATATTTTAGAAAGGCTTGGCTATGATAGCGAACATTACGGGCAGAAGTTCAAAAAAGAAAAATGGGGTTATCATGATAACCCCAAGCTTTGTTTTATAGATTACAGAATCTTGGTTTGAAGTGGTTAAGACCCAATAAATATACGAAGGTAGAAGTGTTTGATAAGGTATTACTAGAGTTGTTTTCAGAAGCCCTCAAGGGAGCTACCTGAACATGGATTCAACAACACCAGGATATGACAGTTTCAAAGGCCATTGACTTGGCTTGTGCTTATCACCGTTCGAACGAACCTCAGGAAGCTAACCCTCGAGGAACTCCCTTACCCCTCTCCAATGTAAAGGCAGCGTACCAACAAGGCCCGCACCCAGGGGCTTTATAGACACCCCCAAAAAGTCCTCGACTATCAGGGAGCAAGGCAGGCCAAGTTCCACAGTGTTTTTCATTGTGGAGTTGGAGTCATATTGTCCGCTATTGCCCCCAAAAAGTACAAAATCCCAAGCCCAAGGAAGTTGGCCTGTCAAAAGGTAGAGTTTATTGTACGTCAGACTTTAGGCCTCCTTATGTTTTAGAAATGCGAGTTAATGATAGGCATTTTAAAGCCCTGGTGGACTCAGGGTGTAGGCATTCAGTTATAAAAGCAGAGATAGTAGCCCCGAAACAGTGGAGGGAGGGCAAGAAAGCTGCCATGACTTGCGTACATGGAGAAACCAGAGGATATCATGTTGCTCTAGTTGAGGTTGGCTGGAGGGGACACAAAGAACCCCTCCTAACCTAATTGAAGATTTAGAGGCATATTTATAGGCCCCTAGCACCACCTTGTGCCACATTAACGTCATTTATTTTTTTGCGCCATTTTATATGGCACTGTTAATGCCTGCTCAAGAGCAGGCGTAAAAGGGGGCTACTTTAGCAACACAAAAGGATGATGGACAGAGTGCTGAACAATGCAAACACTCACCCCTAGTCACAGATCTGGGTTTAATCCATCATTCTTTTGCTCAACATGCCACCCCAGTTTGGACCCAGCCATATGCAAATCAGTCTTGACCATGTTCTTCATATGAACAATCCAGCCCGAACTGTTAAAAGGAGGCTGACATTCTTTAAACTGGGGCCCTATGAGCTCTGCAGGAGTAGCGCCAATATTTTGGTGCTACTCTTGCAGAGTACATCAATGGCATCATAAAAATGACACTATTGCCCCCCTACCCTGCACCATGGTACGCTGTATTTTAAATATGGGGCACACATGCTGGCGGTAGGGGGCTGCTAGGGGGCACAGGGAAAGTGGCGCTGCACCACTTTCCATAAATCTGCCCCTCAGTTCTAAGCACTGGCTATTCGGATTTTTTTTGTTATTACAAAGGTTGTCTACACTAGAGGGTACTCAAGGCTATTCAGCGAAAGCCCCTTCCCAGGAGAAAATACTTGGGGAAGTTAAGATGAATCAAAAACTGAGCCATAGAAAGGGAAAGGTGAGGAAATCGCAACTGACCCCTTGTGACAGACCAGGCTAATGTTCTTTCTCTCTCTCTCCTAGCCATCCCTAAAGAGGAAAATCCTTGAAGTTTCCGAGGGTGTCACAGAGAAGACCCAACACTAAAGTATGCATGGGTCCAGGTCATTCGCGACCCTTCCGATAAGGTAGGAGTGTTCTTCTCTGAGAAACGGGGGTTACTCTATAAAAACATCAAAACACGGAATACAATACACCCACAACTGGTGGTCCCCCACCTCTACCAGATGCAGGTTCTACACTTGGCCCGTAACCAGACCGGAGGGGGAAATTATGGTAGGGAAAAGACTGAAGTGAACCTCTTGACCCACTTCTATTGGCCTGGGGTGTATTCTGACTAACATAAACACTGTGCCTTGTGTATCCAGTGTCTACTGACTAACCCCCATACCCTTCCTAAAGCACCCTTACATCTTCTTCCTATCATAGTTCTACCCTTATCACAAGTCAGCATGGATATGGTCAGACCCTTAGTAACCTCCACAAAAGGGTATCAGTATATTTTGGTATTTGTCGATTATGCTACAAGATATCCTCAGGCTATGATTGAGTTTTTTTAAGGGTCAGTTTCCTTAAGGAAATTCTAACCAATCCAGGGACTCCTTTTATGTCCAAGCTCATCACAGAAGTCTGCCACTTATTAGATATAAAGCACCTGCGTACATCAGACTACCATCCACAAACGGATGGTTTGGTAGAGAGATACAATAGAACAATCAAAGCCATAATGAAAAAAAGCATTTTGGATGCCGGCCGGGATCGGGATAGGAAACTCCCCTCAGTCTTCTATGCTATACTCACCCATGTGCAATCCTTGACTGGCCATGGTCCTTTTGATTAGTGTTTGGTAGACAACCTCAGACGCTGCTGGACATGGTGGACGAACATTGGGAAGAGAATGATGGAAATGAGCTATTGGAGTATACTCGAGACTTGAAAGAGAGGCTATACACCCTATTGAAGGAAGTCCATCAACAAATGGGAAAAAATCTGAATCACCAAAAGTGGTACTATGATCAAAGTAGCAAGCTAAGACTTCTACTGATAGGCAGTAAAGTACTTATACTCCTTCCCACGTCTGACAACAAGTTTTTAGCCAAATAGTAAGGGCCCTATACAGTGACTGAACGGATTAGTCCTGTCACTTATAGAATATCAATACCAAATACAAGAAGAGATGGATAAATATTTCATATCAATTGGTAGAAACGGGGTCTCTGCTTAGCAGTAAGTTTGCAGTCTGTCCAAGCAGGGACCCTCACTCTAGTCAGGGCAATGGAGAAACACACTTAGATAACCCCTGATTACCCCCTTGGTAGCTTGGCACAAGCAGTTAGGCTTATCTCAGAAGCAATGTGTAAAGTATTTGTACCAACACACCCATAATACAGTGAAACACTACATAATGGATACCACACCAGTTTAGAAAAATAGGCAATATTTATCTAAATCAAAAAAGACCAAAATGACAAAAATCCAACATACACAAGTCAAGATATGAATTTTCAAAAGAATAAGAGTCTTACTCCCTAGAAAACAATGGAAGTGTTGATTTTACACAAAGTACCTGCTTTGCGTCAAAAATAAAGCCGCACGGGCGAGTGTGGGTCAGTAAAGTCAGCAATGCTTTGATTCCTTACTCACAAGTGAGGCCATGTGTTGTTTCTTCTCTGGTCGGGTAGGTGATGCGTCGTTTTTTTCCCTCTCAAGAGAGCGATGCATTGATTTCCGGGCAGGGCACCTCGGATCCACGGTGATTCACGATGACTTTGACACCCAGGGATGATGCAAGAGAAATCCAGTCGCACAGTGTTAGAAAACTGAACTGGATGAGGTTTGCATCGTTATTAGCAACAGCAAGTGGGTGTTGCATCATTTCTTCAGCTGCGATGCATTGATCTTCCAGCAGCGATGTAGGTGAAGTGCCGGTTTTAGCCACGAAGCATGTGGCGTGTCATTTATCAGCCATGTTGCAGGTGGTGCGTCAAACATTTCCTCCCACAGCGTTCTGTGCATGGAGTTCAGTTCTTGTTCTACCAACTTCCCCTATCAAGGGCCCAGGGACTGGATAGGGCACCACTTGGCAGGGCAGGAGTCTCAGCAGAGAGCCCAGGTGCTGGCAGAGGAAGTCTTAGATGGCCCTGCGACTTGAAAACAGGAGGCAAGCTCAGTTCAAGCCTTTGGAGATTTTTCTCAAGCAGGAATGCACAACAAAGTCCAGTCTTTGTCCCTTTTCACAAGCAGAAGCAGCAACTGCAGGACAGACCAACAAAGCACAGTCACAGGCAGGGGTAGCACTTCTCCTCAGCTCTTCTCCTTGGCAGAGATTCCTCTTGGTTCTAGTAACAAATCTTGAAGAAATCTAAAGTCTGGGGCTTTGGGTCCACTACTTATATCCCTTTCTGCCTTTGAAATAGGCAACTTCAAAGGAAAGTTTCTGTTGTTCACAAGATCCTGCCTTGCCCAGGCCAGGCCCCAGACACACCCCAGGGGGTTGGAGACTGCATTCTGTGCAGCAGGTACAACCTATTCAGGTGAATGTGACCCCTTCTCCCTCCACTCTAGCTCACATGACTCATCAGGATATGTAGGCTACACCCTAGCTCCCTTTGTGTCACTGTCTAGAGGAGATTCACAAACAGCCCGAGTGTTAGTCTGACCCAGACAGGGAATCCACAAACAGGCAGAGTCACAGAATGGTTAAAGCAAGAAAATGCCCACTTTCTAAAAGTGGCATTCAAACTAACAATCTAAAAACCAACTTCACTAACAGATGTATTTTTAAATTTTGAGTTCAGAGACCCCAAACTCCAAATTTATACCTGCTCTCAAAGGGAGACTGTATTTTAAGATGATTTAAAGGCAGCCCCCATGTCAACCTATGAGAGAGATAGGCCCTGCAACAGTGAAATAAAATTGGCAGGATTTCACTGTTAGGACGTAAAACACATCAGTGCATGTCCCACCTTCAACATACACTACACCCTGCCCATAGGGCTACCTAGGGCCTACCGTAGGGGTGTCTTACATGTATAAAAAGGGAAGGTTTGGTCCTGGCAAGTGGGTACACCTCTAGTGCACTTTACTAGGAACCTACTGGTAAATCCAATATGCCAATCAATGAAAAGCCAATTACACATACACTTCACACAGGAGCACTTGCACTTTAGCACTGGCCAGCAGTAAAGAACATAGAGTACCAAAAACAGCAAAAACAGAGTCTAGCACACAGTCAAAACATGGGAAGCAGAGGCAAAAAAGACAAGGGAGACCACACCAAGAATGCCAGGTTTAACATCAATCTATTGAAAGAGTGAAAAGAAACCAAAGGGAAACCGGTAGAGACACAACCCGTCACTTTTATCACCAATACACAATGCCTTGAGATCCAGTTACCACTCCATAGAGAAGAAGAGCTGGAAAACATACCCTCTACGGGCCAGGATTTAACAGGGAGACAGAAGGATCAGATTATAAAGCTAGTAAAACCAAATCGGGATGTCTTTTCACCTATACTTGTCTGGACTTCCCCCATCCAATATACTGAGCAGAAAGAACCAAGTAAAGTCATCAGATTACAACCTTATAGGACACCTGAAGCCTGACAACTATCAGTAGAAGAAGATGGGGATATTATTGAACTGTCCAAAAGTTTGTGGTGTTCCCCCGTAGTATTGGTACTAAAACCTAATGGGAATGTATCGATTTTAGCCAGCTCAGTTCCCTTTCTAAATTTGATACCTACCATATGCCTTGGGTCGATCAACTTATAGAACAAATCAGAATGGCTCAGTATCTTTCAACGTTAGACCTCACAAAAGGGTACTAGCAGAAACTACTAGCAGAAAAAGATAGGGAAAAAACAGCTTTTTCCACTCCTTATATCAATTTAAAGTAATGCTATTCGAGCTACATGGGGTCTAGGCAACCTTTGAAAGACTAATGGATGTGCTTTAACATAAGAATCACGCAGCCACGTACCTTGACGATATCATGATTTTAAGTCCGTCCTGGGGCTCCCATTCAGACCACATACAGAAGGTATTAGCCACCCTCAGGGAAGCGGGCTTAACAGCTTATCTGGAAAAATGCCACTTAGCCAGAAACTTCTTCCAACACCTAGGATATAGCATTACGAAAGGTACTATTAAACCTCAACTAGAAAAAGTAAGAGCTAATAGGGAACACCCCTACCCCACCACGAAAAAGGAAATCCGATCCTTTCTGGGACTAATTAGATATTACAGGCGCTTCATTTCGCAGTTTGTAGACAGAGCCGCCCCTCTTACTGATCTGTTAAAAAACACCTGTCCCAACAAAGTACCAAACCTGGCCTGCATGAGAGAAACAGCTTAGATCATCTGAAATCAATCCTGTGTACAGACCCAGTTCTGAAATACCCAGATTTTTCTAAGCACTTTGTGCTACAGACTGATGTCTCCAACTAGGGACTTGGGCCTTTTCCTCCCAACCTGACAAATAAAACCAATTACAACCAGTGGCCTATAATAGTTGTAAGTTGTTACCTTGTGAAACTCGGTACCCCCACTATTGAGAAGGACTGTTTGTGTATCAAATCGGCAGTTCAGGCCCTTCAATATTACCCACTGTGTTGCTTCTTTACTCTACTGATGTATCATGCCCTTCTGACATTGCTTTCTCGCAATATGGATACCTACCCCAGAATCTAACTGTGGTTTTTGGCTCTTCAACCTTTTTCTTTCCAGAATTTGACATCCCTGGAGAACATCAAACCACAGCTGATTTCCTTTCCCGCATGCCTCTATCCTCATAGTCTGATGGGCCAAACCTGGATGGGAAGCAGTGTAACAGGGTGGCTGCCGTGGATTGCTGCGAGGATGACACCTCGAGCGCGGACGGACTGCCCTCCTGGTTCGCCGGGGGCACGATGGAGAGTCCGTCATCTGGAAGTCGCTCTGACTTCTGGGTTAAAAGACTGGATGGTGGTGTCTGCAAGGTGGAAGAGAGATATGTGGAAGAGAGAGACGAGGAAGAGAGACATGGAGAGGAGAGACACAGAGAAGAAAAACACAGAGGAGAAAACAGAGGCCCAGAAAACACTGAGTGATTGGGGAAGAAATGACGGGACCCCACCATCGATGGAGATTCCAGCCAGAAGCAGGAGGTTGTGCCAGAGCAAGAGAGGATCTGCGGAGGAAGAGGATCGTGCATGGGTAGAAGAGGTGGCGAGGCTAGAACCGGCAGAGAGCGAGGAGTACTCCAGAGACCCAGCTAAGGTACCATCCATATTTAAGAAGGGGCACTGAATGGGGCAGTGGCACAGTGCTGTGAGAAGGGGGATGCGAGAAAAAACTGACGAGTTCACAACTTGGGATGATAGCCAGGGGACCAAAGGTCACTACACTATCCCGTGTCTGAGGAATGGGGAGCACAGAGTGCGCGAATATTTAGCACTGAGGAAAACCCCATCACTATCACTATACCCTCTCAGGAGCACCATCCCTACCCTAAACTTATACCCTAAAAATAAAAAAAAACACTTACCTGATTCCGTTCCTGTTTTTTCCGAGGTCCGACGATGTCTCCAGCGGCCCACAAGTCCTTTGCTTAGAGAAAGGAAAATCAGACCATAAAAAGAAGAACCAAACCTGAGAAGACCTACCCCTTAAAACAGTGACACAGAATAATATTGCATAATAAAGATGTTTCTGAATCAGAAAGTATTAACTTCTGACATATTCATCTCATTAGAGGAGTATTGAACCTTTTCTCAACCATTCACATAGATATCTTTGGTGCATTGATCCTATGTGTAGATGTGATATTAAATGATCTGGAGATTAGGAGGTTGTCTATGATAGTGGCTAAACTAGCCACCAGTACAGCAAATTCCTTATTGGTTGTAAACAAGGAGACAGTAGTAATAAGATCTATGGTTTTACAAAATAGACTTGTGTTAGACTTTTTGCTCCACAAAAGAGGGTGAAAACTATACAATGCTTAAAGTTCACCAATGCTGTATTTATATCCCAGACAGAAGCAAAGACTTGGAGAAGTATATTTGGAACATTTCTGGTTTGACAAAGGATTTGAAGAAATTGTAAGCAATAGGTGCATTTTAAGCAATTGGAGATGGATTTTCTGCTGTAGGCATGTAGTTTGGAAATTTAGTTAGTGGAGTTGTAGGTTTTGTTTTGAGGCTGTTGTTGATTTTTACTGTTTGCCATAGCTCTGATGGTGGGATACAAAATTTATGAGAGAATGAAGGTTGAAAAGGCTAAGAAGAGAAAAAGAGTGTATGTTGAGCTGGAAAACAGTCAGTGTAAATAATATGATGATATGAAGCATCTTGTGGAATCCAGATGAAAATTGATGAAAACAACGTTTTAGTCGGTCTCATTCAAGAGAATTAGTAAGATTGTGATGACTTATTACATCATTAAAAGGGTGGTTGAGAAAGCATTACTTGGCTGTGCTATTAGGCGTTATGGAAGTGATATAAAAATGTAATCAACAACCTATGTAATGAGTTGCTTTAATGTAGTAATGTTAAAGAGGTGCATCAAAAGCATATTATTAAAGGTGCACTTGTGAGTAGAAATGTAGAAAGGTTACATGCATGTTTTGATAATTACATTAATTGGCTGAAATATAATACATGTCTGCATTTATATTCAATCTATTGGGATTATGGTATTACAGTTAAAAATAATATTATCACAGTTATTTGCTATTTATTATACCTGTGAAGAAAAATGCATGTATTACCACATATTTAAATGTGCATTGAGCGGTATGTTAAATTGGCACAAGTGAAGGCCTGAAATGTTTTCTTATGTTTAACCTTCAATGTGGAGTTTTGATGAGGGTACATTATTCTTTATTTGCAGGCCGGCTGCACAAGTATACAGTTAATGAAAGGCATATTGTGTATTTCAGAAAAGGGGGGTATGGGAGGATATGTTGGCAAATCAAAGGAGCACTAACAAATAAAAGAAAGGTGAAATCCTTTGTGAGCTCTTGGACTACGGCCCGGTACTCAAGGTTTGTCTTGATGCTTGCTTTGTGGGATGAAAGTCTAATTGAAGCTGCAAATTCAAATCTGTGCACGGAAGATAGAAAACTATTGATGATGATGTGGATTCTCAAAGATTCTGCAAGGCCTAAAGTGGTGTTTAGTTAGTTCGGTGAGACAGACGCTTTCTACCTTTTGACTAGGGCAGATCTCCTTGAGATTTAGAGTGGTAAATGTCTCTTTATTCCTACTTTGGCTGAGTGGATTAATGCTACTCACATCTCTCATGCAGTGCTTCTTCTGAGGTTTCTGTTATGCTGACACTTTTGACTGCTATCCATTTCCTTCATTACCTGAGAAATTGCTAGGCTTCCCTATAGCTTAACTAGACTCTTTAGATTGAATTTGTTTTCAAATGATTAGACAGGAGGATTGTAATTTTGACCCTGATCACCAAGTGCTTTTTCTCATCTTTTGTACTGCTGCAACAGAAACACTTATATGCCTTATGCTTGCACAATTGAATCTGATTTGACATTTTACTTCCGCTTTGGTATTTCTGTACTTTCTGAGACTCACTTACAGAAGCTTGGGCTTGAATTTGTAATAACCTTCAGAACATGAACTTCACCTTTGAGATTTAATGAGTGATCAAATGGGTTACACTCTTAATTGATTTGAAAGTATTCATTTTCTTCTCCTTATCCTTTGTAACTCCTAAACAGGTCCATTAGAACTAGGGAAACTAGAAAATGTGCCAGATATGTTCTTTAGACAAAGGTATCAATTCAAGATCTGCTGAGGGATGTAGGGTCTCTCTGGTACTTCAGGATGGCATGTGGGCATCGATTCTCCAAGAGGAAAACAACATCCAAATGCTACTACCTTCCATCCTCTTCAGAGATTGACTTGGCAGATGTAACAGACACTCCAGGTTTGGGAAAGGATATGATGAACCCTCTGACAGGTCCCACCAGACTCTACTTCAAGTCCTAACTTGTAAGGAGGGATCACATTTTGTTAGGGTCACTTCCTTCAGGAATAATATCTTCTGAACCTGACGCCATACTCCTGAAATGGTGTACACAATATTGCCCGGATGTTGAGACTGGGGTTCTCCGGATCTGAGTGCCAGCTAGGGGAGATGCAGGAGTTAGGGAGAAGAGAAATGGATTGCACTGTTTGCAAGTTGTATAGTAAAGGAGAGCAACTGTTTGCATTGTTCTTACCACAAATAAACAAATAAAGATTGCAACAAAAAAAAGACTCCTGTGGCATGAAACTTCATCAAAGAGGGAAGGAACTAGTTTTAATTGTTATGAATCCTCAACTCTTGCATCATATACCACTTACAAAAGCTTAACTGTCACTACATGATGCGGAGATAAAGAAGAAGGGTTGTAGTAAAAACTATGAGAAAAAAATCCAGTAAGCTAAGGTAATGCAAGCCCGTAGGGAAAGATAGTGAGAAAAGTGGAGGCTAAGCACATGTCCCAGATTTTGACTTTCTAAGGCAAGCCTCTGGTAAAGGGCATGATACACAGATGGACTGATTGATCCTTTTCATTTATAGAGGGGAAGATTGCGCATGGTGTTCTGGTGCTTTACTGTAATATTGGTCAGGAAAACACCCTTGGGTTTAGAGTGAAGAAATTTTTTTCAGAAGTGTTGGACCTGGCTTTCTGACAGGGTCATCCCCAGACTTTTGCCTTCCTCCTTCTCTTTTTCTGACCTCATTTTTGCTGGCTTTTAGACTCTGCGCACTTTACCACTGCTAACCAGTGCTAAAGTGCATATGCTCTCTCCCTTTAAACATGGTAACTTTGGATCATACCTGATTGGACTATTAATTTACTTATAAGTCCCTAGTAAGGTGCACTTTATGTGCATAGGGCTGGTAAATTAACTGCTACTAGTGGGCCAGCAGCACTGGTTGTGCCACCCACTTAAGTAGCCCCTTTTCATTGTCTCAGGCCTGCCATTGCAAGGTCTGTGTGTGCAGTTTCACTGCCACCTCGACTTGGCATTTAAAAGTACTTGCCAAGCCTAGAACTCCCCTTTTTCTACATATAAGTCACCCTTAATGTGTGCCCTAGGTAACCCCTAGAGCAGGGTGCTGTGTAGGTAAAAGGCAGGACATGTACCTGTGTAGTTATATGTCCTGGTAGAGTAAAACTCCTAAATTCGTTTTTACACTACTGTGAGGCCTGCTCCCTTCATAGGCTAACATTGGGGCTGCCCTCATACACTGTTGAAGTGGCAGCTGCTGATCTGAAAGGAGCAGGAAGGTCATATTTAGTATGGCCAGAATGGTAATACAAAATCCTGCTGACTGGTGAAGTCGGATTTAATATTACTATTCTAGAAATGCCACTTTTAGAAAGTGAGCATTTCTTTGCACTTAAATCCTTCTGTGCCTTACAATCCACGTCTGGCCGGGCTTGGTTGACAGCTCCTTGTGCATTCACTCAGACACACCCCAAACACCGGGTACTCAGCCTCACTTGCATACATCTGCATTTTGAATGGGTCTTCCTGGGCTGGGAGGGTGGAGGGCCTGCTCTCACACAAAGGACTGCCACCCCCCCTACTGGGACCCTGGCAGACAGGATTGAACTGAAAGGGGACCTGGTGCACTTCTTAGCCACTCTTTGAAGTCTCCCCCACTTCAAAGGCACATTTGGGTATAAAACAGGGCCTCTGCCCTACCTCATCAGACACTTGCTGGAGAAGAAACCTGAACCAGAAACTACATCCTGCCAAGAAGAACTGCCTGGCTGCTCAAAGGACTCACCTGTCTGCTTTTCTACAAAGGACTGCTGCCTTGCTGTTGGCCTGCTGCCTTGCTGAACTCTTGTCTGGCTGTAAAAGTGCTCTCCAAGGGCTTGGATAGAGCTTGCCTCCTGTTCCCTGAAGTCTCAGGACCAAAAATACTTCTCTCTTCCACTTGGACGCTCCGTGCGCCGAAATTTTCGACGCACAGCTTGTTCCGCGGAAAGAAAAACGCCGCACACCGACGCTGATCGACGCGACGCCTTCGGGACGACCGAAACTTTGACGCACGGCCTCGCAAGGACAACGCCGCCCGACTTCCCAGGAGAAATCGACGCAACGCCTGCCGTGAGATCAAAACTTTGACGCACGGGCTCGCAAGGACAACGCCGCCCCGACTTCCAAGGAGAAATCGACGCGACACCTGCCGTGAGATCAAAACTTTGACGCACGGCCTCGCAAGGACAATGCCGCCCGACTCCCCAGGAGAAATCGACGCAACGCCTGCCGTGGGATCGAAACTTCGACGCGCAGCCCCGCAGAACGACGCGCAGCCGGAAAACAAGCAGGAAAATCCACGCACAGACCCGGGACATCTGGTACTCCCCGCGATCCACAGAAAGAGACTGTCCGCGCGCCGGGAAACGACGCACGACTCCCCGTGTGGAAAATAATGACGCAAGTCCGTGTGTGCTGAGGAGAAATCGACGCACACACCAGTTTTCCACGTATCTCTTCTCCTGTGGCCCTCTGAGGAGATTTTCCACCAGAAACCAGGTACTTTGTGTTTGAAAGAGACTTTGTTTGCTTTCTAAAGACTTAAGACACTTTATATCACTTTTCAGTGATATCTTTACAAATTCATATTGCAACTTTGATCGTTTTGACCTGAAAATACCCAGATAAATATATATATTTTTCTAAACACTGTGTGGTGTATTTTTGTGGTGTTATACTATGGTGTTGTATGATTTATTGCACAAATGCTTTACACATTGCTTTCTAAGTTAAGCCTGACTGCTCGTGCCAAGCTACCAGAGGGTGGGCCCAGGCTGATTTTGGATTGTGTGTGACTTACCCTGACTAGAGTGAGGGTTCTTGCTTGGACAGAGGGCAACCTGACTGCCAACCAAAAACCCCATTTCTAACAAGAAGCTTATAAAAACACAAATAATAATTTACTGTGTGAATGGTAAATAAAAGAAAGTTCCAAAAGCTGTGAGCACAAACCAAAATGGAAAATAAAAAGAGTGTATAGATAAAAATTGTTCAAACCAATCTCTGATATTAACCCCCTCTATGCCCGAGACGAACTGGTCTCGTCCAGGGACACGGTGCTCGTGTGCCCTGAACAAGACCAGCTCGCCCTGCACCCGACCCACGGGGGGAGCGCTAGCGCTCTCCCCATGGGCCTCCCACCAGCCCCCCCAAGTCGAGGATGGAAGGGGAATTCCTTCCCCTTCCATCCCTGATCCCCGCCCGGCAATCTGATGACGCCAGTGCACTCACAGCGTGTCAACGTCATCAGAAGCTGCCGAGGACGCGCTGGAAGCCATTTGCTTCCAGCGTGTCGGCAAGAGAGGACTTATTTGGTAAGTCTCTCTCTTTTGAAGGATTTTTTTTGGGGGAAAACAGACACAGGGGAAAAGGAAAGTGTTTTTCCTTTCCACCTGTGCTTGTTTTCAGTGGATTCCTGGTCCACGATCACGGGCAGGGCCCGCGATCGTGGACCAGGAATCCCCACTCGGCACCAGGGATTTTGTCGTTGTTTTATTTTGGGAGTGTCCCCTTGGACAAGGGTCGCTCCCCTCGGGGGCCATACATAATCCTATTTCAGCCCCCTCTGGAGGCAGATCGGCCATTTTTTCAGCCGATCTGCCCCCGGGGGGGGGGGGGGGGATGTCAAAACACACTAGAACACCAGGGATTTTGTTTCCAACAAGTGTTTGGGCAGCGACCCCTTAGGCAAGGGTCGCACCCCAGGGGGCACTAATTTTTTTAATTGTTTCCCACTAGGAGCCAGGGATTATGTGGTATGTGTGTGTGTTTTGTGTGTTTGGCACCCCTTGCGCAAGGGTCACCCCCCCAAAGGGGGGAAAATTAGTATTGGCCATTTCTGCCCCCAAGGGGGGTCAGAAACCACCAATATGCCAGGAATTCTTTTTTGTTCCCTTTTTTTTGTTTTATGCTGGGGGTGCCCCCTTTGGCAAGGGTCGCCCCCCCTAAAGGGGGCAGGGCACAGAGCAGTTGGCCATTTCTACCCCCCTTGGGGGCAGATTGGCCTATTTTTTTAGGCCCATCTGCCCCCACAAGGAGCAGAATCCACTTAGGCACCAGGGATCCTGTGTTTTGTGTGGGTGGAGGGGCGGCACCTTTGGCAAGCGTCGCTCCCCCAAGGGGGGCACATTACTGATGACCATTTCTGCTCCCCTTGGGGGCAGATTGGGCTATTTTTTTTTGGGCCTATCTGCCCCCAAGGGGGCAGAAGCCACCAAGACATGAGGGATTTTTTTTTTTTGCTCCCCTTAGTTTTTTTGTACTGGGGTGCCCCCTTTCACCCTCTTTGGCAAGGGTCACCCCCAAAACATGGTACAGAGGTGTTGGCCATTTCAGCTCCCCGTGGGGGCAGATCAGCCTATTTCCCCAATGGGGGAAGAAGCCACTTAGGCACCAGGGACAATTTCTAAGTTCTTGGTGGTGGGGTGTTTGTCAACTGGCGAAGTATTTGTGATTATAACAGATTATTTCTTCTTTTTGTTCTAGTTCAAAGCTTTTGCTTCCTGTGCTGTGGATCCTTGTGGTTTTGGCAGTAGTTGTCCTGCAGTTTGCATAGTTTCAGGTTTTCGGTAAGTGAAAGCAATTTACTCCAAAGGAGTATTGTTGACATGCATGAATGACATGTTTGTAGGTGGTGTACTAAATGCAGTATTGTGTGTGAAATTGTCCTTAGATTTCAGCACAATGATATTTGTGTTGTCATATGTGTAATTTTCTTTTTTCTTTTTTCTTTTTAGTGGGATATCATTGGTGATTTCTGTGTCTGTGCAGAGTAGTTGCTGGTGAGTAGCTTTTTCAGGCACATGAGTGGTATAGTTTTTTAGTACATAACTCTTTGGGATAAAGCCACACTTTGTTTATTACTTATTTTAGTGCTGGTCGTTGTTGGCAATCCATTTGTTGTTAGTGAGGATCATGGCTAGCCGCAGAGGGCCCACTCAGCAGGTTGTTGGCATGCTTTTTGAGTCATCTTCAGACCATGATAACGAGACTGACTCTGCATCTGAGGCAGAGAAGGAAGTGAGAGATTCTGGCAGTGAGTTTTCTGTCCGAGAGGATTCTTCTGATGAGGAAACCACTCTCAGTGCAGATGAAGGGCCTGTTTTAGGGGAGGACATTGATGTGCCAAGAGTGCAGCAGCCTGGGGCTGAAGGGTTTCCCATTAGAAGACCTGACACCTGGATTGCCCCAAACATGGAGCAGCCGCAGTAACCTGCATTTACTGGTCTCCCAGGGTGTAGATTCAATACGGAAAACTGTTTGCCTATCAATTTCTTTCACTTGTTTATGGACAATGTATTTTTGGAAGAGATTGTGGAGCAGACTAATTTGTATGCGGAGCAATATTTGAGGGACAACGCTGCCAGACTTAGGCCTCAGTCTAGAGCTACTCAGTGGGTTCCCACATTTCTGGAAGAGATGAAAAAGTTTTTAGGTTTGACTTTGTTGATGGGGTTGATAAGGAAGCCATCACTGGCTTCTTATTGGTCTACTAGTCCCTTGATGGCAATGGCTATATTTCCTGCAACTATGACACATAATCGCTTCTTCTTCGTATGCTGCATTTTGTAGACAATGCTTTAGCCTTGCAACGAGATCAACATGATTGTGACCGTCTTTTTAAGATTAGGCCTGTCCTTGATCATTTTGTAGATCAGTTTTCAGAGGTCTATGTTCCAGGCAAAGAGATAAGTGTGGACGACTCTTTGGTCCTTTTCAAGGGGCGTTTAGTTTTTAAGCAGTACATTTCTAGTAAGAGGGCACGGTATGGGATTAAATTGTATATGCTGTCAGAAAGCAGTACAGGATACGTGTATAATTTCGGGGTCTACACTGGTAGCGATTCCAGTATTGACCCTCTGGGCTGTCCTACCACTTTTGGAGTTAGCAAAAAAATTGTGTGGGAACTTGGTAGACCACTGTTTAAGAAAGGTCACCACTTGTACGTAGATAAGTTCTACACTGGAGTGGAGTTGTTCAATGAGTTGTTTAGAGTGGACACTGTTGCTTGTGGCACAATCCGTTCTAACTGGAAAGGCTATCCAAGGGAGCTTGTCTGTAAAAAACATGAGAGGGGACAGTGCAGTGCCTTGCGGAATAATGAACTGCTAGCTCTGACATTTTCAGACAGGAGGGATGTGTACATGCTATCTACCATCCATGATAAGAGTACTTCCCCTGTGACTGCTTGGGGTCAGGTTGCCGAAGTGCGCAAACCTGCGTGCATTTTGGACTACAATAGGCACATGGGTGGTGTTGATAGAGTAGATCAGAGGTTGGAACCTTACACTGCTCATCGTAAGTCTTACGTGTGGTATAAAAAGTTGGCCCTACATTTATTTCATTTGGCAACTTTTAATGCTTTTATTGTGTTCAAGGATTGTTCACCTGAGTCAAGGATGGAATTTGTTAAATTTCAGGAGTCAGTAATAGAGAGCCTTATTGTGGTGGAACAGGCAAGAGTTCCTAGAGTAGCAGTGGTGGAAGAAGGGGCTAGATTGAAAGATCGCCACTTTCCAGATCACATTCTTCCCACTCCGAAAAAAAACGTACCCACTAAGAAATGTAGAGTATATGCCCGAAGAGGTATCCGGAGGGAGAGCCGGATGTACTGCCCTGATTGCCCAGCTGTTTCAGAAATTACCACACAAAGAAAAATGTTTGGGAAATACCGTGAGCGTAAACTGCCTTTTATATATTTTCATATGTTCAGTTTCACGGTTGGCATTACTGTCATGTATTTAGTTAGAACTTTTGTGTTTGTAGTTTTGTACTTATTTTATAATTAGTTAGATGGTTTCTTTGTTGTTTATAAACAAAAGTGATGGCGGTGTGCGTGGGGAGGCGCTTGGCTGGCGGTGTGTGGGGTGGTGCTTGGCTGGCGGTGTGCGTGGGGTGGCGCTTGGCTGGTGGTGTGCGTGGGGTGGCGCTTGGCTGGTGGTGTTTGTGGGGTGGCGTTTGGCTGGCGGTGTGCTTCGGGTGGCGCTTGGCTGGTGGTGTGCGTGGAAGGTGCTTGGCTGGGGGTGTGCATGGGGTGGCGCTTGGCTGGTGATGTGTTGGGGTGGCGCTTGGCTGGCGTGTACGTGGGGTGGCGCTTGGCTGGTGGTGTGCTTGGGGTGGCACTTGGTTGGTGGTGTGCGTGGGGTGGCACTTGGCTGGCGGTGCCAGCCAAACGTCAGTCCAGACACTCCCATCAGCTAGTATGACTGCTGTATCAGGTATGTGTGTGATGGGCCCTTGAGTGGCGCTGTCTGTCGATGCGAGTATTGTAATGTGTTGGGCCCGTGGTTGGCGGCGTGAATGGTCTTGTGTATGTCATGTATGAAAGGTGTGTGAATGGACTGTAAAACGGTTGGTGCTTTGACGCGGCTTCACAGCTCACGAGCTGTGAGTCATTGGTTCAGTTTTTTGCCCTTTCAGTTATTAACAGTGCATTTCACTTTTGTGAAATCTCTTGTTAGTAAAATTTTATCTACTGAACCATCACTCACCCTCGTGCCAAATCCAACCAGTAAGTGTGGTATGAATGAAAAAACCTACTCCGCTGTAATCAGGCATCACAGCACACTTGTGACACGCTAGGTGCCTCAGGGCGGACCCCGATGATGAAGCATGCAACCAACTTGGTTGGTGGGTGAGGGGTCTTTTTCACATAACCTAAGTGTGTTTCTTTTCACAATTTTAGTGTTTGGCACATCACAGACGTACGTGGACACATCAAAATGATATATTGCAAAACTACCTGTGTTTGGGGAGGGGGAACTTATGTTTTCAGTTGTGGGTGCGGCCTTCATCTAGGGAAACCTACCAAACCCAGACATTTTTTAAAACTAGACACATCAAGGAGTCAAGGGAGGAGTGGCTTGCGTGGATCCCCCAACATTTCCTTACCCAGACTCCTCTGTAAAAAAGAATATTTTCCTGACTTTTCTTTGTAGGATCACCGCTCCAGCACAAAAATCCTACTCCCCAGCGTTACCCTCAGTCTCCCAAGTAAAATGACACCTCACTTGTGTGGGTCCCCAAAGCAGAGTCAGCCTAAAGATGTATAAAAGGAGAATATGTCCTTATCAACTCACTGTGCTATCCCCTCTATCTCTACAAGTTTTGGGCCTTTTTCTGTTGCAGGCACCTGGCCCACCCACACAAGGGAGGTTTCATTTTTATTGGGAGACTTGAGGGAACGCTGGGTGGAAGGAAATTTGTGGCTCCTCTCAGATTCCAGAACTTTCTGTCACCGAAATGTGAGGAAAAGGTGTTTTTTAGCCAAATTTTGAGGTTTGCAAAGGATTCTGAGTAACAGAACCTGGTGAGAGCCCCACAAGTCACCCCATCTTGGATTCCCCTATGTCTCTAGTTTTAAAAAATTCACAGGTTTGGTAGGTTTCCCAGGTGCCGGCTGAGCTAGAGGCCAAAATCCACAGGTAGGCACTTTGCAAAAAACATCTCTATTTTCTTTGGGAAATTGTGATGTGTCCACGTTGTGTTTTGGGGCATTTCCTGTTGCGGGCGCTAGGCCTACCCACACAAGTGAGGTACCATTTTTATCGGGAGACTTGGGGAAACATAGAATAGCAAAACAAGTGTTATTGCCCCTTATCTTTCTCTACATTTTTTCCTTCCAAATATAAGACAGTGTGTAAAAAATACATCTATTTGAGAAATGCCCTGTAATTCACATGCTAGTATGGGCACCCCAGAATTCAGAGATGTGCAAATAACCACTGCTCCTCAACACCTTATCCTGTGCCCATTTTGGAAATACAAAGGTTTTCTTGATACATATTTTTCACTCTTTCTATTTCAGCAAATGAATTGCTGTATACCCGGTGTAGAATGAAAACAGACTGCAAGGTGCAGCTCATTTATTGGCTCTGGGTACCTAGGGTTCTTGATGAACCTACACGCCCTATATATCCCTGCAACCAGAAGAGACCAGCAGACGTAATGGTATATTGCTTTCAAAACTCTGACATTGCAGGAAAAAGTTACAGAGTAAAACGTAGAGAAAAATTGCTGTTTTTTTCACCTCAATTCAATATTTTTTTATTTCAGTTGTTATTTTCTGTAGGAAACCCTTGTAGGATCTACACAAATTACCCAATGCTGAATTCAGAATTTTGTCTACTTTTCAGACATGTTTAGGTTTCTTGGATCCAACATTGGTTTCACACACATTTCTGTCACTGACTGGAAGGAGGCTGAAAGCACAATAAATTGTGAAAATGGGGTATGTCAGTAAAATTCCAAAATTGTGTTGAAGAATTGGGTTTTCTGATTCAAGTCTGCCTGTTCCTGAAATATGGGAAGCTGGTGATTTTAGCACTGCAAACTCTTTGTTGGTGCTAATTTCAGGGGAAAAAACACAATCCTTCTCCTGCAGCCCTTTTTTCCTATTATTTTTTTTTAAACTAATTTTTCACTGTGTTTTGGCTATTTTCTTGGCCTCCTTCAGGGGAACCCACAAAGTCTGGGTACCTCTAGAATCCCTAGGATGTTGGAAAAAAAGGACACAAATTTGGTGTAGGTAGCTTATGTGGACAAAAAGTTAGGAGGGCCTTAGCGCGCCCTGCCCCAAATAGCCAAAAAAAGGCCTGGCACCTGAGGGGGAAAAGGCCTGGCAGCGAAGGGGCTAAAGAGCAGGCAGGGGTAGTTATTGGGTGGTCCCCCAGCTCGTGATTACAACTCAAGCCATTGCAAATCAAGACTCAGGTTTCAGTAATTTGCAAATTAGAAGGCATTTCCCGGATGTATGATTAAGGCCAAAATCTAGAAAGACTCCAAAAATATGTTAAACTCCTCCCTTCACCTGCATCTGTTCACTGAGGGGAAAAAGGACAGGGATCTTCCTCCCTCTAATGTTAGGATAATGACCTGTTGCAGCTCAGCTTACATATGGACACTGTAACAGTAGATACCAGTGAGGATGATCTCCTTGTGGCCAAATTAAGGACGATGGAACTGTATTGTGAACAAAATGTCTGCCATCTAGTGACCTGTGAATAGGATGAAAGTGATTAAAAGTGCATAATTCACTCATATCTGTAACTTCCTAGAAAAAACAACTTGCTCTCAGAACAAAAACCTGGATCTTACCCTGGATTAAGCACCAAATAAACTTTGAATTCATTCTGTGTAGAGAAATGGAGGTGTGGCACTCCTACATCTGGACCTATCTGTTCTAGGAATTGTCGTCCACTTCTTGCTTCTAGAAAGTCAAGAGGTATAGAAAAGTGATGCCAACTGTTTCAGGAAGGGGGCCTGATTTTGTGGGAGGATATCTTGAGGAGAACAGAATATAGGCTTGCCAGGTTTAAATACTACCAGATATCTAACTGGGCATGGAGCATTAAGGAGGGATGTGGCATAAAAAGCATCTTTTGAATGACAGCTGTATGAGGGTGTCTCTAACAAAAAAGAGGTGGCAAAATGGTACTGGGCATTTTTAGAGGTGCTGGGTGGAGATTTCATACTGCAGGAGGAGCTCTGAAAGAAGGACTTAATCAAGATGGAGAATGCCATTAATAAATGGCAAGTATCTATGTGAATTTTGTATAAAATGGTGAAATCTGCTTTCCTGAGGGAGATCCATCCGTTTGTCCTACACAGAGTGTACTGGATCCCAAAAAGGTTGTTGACATTGTGCAGCCGGGCAAAGAAGAAATGCCAGAAATGCGAGGCACAGGAAGCAGATGATGTACAAATATTTTGGTAGTGTTCTGAAATACGGCTCTTCTGAGAAGAAATGGGTGAGGCCCTATCCGAGATATTGGATAGGAAAATAAAGATAAGCCCATCACTAGTGTTTCTGGTGCTCCAGAGGACACCAAGGAGAGGGAGGCAACATTAGGTTGTATGAAAAAATAACCTGCATTAATATAATATTTAGTATTGTTATCTAGAAGGGAGCTCTACGTAAGGTGGGTCTCCTAGGCTCCCTCAAACTTTATGGAATGGTCACAAGAAGTTATGACAGCCAGGAGGATAGACGGATGTGGAACTGGGTAGATAGGTGGTGGGCAGGGATGATTCAGGAAGGGCTGAAAATGAGAAGAGAGGTGTACAGCTCTGACCTATGATTATATCAGAGGACCAGCTTACTGGGTTCTGTAGACTAGGTACATGTTGGTGAGGGTCTATCTCATGCTTGGGTGTGAGAGAAAAGCTTTGCTGGATGGGGCACCCCTGTTAGAAGAGATCTGATAGCTGAGGAGGAAAAGAAATCCAACATCATGTTGCTGTCCCATTCACATGAGAACATTTGAGTATCAGTGCAACCAAAAACTAAGGGTTGAATATTTCATCACTGTTCTTCAACATCAGCCTCAGCACAAATCCAGGTTCAATTAAATGTTTCAGCCTTATGACTGTGTCTAAGCCAATAACACTAAAATCATCTTATATCTGGATACTTCTGGGAGCTGGACACCTCAAGACTAGACCACAGCCTCTGTGCCATCAGTCAGTGGATGCTGAGAAATCACCTTAAACTTAACTTAGTCAAAACAGAGATCTTGATATGCAGACAATGAAAGATCTACTAGCCTATGAACATTTGAGCCAAGGAACATGGTATACTAGCAATGACGTTAACAGAAGTGAGAAACCCGGGAGTGATCATAAACTGCAGCCTGCCCCTAAGCTCCCATATGAACCAAGACTCTAAATCCACATTCTAATCATGTTTATAGCAAATGTTCCTATACCTTGACCACCACAGAAGCTTTAGGCATGTTGCCTCTCCTTTGTTGTCATGTCTGAACTTTGCAAACAAACTCTGTCTGGTTGTCTTATTCTTACTGTGATGAAGACTTCAAAAATCTGGGACTCTGCAGTGAGAAAACTTCTACATCTATGTGACCAAATCCCTACCACACACCAAGGGTTCCACAGGATTCCTATTGGCAGATGATCAGCCTTCACCAGTTTTCAGGTCTATCAGTGTCACTCACAGGGTTATTTATAGCAACAACTTATCCTTCCTCCAAGCAAAACTGCAAAAATATTCAGGAAGAAATCTTGAGATATACTAGCATGCAAGCTGGTACTAGAAGCAAAGTTCTTTGGGAGCAGCATGCCCCCTTGAAGCCCACCTCTTGGCAGGGCCAACTCTGTATTGCTATTTGCATGGAGGCTCAGATTGGCTTAGTGGCTGGATTTTTGGAGAAGCGTCAGCAGGGAAGGCGATCTGAAAAATAAAAAAGTATCTTTAAACACAATATCTGAATTACGAAAAGATAGAATGAATAAGTGTGGGCTGGGAGAACTGTGTACGTTAGTCTGTTAACCCAGCAGCAGAAACAATAATGCACAGACTTGGAATTGACAACTGATTATCTTTTATTAGAGTTGTTGAGAGTCTCCTGCCCTAGTAAGAGTTTAGAGCCCACATAGAAAAATCACACATGAAGAAGATGTTTCATATGCAGTACCACAGAATCCCCACCTTGCAGTGTCTTCCATATTTTATAACAAAATCCTTTTGACACCGAACGGATTCCATAGCAGTGTGCCATAATCAATGGAATAGAATGTAATGAAAGCTTGGTTTAGAATGTTGGAGTTTACAGGTACAAGCAGAGTAATAAAGAAGTGTGATTTACAGCTCCATGTGTTGTGTAGGCATTAACTGGTAGCCAGGCTGGGGAGGACACTACAGGCCTTATTTATACTTTTTGGTGCAAAACTGCACTAAGGCAGTTTTGCCCCAAAACGTTTTGCACCGGCTTGCACCATTTTTTAGCACCAGCTGGGCACCATATTTATGGAATGGTGCAAGCCGGTGCAAAGGGTAGGCTAGCTTACAAAAAAATGACGTTAGGCAGTTTTGAGTCAAAATAAATGATTCTGACCTGATTAGCATCATTTTTTGACACTAAGGGGCATATTTATACTCTGTTTGCACTGAATTAGCGTCATTTTTTTAAAACTCTAATTCAGTGCAAAACTAACTCCATATTTATACTTTGGTGCTAGACCCGTCTAGCACCAAATTTATGGAGTTAAAGTCATTTTTTGGAAGTGGAAACCTACCTTGCCTTAATGAGATGCAAGGTAGGCGTTCCCGTGCAAAAAAATTACTCTATGACCTTAACACCATATTTATACTCCCATGTAAAAATGGTGCAAGGGAGGGAGGAGGGGTCAAAAAATGGGGCAAAGCTTGCTTTGCCCCATTTTTTAAGACCTGGGTCAGGGCAGGTGTTAGGGGACCTGTGGCCCTATTTCCATAGTGGAACACCATGGAATAAGCCCAGAGGTGCCCTCCCTAGGCCCTAGGGGCACCCCGACCCACACTAGAGGGACTGCGAGGATGGAGGACCCCATCCCAGGTAAGTACAGGTAAGTGTATTTTATTTTTGAAAGTGCCATAGGGGGCCCTGAAATGGGCCCCCATACATGGCACCGGGTGCAATGGCCATGCCCAGGGGACCCCTGTCCTCTGTGCTGGCCACTGGGGTGGTGGGCATGACTCCTGCCTTTTCTAAGGCAGGAGTCATGTGGCATGGTAGGTTTAGCACCATAAAATGACGCTAATCTGGTTAGAGTCATTTTTTTTTACTCTAACCTGCCTAAAGCCATTTTTTGGTGCTAAACCCTCTTCTTCTATACTGCCAGCCCCACCCGACTAAAGTAATTTTTTTTAAATCTAGCCTACCCTTTGCACCGGCTTGCACCATTCCATAAATATGGTGCCCAGCTGGTGCACAGAAATGGTGCAAGCCGGTGGTAAACTTTTAGGTGCAAAACTGAGTTAGTGCAGTTTTGCAGCAAAAAGTATAAATAAGGGTCAATATTTTGTAAGTTTGCGCCACTTTTGTGTCATAAAATGACGTTAATGCGGTGCAAAAAAAGTTTAAATCAGGGCCTTGGTGCTAGATGGGTCTAGCACCAAAGTATAAATATGGAGTTAGTTTTGTACCAAATTAGAGTAAAAAAAATGACACAAATTCGGTGCAAAAAGAGTATAAATATGCCGCAGAGTATAAATATGCCCCTAAATATGGCGTTAAGGCCATAGAGTCATTTTTTGCACGGGAACGCCTACCTTGCATCTCATTAAGGCAAAGTAGGTCTCCACTTTCAAAAAATGACTTTAACTCCATACATTTGGTGCTAGAGGGGTCTAGCACCAAAGTATAAATATGGAGTTAGTTTTGCACCGACTTAGAGTAAAAAAAAAATGACACTAATTCGGTGCAAACAGAGTATAAATATGCCCCTACATGTCCCAGTTCTACTATCATCTAAATAAACAAAAAGAGTGTGACTCATTCTGTCTTCAGTGTCAATACAAAATAACATAGTATGCCGTAGCCAGAGAATTATCAACTAAAAGGCATGAAATGTTCTGTTCAGAGAGACAACAACAAAAGGGAATGGCACAGTCTATCCAGGTAGGAACAAATGAGTCAAAACACACCAATCTGACCCTTGCCCAAGTGAAGTCTTTGATAGCCAGTAGAGATGGGACACTACTGCAGGCTGTAAAAACATATTCCGATAGAGGCACATTGGTCATGAGATCTCCCTGCAGAGGAATATGAAGATGTCCTCATAATGTCTTGATAAAGAGTTGATGCCATAGAGAGATCAGAAGAGCGAATTAAGATCTCAATGGACAAGGCGAAGGGAGCAAATGCTTTTCTTCTGCTTCAGGATATCAGTACTTAACAGAAAGGGTTAGGCATGGCTCCCTTCCATGACTGTGTGGATCTAAACAGGTATATTGGGAACTGTAGTTCCCATGCCTGATCTTAGAAAGACCACAAACAGGGGCCTTCTCCATGACATGACAGTGGCCACAGAAGTGGGGGTCGTTCAAATCCCATTGTAGGGCCTGAGAGCTGGCTACTCCATCTTACAAGAAGAGTACCTCCTTCTTTGTACAAGCAGCAAAACACTGGGGTCTTCACAGTAAAGGGAATAAAAATCCAGGCCCACTTGGAACTCATCAAAGGAGTGACGAATTCCCAAGAAAATTCTACAATGTGCAAACTCTACAACTCCTACCACTAGCAAGTGAATGTTTATACAGAGCTGACGATGATATCCATTAAAAACTGGAGGAACTCACCCTAAGAGGGCGGAGCTATCTCACACTCTCCTAATCGCATCAGTTGAAAGACTACACATTCGTATGCACTCCATATGAACAGCTTGCCATATACGCACATCAAAATACTTCCCATATAAGTTACACCCCATTCATGCATTTCTCTCCATGCATACAGTAGTGATTTAAAAGTGTAAATGTGTTATCTCTTACTCATTTTGCTTCACTACAAGCGAAGGCGCAGCAACTCACGTTTGATAGAGCGGTCCGTAGTAATAATTTACCTGCGTTCGGACGCTCTTTAGGCCGATGAATCTTTTGACTAAGTGGGAACTCTCTGTACTCTTAATCGATCAATTTCCTGAAATCAATAATCAATAACGAACATAAGCAATACCTTGATCAACATAACACTTAACAATTAATCCAGAATACATTTCGGCGAACCCTGACCTTTCAGTCAGGAATAACCACACCAGTTTATTGCAAAGTTAGTGAATTTATTTCCCTATATTAACAAAGCTAGCACAATATATATGTGTCTCAACACCAAATGATAAACATAATGAACATTAATAGCTGTCCATAACGGCGAAACAAGTGTAATCTATGTAGCATTTGAATCACAAGGCATTCGATAATGGCAATGCAAAGCACTAATACGATAATCTGTAATGAACTAATTGCATACATTTAGTCAGCATAACAAGATCTCAAATTGCATCGTGCGACATGTGGAATCCTCATCTGACCTCAAATTAGCATCGGCATGTGGGACTTCATGCAAAAACAATTTATCAACATAAATTTAGAAAACTCCTAGCTAGGGCTCTTATCAAAATCAGCAGTTGGTTACCTAAAAGAAACACAATGCAATTTTACAATTTCCTTTCATATTTACCAATTACGATCAGCATACAAGGAAGTCTTCGTCTCACAGGTACCGTTTCTCGATCAGCATGGGACGGGACAAAGGGGCAGGGTGGACGGGACAATTGCCTCACGGCGGCAAGGTAAAACTACTACTTCATGCAAAGGGCATTTCAAAGTTAAAGTCTCTAGGGCAAGAATCATTAAAGTCTCTTTCTCTCGATTAGAGAAAGCATCAAGTCTCTCAAAATGGCGTCGCAGCAAAGTGGGCCATAATAGCTACGAAGTCTACAAAATGGCGGGTATCGAGCTGGTAATGGCTACTTTCTTCTCGTGCACCTGGTTTTTATAGACAACAGTTCGAATCCAGTAGGGTCTCCATTGGAGGGTTCATAGGTTAGCTTCAAATTGTCCAATCAAAAACGACAGTTCTCAAGCTTTTACTTAAGCATACATTATCCTTGGAGATGGGTACGCAAGTTGCAACATTGTCTACCAATTAGCTCACTTTCAGAGCCTCCATTGTCCGCACCTGCAAGTCGACCTTGAAGTAAAGAGAAAATATGCCAGGCTGGCACGAAACTTTAAGATAAGCATGTGAACAGTTTCTGTGGAAAAGTACAGCTTCAAGCAGAAATACACGTTTAATAGCACATTGGAAAAATACGAGCATCTAAACCGTGAGACCAGGCCACTAGGCCAAAGCCTCAGCTAAAGTAATGCTAAGCTAACGCATTTCAAACAAGCAAATCGTAGCACACGTTTATGGTTATGTCGGATTAGTACAATTCTAATACACCACGTTACATAGAGCACGCTTATAAATGTTGGCGAACTACTCTAAGGGCACATTTTGTCCCCGTACAATCTTTATTAGTTCGGTTAAAGTCACACATGATTATTTCACACTACATTTATGCGTTAATAAATCAAAACCTTCATTTTCTGCTTCATCAATCCCTCCTCTGATGACTACTTGTCATCACACAAATTAAGCCCACAAATTTTATTCCATTAAAATTCTGTCAGTTCTCTTTTCCTTTTAGTTCCCCTAGTTTGCGCTTTGTATTCTTCTGCCATTCTTTTCATAATTTTCTCCTCCTTTCTTCTTTTTATTCTTTCCATAATCATTATTATTCCCCTTTTTATTCCCCAAATTCCAAATACACAAATTATCACTATTAAAATTCCCTCTATTATTTTTAGCAATATTCCATTCCAAATTCCCCCAATCCAATGTCCCACTGAAGCAAGTCCCTTTCCAACCTTCTCCCACACTCCTGGTTCTTTCAATTCCTTCAAATCTGCACTTTCTTTTGTTAGATTAGCAAGCATAGTTTTAATTTTCACACTATTGTCAGGTATATAGGTACAACAGTGTCGTGCACCAAGCATTTTGCAAACACCACCATCCTTTGCTAAAAGAATGTCTAAAGTAAGCCTATTTTGAAGAGTCATAGCTCTTTCCGCTGCAAGTTCAGCATCTATCAGGATTATAGCACCTGAAAACTTTGTCAACATGTTATCCACTATAGTAGACAACTTTCTTATTTTGATGGAATTCAGCACAACTCCCAATGAAGGAATCATGGCTCCAAATATATCACCTACCACAGCAGCTGCGGTCTCTCTTTTCTGGATACGATGGGATCCAGATGTCTTTTGAATCATCGATAGGTCATCCAGCTGATAAACTTTTGGGAACACTATACCCAAATAACATCTCCCCCACCATCCCTTTGGAAGACGATAATAGGCATTATACCCACAAATGTAATATACACCTGGAATGACAGGGTCAAGTCCGTCCATCATGAATGTCCATTTGGCCTTAAAGATAAACGTATGTTTACACTCACTCGCCCCTACAAAAATGTTGTCATAATAAGATTCACCTCGATATATACAAAATTTCCCTACATGCCAAGCATCTAAAGCAATTTTCCCTTGTGTCTTTATTGCAGCAAAATCATAATTATCTACTGAAGTCCTCTTATGTAACTCCTTTTCTAATTTCGCCTTCATTTGAGCCCTTCTATCATCTGTGCGATCTAAAAAGCTTATTTCTACTGCAGAGAGCGAGCAGGTAAGATTTTCCCTATGAGCGTGAGCCGTTTCAAAAGGTTGCATTGGCTCGAAAAATTCCCTCATAATTTTTGCATCCCAATCTTTTGCAGTCTGGCTTAGCTGCGCTATTATAGGAACATAAGCAAAGGTAACATCATAATTTGAGTAAAAATACTGTATGTTAGTTTGACCATAAAATCTAGACATTACTATACTACATGTAATCCCGTATGTAAGAGGCATGTGGTGATATGTCACCCCTTCCTTCACTGATGTCGGTATCTGGGTACACACATAACAATCTTTCGCATCCATTGTCTCAACATATTCTGTTAGTAAGCGATAGAAAACATTATACGAAAGCTCTTTCCTATCATGCAAGAGTCTCTCATCCAGTGCTAGCCTTTTCAATGCGGTTAGTTCAGTGACAGTAACAGGAGCAAAAGTAGAAGCCTCAATTCTCTCATTCTCAGTTTTACCACGTATTCCAAGCACAATTGCCATTACTATTAGTACACATGTAATTACCAAGCCTATACACACATATTTACAATATTTCTTTCTATTGTTTTGCGTCATGATCTGTATAGAATCAGAGAGCTAGAAGCACTTATAAATGAAACTTATTTAGCAATTCAGTTACAAAGCTGAGCGAGCGCAATGTTCACACCGTCTTCTTCAAGAGGCCAGTCACTTATCGGTTAGCAGCATTTGTCTCAATTCGGCAATAACTCAGTCTTTATCAGTTTAGCAAATGTCTCATCCGGTTTAGCAATGTCTCAGCTGGTTGTCTATTTCACGTTAGATTGTAGCAAGCAATATCATTTATCACCCTTTCAATCAACACTGTCCATAAAACTTTTCTTTTCTATTGGTATCTCTTCCTCTTCTTCGTTCTCGATGCTTAGAGATACAAACTCGTCAGTCCAATCGTCATTGACTGCATATGCCCATTCTGGACCGGAATACCTTCTGTTTGGTATCCTTTTCCTTTTCAATTTTGCTTCTCTTTTCGATTCTGCCTCGCTGGTACTTTCCTCTTTTGTCAAGTCCTTTTCTTCACTCGAGGTTGGTACCACGACAGACACTTCTTTTCTTTTCTCTTTTACTTTTGGCCTTTCTCCGTCGTTCAAACCTTCTCCGGACCTTTGTTTTACTGGTGATATACTTAGTCTCCTCTTTGCACCATGTCCATTTGATGGACCTGCGACCTTTTCTGTAGAGGTTTGAACTTTTTCGTTCTGCTCTGCCTTGTCCCCTCCTTCAGGGGAATCGATCACGTTATCTTTTTCTTTTTCTGTATCGTCTGTTTCTGGGAAAGCCCTCTTCTGATCAGGCTCTCCTGCCTTTTCACCTTTTTCGAGCCCTTCGTCACCGTTACTTTCGTCAGGCTCTGTATCACTTTCAGCTGCTTCAGGTTCTTTGTCACCTTCGGCTGCTTCAGGCCTTTTGCTACCCTCAGCTGCTTCAGGCTCTTTGTCACCTTCAGCTTCTCCGTCGCTGTCTGAACTATCTCCTTGGTCTTCCCCAAGTGAGTCGGACTCTTCGTTCTCCAATAATATCTCTCTCTCTCCTGCTTCTGCCTGTCCGTTTTCAGTTCGCTTTTGTTCTGTCTCAGCACTCAGCACTGTTTTATCAGGCACTGGCAATTTCAGCGCTTCAACTTCCTCATCTGTGGGACACAACACCTTCTTTGTGTGACTGGCGTGAATCCAGTTGGGAACCCCCGCACACTTCACAGCGGTAGTTGTCGTCAGGATCACTTGGAAAGGGCCTTTCCAACGGGGTTCCAGACACGACTTTCTCACGTGCTTCTTTACCACGACCCAGTCACCTGCTTTCAGTGCGTGTCCTGGACCTTGGATCGGTGGCAAGGTGGTTGCTTCCACCTGGTGAGAGAAAGAGCGAACCACGTCAGCCAGACCTTTGCAGTAGTCTAACACCATATCATCTGTAATATTCAAAAGCGCGTTTGCGGGAACTGCAGGAAGTCTCATAGCCCTGCCCATGAGAATTTCGTGCGGAGACAATCCAGTTTTTCTATCAGGGGTGTTTCTCATTGACATTAGCACTAAGGGTAATGCGTCAGGCCATTTCAAATTTGTTGATGCACATATTTTCGCCATTCTTGATTTCAGTGTACTATTCATCTGCTCCACCAGTCCTTATGCTTCAGGGCGATAGCTACAATGCAGTTTTTGCTCAATGTTCAGCGCTTCGCAGAGTAACTTTATCACCTCGTTATTGAAGTGACTTCCCCTATCTGATTCTAAAGAGATCGGGAATCCGAAACGTGGTATTAACTCTCTCAACAATAACTTTGCAACTGTAAGGCTGTCATTTCTACGTGTTGGGTATGCCTCGATCCAGTGACTAAAAATGCACACAATCACCAACACATATTTCAGGCCTCCATGCACAGGCATCTCAATGAAGTCCATCTGCATACGACTAAAAGGCCCGCTTGCCCTACCAATGTGACTCGCGTTCACAACCGTTCCCTTTCCTGGGTTCATCTGCTGGCAAGTGACACATCGATGGCAAACTGCTTCTGCAGCTTGACGAAATCTGGGGTTAAACCAATCAGTTTTGAACAATCTTATCATGGCATCTCTCCCTAGGTGAGCTTGCCCATGATAGAACCGCGCAAGCTGTGATAAGAGACTGTTTGGCAAAACAAATTTTCCCTCATTTGAAACCCATAACTCGTCTGGTCTCTTTATACATTGTGATTTAATCCAGGAATCTCTTTCATCCTCCCTGACATTATTCTGTAGTGCTTTTAGTTCCTCTATTGTATCTACGACCTTCAAGGCAAATGCTTCAGCTGGTTCGAGTTCTGGCTCACTTATCGAATTCCATTCATCTCTGAGTAATATACAGTTCAAGGCACAAAATCTTGCGACTTGATCCGCATATGCATTTCCCAGAGAAACATAGTCCTGTCCTTTCGTGTGAGCACTGCACTTTACCACTGCAACTTCAGCTGGCACTTGAATGGCATGTAACAATTCCCTTATTCTTTCCCCGTTCTTGACTGGGGATCCTGAAGAAGTCAGGAAACCTCTCTGTGACCATAATTGTCCAAAGTCATGCACAATCCCAAACCCATATTGGCTATCAGTGTAAATGGTGACTTTCATCAATGCAGACATTTGACATGCTCTGGTAAGGGCTACAAGTTCTGCTACTTGTGCAGAATAGACTCCTTGGAGCCATCCCGCTTCCAAGACCCCTGTTACAGTGCATACAGCGTATCCTGCTTTCAAAATCCCCATCCCGTCTCTTAGACATGAACCATCAACAAAAAGAATTTGGTCATTTTCATCAAGCTTAGTATCTTTAATGTCCGGTCGAGGTTTTGTGCAAAATTCAGTCACCTGAAGGCAGTCATGCTCGACGTCTTCAGCGTTCTCAACTTCGGCATTTTCTCCAGGAAGCAAGGTTGCTGGATTCAACGTAGTGCACCTTTTCAGCTGCACATTCGGTGAGCCCAGAATTATCGTTTCATACCTTGTGAGTCTTGCTCCGGTCATGTGTTGCGTTCGGGAGCGGGTCAAAAGTATCTCAACTGAGTGAGGGACCATGACTGTTACTGGGTGTCCCATCACTATTCCTTCACTCTGAGTGAGGCTGATACCAACTGCTGCTACAGCGCGCAAACACCCTGGGAGTGCTGCTGCGACCGGATCCAAAGTAGCTGAAAAATACGCTACTGGTCTGTTTACGCCACCATGGGCTTGAGTCAAGACAGACAAAGAACATGCATCACGTTCATGGCAAAACAATGTGAAAGGCTTTGTGTAATCAGGCATACCTAAAGCTGGAGCCCTGCACATGCACTCTTTCAATTCGACAAAAGCATCCATCTCATCTCCTTTCAGCTCAATTTGATCCAAAGCATCCTTCTGGGTCAGTTTCAGTAAAGGCTTCGCTAGAGTCGAGAAGTTGGGAATCCACTGGCGACAGTAGCCCACCATTCCCAAAAACTTCCTCACTTCCTTTCTCGTCTTGGGCGGACTCATTTGAAGTACACTTGTTATTCTCTCCTTCATTATTCTCCGTGACCCATTCTCTATCTGGTGACCCAAGTATTTCACTTTCTTCTGACAGAACTGCAAGTTGGAAGGAGACACCTTGTGTCCATTCCTTTCCAAATGGTTCAACAGAGCAATGGTATCGGCCGTGCAGTCGCTTTCTGTCTTTGATGCAACCAGTAGGTCGTCAATGTACTGTACTAGGGTTGACTCAAATGGCAACTCTAACTCTTCCAAGTCTTTCTTTAGAATCTGATTGAATATCGACGGTGACTCAGAAAACCCTTGAGGAATTCGACACCAACTGTACACTCTGTCTAGGAATTTGAAACAAAAGAGAAATTGGCTGTCCTCATGAAGAGGCACAGAAAAGAATGCTTGTGACAAATCGATGACCGAGAACCATTCGGCATCGCAAGGAATTTGAAACATTATCACAGCTGGATTTGGTACGACAGGGCAACACTTGACTATGATGTCATTTATTTTCCTCAAGTCCTGCACTAGCCGGACCTTTCCACTTGGCTTTATTAGTCCCATTATTGGTGAATTACATGGACTGCTTAACACTTCTTTCAGTACTCCCTGCTTTACAAATTCATCAATAAGTTGGGCAACTTTCATGAGGGTATCTTGTGCCATGTGGTATTGTGGGGTCTGGGGAAAGATCGCATTGGGCTTTACAGTCACTTTCACTGGTTCCACTCCTTTCATCAATCCCACCTCTTTCCCTGTCATGTCCCACACTTCCTTTCCGACTGTTTCTCGTAATTCGGCTGGAATATCTTCTTCAGTTATCATCGGGAAAAGACAAATCAGAGGATACTCTTCATCTACCGTTTCCATTTCATCCCCCTCTACACTGTCCTCTTCTTCCCCATCACTGCTCGTCTGTATCGTTATTCCTTCGTTCGAACACATGATCGAACAACCCAATTTGCACAATAGGTCTCTCCCTAACAGTGCTATCGGGCTTGAGTCACATATCACAAACTGATGTACCCCTTGATAGTTACCGATGCTGACTGGTACCGGATCTGTTATTGGGTTCGTCAGGTGCCTGTTTGCTACTCCCACCACTTGAACTGTCCTCCCTGAGAGTGGCAAATTTGGTACTTCACTGCTCTTAACAGTTGAACGTGTAGCTCCCGTGTCCACCAAGAATGAAACACGATGACCCATTACTCTTCCCTCTACGTACGGACCCTTTTGATCAACTTCTAAGGATGCTGCAAGCACACAATCTCCTTCCTCTTCTGAGCTCTCGCTCTCACTCTCCCATACATTGTTTATTCCACTCTCACTGTGTAATGGGAACTGTTGTACGGTGCCATTTGTACTCATTACCTGACCCGAGACCTGTGGAGGAACCATCACTTGCTGCTGACTCATTGGTGCCAAAGGTATTTGCATTTGCTGATTAGGTACCATGGGTAACTGCTGTTGCATCGGCTGCATTTGCGTCATCTCCATACGTGGCATCTGCATCTGCTGCGGCTGCATAGGTTGTAATCCCTGCAACTGATTTATGGTCTGAAAATTTGGGTTTGGACCTCTCATTTTCGGTCCCCTCATTGTCTGAAATGCATTGACATCATTGTTTTGCTGACCAACACCTACACCTGCACCTGCACCTTCCTACACCACCATCGGGCACTCGCGTTTCCAATGACCGACAATTCCGCACACGTGACATGGCATCACCTTCTTCATTGCCTGCACACCCGTCACAACAGTGTTTAAATCCGGACCATTATTCACAAAACCTCCTCTGCCTCTGCCTCTCGCCTGTGGCTGAAACGCCATGTTTCCCTGCAACTGCGGCTGGGGTTGCGGTACCTGCTGTTGGAACCCTTGCATCCCTTGCAAACCTTGCAGACCTGTCTGAGCTGCTTTAAGTTGCATCATCATCACCTTCTCTTTCAGCTTTTTCTGTTTCACCTCAATCTCGTCACTACAATATTTCGCATAATTCAAGACCTCATCAATCGGTTTCGACTGCCAGCAAATCAAATGCGACTTTATCATCTGACTTATTTCTGGTCTCAACCCTTCCACAAATCTAAACACAAAATGAAGCATATCCTTCGCCTCGATTGTTTCCGTGCCACTGTAATTCTTGAACGCCTTCAACAACCTCTCATAGTAACTATGAATCGATTCTTTAGCCTCTTGGGCAGTTCGATCAATCTTCTGCCAATCCACATTTTTCGCGGCAACCTTCGTCTTCAAATGCTCAATCACCTTATAGTACAAGCTCATCACCATAGGTGATGGTGCACCCGTCTCCCTGTCTCTCTCTGGTTCACTTGTCGGCCAACCTACAGCTCTTTTGCAATCCTCCCACAAATCTGCCGGAACCACGATCTCAAAGAGAGTGTTCAGGTCTTCCCAGAGACATTTTGCAAGCTTCACAAACCTATCAGTCTGTTGATACCATTCAATCGGCTTCTCTCTCAGTTTGGGAAAATCATCCCTAAATGACTGAATGTCGCTTCTGTGCCATGGTACATGTATTAATTTTCGCCCTGCTGTCTCCCTCATTGGTAACATGGTTACTGTCTCGCTGCTTTGTGGTCTTTTCTCATTATGCTCTGTAGCACTGTCCCTCCTCTTTTCCTTCCTCTTTACCCATCTGCTTTCCCACTTGTCTAAGCACCTCCACACTTGTGCACTCTGTAGCAATTCTCTAAGGTGTGTCTTCATGCCTGCTGACCTCATGTGTTCAAAATCTGTGGTCCCAAAATCCAACCTGTAGCTTCTGCTCAAGTGTTTCATCTTGTCTATGTCAACCCCGTTTCTGTCAGCTGCTTCCTGCAAGCTCTTATGTACCTTGTTCACTTCCTTCGTAATCCTGGGACATAGATACCTCAGTTCTTCTTCCGTGTAGGACTCTAACCTATTTACACCCATAGTCCCTTCCACCAATTCTTGTGCTTCCATGTTCAACCTGACCCTATTCATATAGTCTTCTCCTTTCCCACTGGCTGAACTTTGTGTGGAATTTAGACTGTTGAACCACTGTGTCAACTGATGCGCATTTACCCCCATCAGTGTAGCATTCACATCGACTGCCATTGATGGTTGCGGCAACTTTTCAGTATTCGATGTTAAAGGTATTATCAGTGGAGGACTCGACCTCACCAGTGTAGACTGAGCACATATGGGACTAAACTCCATCAAGGATCCAGATCCATTTGGCTGAGCCGCTATAGGAGTTATCCCTGGAGTGTTCTCTATGCACCTCCTTTCTGTCCCATTCTGCAGTATTGATCCCTGACCGCTCATACCTAAGTTAGGCTGACTGTACAGAGGTACCGGTGGACCTACAGTAATGGGTAGTGATATCGCGTCTGGGTTCTGTCCATTTCCCATGTTCTGAGGCATGTTCATTCCCATACTATGGGTCATCATTGCCGGCATGCCCATCTGACTCCCCGTCATCTGAGCATGTGCGTTTCCTCCCTGCATCTGCTTTTGAGGCATCATAAACTGAGTTGATTCAGCTTGTGCCAATGTCTGGTTGTGACCATTCTGTACTCCCCTTACTGTTTGTTCTAGAACCATTCCTCCACTATTGTCACTGCTGTAGTACCCTGGCATCTGCGGTTGATAATTTTCTGCTGGTTTCAACATGGGCACATCTGGATATATTCTCCTAACCTGCGGTATCTGCGGGGTAAACAGTAAACTCGGGTCCTTAGACCCCGATGACGCTCCTGAACTCTGGGTTTCACTGTTCTGTACCGGTGCCGGAGGGGCAGAACTGGTACTTGGACCTTGTCCATTCTCCGCATAAGGTGGTGGACGGTCGTTCAGCAGTTGCATTATTAACTCCTCATCCTCTAACTCCTCTTCTCTTCTCAATTTTTCCTCGTCCTCTCTATCCTTGGAACACTTCCTGTCTGTCTTACAGGTAGCTTTCTTACCTGTCTCCTCTTCTTCCTTAGTAATTGCTGGAAACAATTTTATCCCCTGCAATACATCTGACCTCCACACCTTCTGCGCATTATCCCACCTAGCATCCGCTAGCGTCTTTTCTACCTTCCTCATCCTTGTTTCAAACTTATTCTTCTGTTGCTGTCTAGCTATTAATTCCCAGATGGCTAGAGCCTCAAACTGGGCTGGCCTTGGAGGCACCTTCATGTCATACATCGTGAATCTCAGATTCTCTAGGATCCTTATATTGAATGTCCCATGTATCGGGAACGCTACGCTCCCATGTTTCTCTGTCAGTTTGTGCCATTGCTTTAGCCAAAGACACGGAGCTACCCCTTTTTCCTCCATTACAATGTAAGCTGGTGTGCCCTCGGGCGGGTCTCCTCGCCTATGCTCGCTTTGATGTAAGACTCCCCTTTCATCGCGCTCCTAAATGCTTTAAGGAATTTCATTTTCTCGTCTTTTATTTCACAAAGTTTATGATCAATAGGTCACTTTTATTCCACAAAATTTGTAATCAATAGGTGACTTTAATTCCCGGAATACTCTTCGCTTGCCTTTCCCCTTCCAAACGAGCCCCACGGACTGCGTCCAATCCGTGCGCGACCCTTCACTCCAACCAACCTATCCCAGCGCGGCTCCTAGTGACGTCACACTCACACACACTGCGGCTGACAAAGCCTCGCGGCTAGTCTTCCTTCACTCAGCTCCTCTCGTAACAACTTCTTGCATGTATCGCGAGCTACCAAAAACTAAAACAGATCTGTCGGTTTACTACAGGAAGGGTAACACAATCGCTTCAGGACCTTAGGGACCTTTCACTAGCCTCGGCCGCTATTCCGTCTTTCTCGGTCCCCACGTTCGCAAGCAAATCTGACCTGCAGACCTACTCTCAACTTGTCAATGATCTATTCTAGTGCACTTAGAATCTTGTCAAAGCCCGAAGTCGAAGTTTCTTTCACTCCCTAACACACGTACCGACTCGTTGACCACGCCCGATCAACCTACTAAACCGCCCAGACCACAACATGGATCAACATACTCCGGAGTCTCTTGACCTCGCAGGGCCCGTCTCAACAACAACAACCACGTGGACCTTTTTATGCACAAAGCGCCACACGCACATGAAGTTCGACGACTTCCCTACTCTCACACTCGGAGCTGCACCTCCGCTATCTCTATGAAGTTCGATGACTTCTCTACTTCTACACTCGGAGTCGCACCTCCGCTATCCTTTAAAAGAAAAAAAATCCTCTCAACCTTTTCACACACCCTGCGGCAATAAGCTGTGCAAGCGCAAAACCCTAACTTCACTCATACCATCACTAGTACCGCCAACGCTGTTTCCACACCTCTGTTCTCTCCATTCGCAAGCTCCGAGATCCCGGGAAAGTCGCGGTGGACCTAGCCCATCATCATTCTGTCAATCTGTTTTACCCAAAAAAATCTAATTCAACTTCTCGAGTGGGTTCTCAAAATGCGTAACCGTTAATTCAACACCATGTACTTTAAGAGTACAGGGTCCCAAAAGACGTAACCGTCCTCTGCTACCATCTACTGATAGAGCGGTCCGTAGTAATAATTTACCTGCGTTCGGACGCTCTTTAGGCCGATGAATCTTTTGACTAAGTGGGAACTCTCTGTACTCTTAATCGATCAATTTCCTGAAATCTATAATCAATAACGAACATAAGCAATACCTTGATCAACATAACACTTAACAATTAATCCAGAATACATTTCGGCGAACCCTGACCTTTCAGTCAGGAATAACCACACCAGTTTATTGCAAAGTTAGTGAATTTATTTCCCTATATTAACAAAGCTAGCACAATATATATGTGTCTCAACACCAAATGATAAACATAAATGAACATTAATAGCTGTCCATAACGGCGAAACAAGTGTAATCTATGTAGCATTTGAATCACAAGGCATTCGATAATGGCAATGCAAAGCACTAATACGATAATCTGTAATGAACTAATTGCATACATTTAGTCAGCATAACAAGATCTCAAATTGCATCGTGCGACATGTGGAATCCTCATCTGACCTCAAATTAGCATCGGCATGTGGGACTTCATGCAAAAACAATTTCTCCACATAAATTTTGAAAACTCCTAGCTAGGGCTCTTATCAAAATCAGCAGTTGGTTACCTAAAAGAAACACAATGCAATTTTACAATTTCCTTTCATATTTACCAATTACGATCAGCATACAAGGAAGTCTTCGTCTCACAGGTACCGTTTCTCGATCAGCATGGGACGGGACAAAGGGGCAGGGTGGACGGGACAATTGCCTCACGGCGGCAAGGTAAAACTACTACTTCATGCAAAGGGCATTTCAAAGTTAAAGTCTCTAGGGCAAGAATCATTAAAGTCTCTTTCTCTCGATTAGAGAAAGCATCAAGTCTCTCAAAATGGCGTCGCAGCAAAGTGGGCCATAATAGCTACGAAGTCTACAAAATGGCGGGTATCGAGCTTGTAATGGCTACTTTCTTCTCGTGCACCTGGTTTTTATAGACAACAGTTCGAATCCAGTAGGGTCTCCATTGGAGGGTTCATAGGTTAGCTTCAAATTGTCCAATCAAAAACGACATTTCTCAAGCTTTTACTTAAGCATACATTATCCTTGGAGATGGGTACGCAAGTTGCAACATTGTCTACCAATTAGCTCACTTTCAGAGCCTCCATTGTCCGCACCTGCAAGTCGACCTTGAAGTAAAGAGAAAATATGCCAGGCTGGCACGAAACTTTAAGATAAGCATGTGAACAGTTTCTGTGGAAAAGTACAGCTTCAAGCAGAAATACATGTTTAATAGCACATTGGAAAAATACGAGCATCTAAACCGTGAGACCAGGCCACTAGGCCAAAGCCTCCGCTAAAGTAATGCTAAGCTAACGCATTTCAAACAAGCAAATCGTAGCACACGTTTATGGTTATGTCGGATTAGTACAATTCTAATACACCACGTTACATAGAGCACGCTTATAAATGTTGGGGAACTACTCTAAGGGCACATTTTGTCCCCGTACAATCTTTATTAGTTCGGTTAAAGTCACACATGATTATTTCACACTACATTTATGCGTTAATAAATCAAAACCTTCATTTTCTGCTTCATCACGTTCACACACGTTACAGCAAAACACAACTCACGTAAGCCACGTGACACATATACACTATTCAAATTAAACCCTCTGCGAAGTACAGTGCGACAGTTTGGAAAATGTGCTTGTCAGGGGAGGGAGCATTTATGTATAAAGAGAAATACTTTTTTTGAGGACTAGAGACGCTGAAGTTAGAAAAGCACATATGAAATAATAAGTGGCGCTGAATGCTATATTACTTCAGGTAAAACAATCTTATGAATAATATAATCATTGTCTCTGGTTATTGGGTATAAAAAGAATAAGTGTATGCAGTGTTCTGTGCAATGGAAACATTAACACTTTCCCGGTGACTGCTTCCATACTCTGAAATGTGCTAGGAATCACTGGGTCATCTAAATGGGGGATTATTCAACATACGGGCCCCCAGGTCAATTTAAATTATTTAATTTATCGTCACAGTCGTAGGGATTCCAAACATCCCAGTAACTTGTGCTTTTTCGCTTTTGTCTGTCGGTCACACATTTTAAGACGGGTTTAATTCTCTGGGATCAAGATTTACAGATCAAAAGCAGGATCCAATATGAAAGAGCAGAGATTTGTTTCTTGGAGGGTGAACAGTGGCGAAGCTTTGGGAAATGGCTGAATTCAATCAGGGACATTTTCATACAAAGTCATTTTTCTCCTTTATTTTCAGCAGTCGACCAAGGGTCCTTTCGGTGCTCATTGGCATATTACAAGTTGTAATATTGGAGCCATTGTCTTGTAATTAATGCAGATTGCTATACTCCCTGGTACTTTCTGTTTACAGGAAAATGATAGCACTGCTGTTTTATTTGGATACTTGGTGTGATTGTTTTTTAATGTTGTTCAAGGGTAAAACAGAAAAGAATGCTGTACACAAAGAACTTGGGGTTGATTAGCTCAGCACTGAGTGTCATGGTCATTACCTCCCGTCCCTCCCTCGTCTTCCTTTAAACCAATGAGGCTTCCTGCCTCCCACTAGACACTCCCCTTCCCTTTTAAACCCCCCCCCACCCCTACCCCCTCCTGTTCTTTTTGTCTAGCCCACGCTAGACTTTCCCTTTTTCACTTACCTTCACGGCGGGGCCTGGGGGTCATCGTTGGATGCGCTCCTCGGGAAGCGGAGCTCCGCGAGGTGTGCTTCGGCCGGGCACGTCTTTTCTGAGCAGGCGGGGCTGCTCGTGAGACGCGTCCTGGGAGGCGGCTGACGGGGTCAGCCGGCTCTTGGTGGCTGGGGCGTTCAGTTCCGTTTTTTCTTCGCCGCGGAGCCGCGGAGGGATGCCGATGAGTGTTTTTTGGTTTCTGTGCGGGTAAGACGGGCGTTCTGCCCGCATTTTGACTGAAATTCTTGTTTTTTCTTTTATTTGGATTGGTTCTGGGATATTGTTCCTGGGCCCTGTATATTTGGTCTGTGGATAAGATCGTGCCTACAGATTCAGTTAATGGACAGAGTCCAGGTGCTATAGCTCAGTGGCAAGGTCAAGTACCTTTGGTGCAGCAGGATACCTGTGTACAGTGCTACGAATCCCGCCTACGCCCTTATAATATCTTATGAGGATTATTTTTTCTTCCTCCTCAAGGGAGGGAGGTGCTGATGGCATTTCCGCTCCTGGGAGCCCCCAGATTCAGGGTGGTGGTGCTGCGCCCATCATGTCCAGGGAGGAGGTGCAGGAGATGTTCGAGGGGGCTGTTTCCAGAGCTCTTCATGCGGGAATGGCCTGGCCTAGTGGGGCTAGGGCTACCCATTCTCCTGCAATTGCAGGGAAGTCCCCCTCTGAGAGTGAGGGAGGGGATGCTCCATCTACGTCGTCTGGGGGTGATTATGGCTCCTGGAAGGTGATGTGGGTTGTGATGGCACATGTACAAGACTGTTTGGGGTTTCCTGTGTTTAGTCCTGCCAACTCTGGCTCTCACTTATTTCCACAATATCAGACGCTGTCTGAATTTTCCATGCCTTTTCGGGGACCTGTGAAGGATATGGTGTTTTGGGGAGTGGAGGATGTGGATATGGCTCAGGTTCCACGATTCATTCAGATACGTTCTTTACTTAAGGGTGAGGAGGTATGTCCTCCCTCGGTCCTCCTGGATTCACGTTTGGCTACCCTGTTGGCAATACAGCTGTCATTCCAGAGGCTTGTGTGCCTGCTGAGGCCACGGCCCGAAGGGTGGACTCAGGGCTTAAGAGGGCTTTTGCGGCTGAGAATCTGGCTCTGAGGGAAGGTATTTCTTCTGCTTATGCGGCCCAGTCGTTGGTGCAGGACTTGGATGAACTGGCAGTGGCTGTTCAGGATGGGGCAGTGTGTTCGGAGCTCCTGGCTGGTATGGGGCTGCAGGCCAGGTTGTTGGCAGATGTGTCTTCAGATGTGGTCCGTACTTTGGCTCTGGCGTCTGGTGCTTTGATTGGGGCCCGGAGGTCCCTCTGGTTCCGAGCCTGTAAGGCCGTCCGGGGGGGGGTAGTCTGCCTGGCTGAGACTTCCTTTTGAGGGTCATTGCTTGTTTGGGGTTCTTTTACCTTCCGTGCTGTACAGGGCTTTTAAGGAACGGAAGCATACTGTGCCTTATAGGCAAGGAGTAATAGCTCAGCGGCTGTGTCATCTGCCTCTGGTGCTGGAAGCTCCCCAGGACAAGGGTTCGTATCCCGCCACGGCTGGTCGAAACACATGTTTGGAGGAAGCATTCCAGTTCTTCTCCTAGGATGGAGGCCTAATCTTTTTCTTTAAGGAAACGGCGTTTTCAGCCGTGTTTTTCCCCTGAGATGTCGGCGCCTTCGAACCGGGGTGGGTTCGTGGTGGGGTCCTGACAATCACTGTGGGCCTGGCGTAGGGCTGGTTGGGGGAAGGCTGGGCCCTTTCTTTCGTCTTGGAAGGAGTGTGTCGGCGAGCGTTGGGTGCTGGACATTGTGGCCAATGGTTATGTCTTCGATTTTGTGGTGTTGCCTCCGGATTCGGGGTACGTCCCACTCCTCTGCCGGCTGGAGGGTAGTGGAGAATGGCGTGGTTGGACGGTGTCCGGGACTTGCTGGTCATGGGGCTGTTACCCACGCCCCGCTGGAAGTATGGGGTCTAGGCTCTTATTCGGTCTTATCTCTAGTTCAGGAAGTATCTGGGGGGTTTCGAACTGTGCTAGATAGGAGGGAGGTGAATGCTTGGATCAGGATGGTGCGTCTCCGCATACTGTCTATTTTGACTGTTTTTCGCCTTGGTCAGTCACGGGGACTTTCTGGTGTCACTGGTTCTGCAGGATGCCTACCTGCACGTGCCTGTGGCAAGGTCTTCACGGAGGTTCCTGAGGTTTGCTGTGGATCGGGTGCACTGTCAGTTTTGTGTACTGCCGTTCGGCCTCAAGTCGTCTCCTCAGATTTTTACGACGGTACTAGCCCCCCTGGTGGCTTTGCTACATTCAGAAGGGGTGTTTACTCATCCATATCTGGACGACGTTTGCTCCATTCTACCTCGCAGGCCCTATTTCAGAAGCAGGTAGCCCAAGTTCTGGTGTCCGGCAGAACCACGTTTTTTTAAATCAACGGGGGCTATCGGTTTAGTCCCATCCCAGGATCTGGTTTTACTGGGTCTCAGTTTCGGACTCTTCTTGGCTTGGTGGCAGTGTCTGTGAAGAAGCTTGTGGTGCTCCGGTCCATGGTGTGGATGGTTGTGGTACAGACTGCCCTCCGTGCTTTTCTATGGTTGCGGCTGCAAGGTCATTTGGTGGTTCTGCGGTGCTTGTTCGGGCTACGTAGTGGCCAGGGCTTATGTCATACTTCAAGGGGGGACCTGGTCTAGGGCTTTGTTCAGTCTGGCCAGAAAGATTTTTGTGTGGGCTCTGGAGTGGGTTTCTGCTCTCAGGGCTGCATACGTTCGGGCATTGTGTTACTTCCTCTCAACTTTTCTCCATCCAGAGTTCACTGTTTCTTCATCTGGTTCGGCTCTGGGGTCTTCCAGTGCTGGATGTGTTCGCGTCCGAGAAAAACGCGTAGCTCGGTCGCTTCGGCTCCCGGTTTTCGGTGTCCCCAAGCCTGGGAGGTGGATGGGATGTCGTGTCCTTGGCCGAGGGGCCTTTTGTATGCGTTCCCGCCGTTTCAGCTACTCAGGCCTTTGCTGTTGAGGGTGCGGCTTCTGGGGGCCAGGGTTGTCCTGATTGCTCCCCATTGGCCTAGGGCGAATTGGTTCCCATTGCTGCGGCTGAGGGCATCCGGTCGGCTGTGGCCTCTTCCTCTGTGTCCGTCACCCCTGGAGTTTCCCTGCCTCTCGTTGAGGTCTTAGGGGAGGTTACACTTGCCGGCCTGGGAATGGCCCGCCGAGGTTTGACGGGTCAGGGGGTGCCAGTGGCTTTGTGTTCTACTTTACTGGGTTCCAGGCGGCGTTCCACTTTACTTTCTTAGGGTAGGCTGTGGAAGGTTTTTTTCTTCTTGATGCATGGATTGGATCCTACCGGCACATCTCTCTTGATGTGATGCAGGTCTTGCATGACGGTGCACAGTTGAGGTTGTCTGGGGTGTCTCTGCTGGTACAGTGGGCGGCTATTCAGGCATTTTGAGGTCCGTGGCGCAGCCTTCCGGTTAAGGGTCGTTTGTTGCCGGGATTTTTTCAGGGGCTTCTTCATTTGTTTCCTTGCCCTGTACGTTCTTTTCCTTCAGGGGATCTTTCTTTGGTATTAGGGCCCATATTTATACTTTTTGACGCTAAACTGCGCTAACGCAGTTTAGCGTCAAAAAGTTTTGCGCCGGCTAACGCCATTCTGAAGCGCCATGCGGGCGCCGTATTTATTGAATGGCGTTAGCCGGCGCAAGCAGACTGGCGCTGCCTGGTGTGCGCGAGAAAAACCACGTACACCAGACAGCGCCGGCGTAGGGGGAAAATGGCGCATGGGCGTCTTAAAATGGGGCAAGTCAGGTTACGTCGAAAAAATCATCGTAACCCGACTTGCGCCATTTATTTTCGACGCCCATCCCCCATCAACATGACTCCTATCATTGTAAAGATAGGAGTCATGCCCCCTTGCCCAATGGCCATGCCCAGGGGACTTCTGTCCCCTGGGCATGGTCATTGGGCATAGTGGCATGTAGGGGGGCACAAATCAGGCCCCCCTATGCCAAAAAAAATTATTAAAAAAAAAAAAAAAAATACTTACCTGAACTTACCTGAATGTCCCTGGGGTGGGTCCCTCCAGCCTTGGGTGTCCTCCTGGGGTGGGCAAGGGTGGCAGGGGGGGTCCCTGGGGCCAGGGGAGGGCACTCTGGGCTCATTTTGAGCCCACTTGTCCCTTAACGCCATGCCTGACCCAGGCGTTAAAAAGCGGCGCAAATGCGCCGTTTTTAGCCACGCCCACTCCCGGGGGTCTCTTTTGCCCGGGAGTATAAATACCACGTAAAGGCCTGGGAGTCATTTTTTAGACGGGAACGCCTCCCTTGCATATCATTAACGCAAGGAAGGGGTTCACGCTAAAAAATGACGCACATTCCGGGAACTTTGGCGCTATACGCCTCTAACGCCATAGTATAAATATGGCGTTAGTTGGCGTTAGTTTAGCGTCGAATTTGCGTCGAAAAAAACGGAGTATAAATACGGCCCTAGATGTTTTAACGGATTAACCTTTTGATCCTCTGGGAGACTGTGTTTACGTCTTCTTTCCTTATTGACGTTCTTTTTGGTGGCCATTGCTTCGGCTCGCCGTTTAGTAGAATTGGGGGCCTTGACCTGTTCCTTTCCTTTTTGGGAAGTTTTTCCGGATCGGGTGGTTCTGGTTCCGGTACCTTCTTTTATCCCGAAAGTCAATTCTTCTTTTCATGCTCGCCAGGAGGTCATCCTTCCTTCCTTTTGTCCGAATCCCGCTTTGGTGGAGGTGGTTCGTTTGCATTTGTTGGATGTGCGCAGGGCTTTGTTGGAGTGCCTGAGGGTGGTGGCTCCTTTCCGTAAGGGTGATTCGCTTTTTGTAAATTTTGGGCCGGTCCGTAGAGGCGATGCCTTCCACGGCTTCCTTGAGTCGGTGGGTGAGATCATTGATTCTGTTTGTTTTTTTCCTTGTTAGGAGTTGTTCCTCATCAAGGGGTTCGGGGTCGTTCTACCAGGGGTATGGCGGCTTGGGTGGCAGAGTCTCAGGCGACTTCAGTGGTGGAAATTTGCAGGGCCGCCACTTGGGCCTCGCCTTTGGCGTTTGTTCGGCATTCTGGCCGGTCGGACTTGGGTAGTTTGGAGTCGGTATTGGTTCACCAGGTCTTATCCTCTATGGAGTCTTAGGGGTGGGGTTGATGAAGCTGAAATGAAGGTTTTTTCATTTATTAGTGCATAAACGTAGTGCTGCAATAATCATGTGTGACTTTAATCGAACTAAATAAGATTGTACGGGGACAAATGTGCCCTCAGAGTAGTTTGCCAACATTTATAAGCGTGCTTCATATAACGTGATGTATTAGAATTGTACTAGTTTGACATAATCGTAAACGTGTGCCATGATTTGCTTGTTAGAAATGCTTTAGCTTAGCATAACTTTAGTGGAGGCTTTGGCCTAGTTGCCTTGTCTCACGATTTAGATGCTCGTATTTTTCCAATGTGCTAATGAAACGTGTATTCTTGCTTGAAGCTGTACTTTTCCAGTGAGATCGTTCACATGCTTATCTTAAGGTTTCGTGCCAGCCTGGCATTTTCTTCTTCGCTCCAAGGTCAATCTGCAGGTGCAGACAATGGACGCTCTGAAAGTGAGTTAATTGGTCAAATATGTTGCAACTTACGTTCCCGACTCCAAGGATAATGTATGCTTAGGTAAAAGCTTGAGAACTGTTGTTTTTGATTGGACAATTTGAAGCTAACCTATGAACCCTCCAATGGAAGACCCTACTGGATTTGAACTGTTGTCTATTTAAACCAGGTGCACAAGGAAGAAAACGGCCATTACCTATCGGACATTATTGCCTATCTTCTACGATGCCAATTGATGTTCGACGCCATTTTGAGAGATTTTGATGCTTTCTCTAATCGAGAGAAAGAGACTTTAAGTAATTCTCGCCCTAGAGACTTTAATTTTGATTTGTCCCTTTGCATGAAGTATTAGTTTTATCTTGCCGCCGTGAGGCAATTGCCCCATCCACCCTGCCCCTTTGCCCCGTCCCATGCTGATCGGAACCGGTACCTGTGAGACGAAGACTTCCTTGAATGCTAATTGGATTTGGTAAATATGAAAGGAAATTGTACAATTGCATTGTGTTTTCTTTTTAGGTAACCAACTGCTGATTTTTGATAAGAGCCCTAGTTAGGAGTTTTCTAAATTAATGTTGCTAAATTGTTTTGCATGAAGACCCACATGCTGATGCTAATTTGAGGTTAGATGAGGATTCATTTGATGCACGATGCAATTTGAGACCTTGTTATGCTGACTAAATGTATGCAATTAGCCCATTGCAGATTGTAGTTTTAGTGGTTTGTGTTGCCATCATAGAAGGCATTGTTATTCAAATGCTGCATAGATTGCATCTGTTTCGCCGTTATGGACAGCTATTAATGTTCATTTACATATATCATTTGGTGTTGAGACACATCTACATTGTGCTAGCTTTGTTAATATAGGGAAATAAATTCATTAACTTTGCCTAAACTGGTGTGGTTATTCATGACCGAAAGGTCATGGTTTCGCCGAAATGTATTCTGGATTAATTGTGAAGTGTTATGTTGATCAAGGCATTGCTTATGTTCGTTATTGATTATTGATTGTTGATTTTGATTGATTACTCCCGAGTAAGGAGGGTCCCACTTGGTCAAAAGATTCATCGACCCAAGAGCGTCCAAATACAGGTAAATTATTAGGCTGGAACGCTCTATCAGTAGATGGTAGCAGAGGATGGTTCCGCCCTTTGGGACCCCGTACTCTTAAAGTACATGGTGTTGAATTAACGGTTACGCCCTTTGAGACCCCACCCGAGAAGTTGAATTAGATATTTCTTGGGTAAAACAGATTGAGAGAATGATGATGGGCTAAGTCCCCCGCGACTTTCCCGGGATCTCGGAGCTTGCGGATGGAGAGAATGGAGGTGTGAGATCGGCGTTGGTGGTACTAGTGACGGTATGAGTGAAGTTAGGATTTTGCGCTTGCACAGCTTATGGCCGCAGATTGTGTGAAAAGGTTGCGAGGATTTTAGAGAATAGCGGAGGTGCGACTCCGAGTGTAGAAGTAGAGAAGTCGTCGAACTTCATAGAAATAGCGGAGGTGCGACTCCGAGTGTGAGAGTAGGGAAGTCGTCGAACTTCACGTGTATGTGGCGCTTTGTGCAGAAAAAGGTCCACGTGGTTGTTGTTGTTGAGACGGGCCCTGCGAGGTCAAGAGACTCCGGAGTATGTTGAAAAGTGTATGAGACACTTGTTTATTTTGTGGTCTGGTCGGTTTAATAGGTTGATCGGGCGTGGTCAACGAGTCGGTACGTGTGTTAAGGGAGTGAAAGAAACTTCGACTTCGGGCTTTGACAAATTCTAAGTGCACTAGAATAGATCATTGACAAGTTGAGAGCAGAGTCTGCGGGTCAGATTTGCTTGCGAAAGTGGGGACCGAGAAAGATGGAATAACTGCCGAGGCTAGCGAAAAATCCCTAAGGTCCTAAAGCAATTGTGTTACCACTCCTGTAGTAAACCGACAGATCTGTTTTATATTTTTTTGGTTGCTCGCGATACATGCTAGAAGTTGTTACGAGAGGAGCTGAGTGAAGGAGGACAAGCCGCGAGGCTTTGTCAGCCGCAGTGTGTGTGAGTGTGACGTCACTAGGAGCCGCGCTGGGATAGGTTGGTTGCAGGGAAGGGTCGCGCACGGATTGGACGCAGTCCGTGGGACTCGACTGGAAGGGGAAAGGCAAGCGAAGAGTATTCCGGGAATTAAAGTCACCTATTGATTACAAATTTTGTGAACTAAAAGACGAGAAAAATGAAGTTTTTTAAAGCGTTAAAGAGTGCGATGAAGGGAGAGTCTTACATTAAAGCGAGCGTAGGAGAAGGAAACGCCACGCGAAGGTACACCAGCTTACATTGTAATGGAGGAAAAAGGGGTAGCTCCGTATCTTTGGCTAAAGCAATGGCACAAGCTGACAGAGAAACATGGGAGCGTAGCGTTCCCGATCCATGGGACATTCAATATAAGGATCCTAGAGAATTTGAGATTTGCGATGTACGACATGAAGGTACCTCCAAGGCCAGCACAGTTTGAGGCGCTAGCGATTTGGGAACTAATGGCTAGACAGCAACAGCAAAAGAAGTTCGAGACCAGGATGAGAAAGGTAGAAAAGACACTAGCGGATGCTAGGTGGGATAATGCACAGAAGGTGTGGAGGTCAGATGTATTGCAGGGGATAAAATTGTTCCCCGCAATTGCTAAGGAAGAAGAAGAGACAGGCAAGAAAGCTACCTGTAAGACAAACAGGAGGTGTTCCAAAGATAGGGAAGACGAGTCAGATGATGAGGAGTTCATCATGCAATTGCTGAACGACCGTCCACCACCTTATGCAGAGAGTGGACAAGGTCCAAGTACCAGTTCTGCCCCTCCGGCACCGGTACAGAATAATGAAACTCCGAATTCAGAAACGCCATCAGGATCTAAGGACCCGAGTCTACTGTTCACCCCACAGATACCGCAGGTTAGGAGAATATATCCAGATGTGCCTATGTTGAAACCAGCAGAAAATTATCAGCCGCAGGTCCCAAGGTACTACAGCAGTGACAACAGTGCAGGGATGATTCTAGATCCAACCGTAATGGGAGTACAGAATGGTTGCAACCCAACATTGGCACAAGCTGAATCAACTCAGTTTTTGATGCCTCAAAAGCAGATGCAGGGGGGAACCGCACATGCTCAGATGACGGGGAGTCAGATGGGCATGCCGGCAATGATGACCCATGGTGTGGGAATGAACATGCCTCAGAACCTGGGGAATGGACAGAACCCAGATGCGATAACCCTACCCATTACTGTAGGTCCACCGTTACCTTTGTACACCCAGCCTAATTTAGGTATGAGTGGTCAGGGATCAATGCTGCAGAATGGGACGGAGAGGAGGTGCATAGAAAACACTCCAGAGACAACTCCGATAACGGCGTTGCCAACTGGATCTGGGTCCTTGATGGAGTTTAGTCCCATATGTGCTCAGTCGACAGTAGTGAGGTCGAGTCCCCCACTGATGATACCTCTAACATCGAACACTGAAAAGTTGCCGCAACCATCAATGGCAGTCGATGTGAATGCTACACTGATGGGGTTGAATGCGCAACAGCTAACACAGTGGTTCAATAGTCTGAATTCCACACAAAGCTCAACAAGTGGGAAGGGAGAAGACTATCTGAATAGGGTCAGGTTGAGCATGGAAGCAGAAGAGTTGGTGGAAGGGACTATGGGTGTGAATAGGGTAGAGTCCTACTCGGAAGAAGAGCTGAGGTATCTATGTCCCAGGATTACGAGAGAAGTGAATAAGGTACATAGAAGGTTGCAAGAAATAGCTGACAAAAACGGGATTGAGATAGACAAGACAAAACACTTGAGCAGGAGCTATAGATTGGATTTCGGGACCACAGACTTTGAACACATGAGGTCAGCAGGCATGAAGACGCACCTTAGAGAATTGCTGCAGAGTGCACAAGTGTGGAGGTGCTTAGACAAATGGGAAAGCAGATGGGCAAAGAAAAAGGAAAAGAAGAAAGACAGTGTCCCAGAGCACAAGGAGAAAAGACCACAGAGTAGTGATGCAGTAACCATGTTACCAATGAGGGAGACAGCAGGGGGAAAATTAATACATGTACCGTGGCACAGAAGTGACATTCAGTCTTTTACGGATGATTTTCCCAAACTGAGAGAGAAACCGATTGAATGGTATCAACAGACTGATAGGTTTGTGAAGCTTGCAAAATGTCTTTGGGAAGACCTGAATACCCTCTTTGAGATTGTGGTTCCGGCAGATTTGTGGGAAGAATGCAAAAGGGCTGTAGGCTGGCCGACAAGTGAACCAGAGAGAGACAGGGATACGGGTGCACCATCGCCTATGGTGATGAGCTTGTACCACAAGGTGATTGAGCATTTGAAGACGAAGGTTGCCGCGAAAAATGTGGATTGGCAGAAGATTGATCGAACTGCCCAAGAAGCTAAAGAGTCGATTCATGGTTACTATGAGAGGTTGTTGAAGGCGTTCAAGAACTACAGTGGCACGGAAACAATAGAGGCGAAGGACATGCTTCATTTTGTGTTTAGATTTGTGGAAGGGCTGAGACCAGAGATAAGTCAGATGATAAAGACGCATTTGATTTGTTGGCAGTCGAAACCGATTGATGAAGTGTTGACTTATGCGAAATACTGTAGCGACGAAATTGAAGTGAAACAGAAAAGGTTGAAAGAGAAGGTGATGATGATGCAGCTTAAAGCAGCTCAGACAGGCTTGCAAGGGTTGCAAGGGTTCCAACAGCAGGTACCGCAACTGCAGCCGCAGCCGCAGGGAAATATGGTGTTCCAGCCACAGGCCAGAGGCAGAGGAGGTTTTGTGAATAATGGTCCGGATTTGAATACTGTGGTGACCTCGAATGGTATGCAGGCAATGAAAAGGGTGATGCCGTGTCACGCGTGCGGAATTGTCGGACATTGGAAACGCGAGTGCCCAATGATGGTGCAGGAAGGTGCAGGTGTTGGTCAGCAAAACAATGATGTCAATGCATTCCAGACAATGAGGGGACCGAAAATGAGAGGTCCAAACCCAAATTTTCAGACCATAAATCAGCTGCAAGGATTACAGCCTATGCAGCCGCAGCAAATGCAGATGCCTCGTATACAGATGACGCAAATGCAGCCGATGCAACAGCAGTTTCCCATGGTACCTAATCAGCAAATGCAAATACCTTTGGCACCAATGAATCAGCAGCAAGTGATGGTTCCTCCACAGGTCTCGAGTCAGGTGATGAATACAAATGGCACAGTACAGCAGTTTCCATTACACAGTGAGAGTGGAATAAACAACGTATGGGAGAGTGAGAGTTCAGATGAGGAGGGAAATTGTGTGCTTGCAGCATCCTTGGAAGTTGATCAAAAGGGCCCATATGTAGAGGGAAAAGTTATGGGTCATTGTGTTTCATTCTTAGTTGACACAGGAGCCACACGTTCAACTGTTAGGAGCATTGAAGTACCAAATTTGCCACTCTCAGGGAGAACAGTTCAAGTGGTGGGAGTAGCAAACAGGTACCTAACGAACCCAATCACAGATCCAGTACCAATCAGCATTGGTAACTATCAAGGGTTACATAATTTTGTGGTATGTGACTCAAGCCCGATAGCACTGTTAGGGAGAGACCTATTGTGCAAATTGGGATGTTCGATTATGTGTTCGTACGATGGAATCAGAATTCAGACGAGCAGTGATGGGGAAGAGGAGGACAGTGTAGAAGGGGACGAGATGGAAGTTGTCGATGAAAAATATCCTCTGATTACCCTTCTTCCGATGTTAACTGAAGAAGATATTCCAGTTGAATTGCGAGAAACAGTCGGAAAAGAAGTGTGGGATATGACAGGAAAGGAGGTGGGATTGGTGAAAAGAGTGGAGCCAGTGAAAGTGACAGTAAAACCCAATGCAACTTTTCCCCAGACCCCACAATACCACATGGCACAAGACACCCTCATGAAAGTCGCCCAACTCATTGACGAGTTCGTAAAACAGGGAGTACTGAAAGAAGTGTTAAGCAGTCCATGTAATTCACCAATCATGGGACTAATAAAGCCAAGTGGAAAGGTCCGAATAGTGAAGGATTTGAGGAAAATAAATGACATCATAGTCAAATGCTGCCCTGTAGTACCGAATCCAGCTGTGATAATGTTTCAAATCCCTTGCGATGCCGAGTGGTTCTCAGTCATCGACTTGTCACAAGCATTCTTTTCAGTGCCTCTTCATGAGGACAGCCAATTTCTCTTTTGTTTCAAATTCCTAGACAGAGTCTACAGTTGGTGTCGAATTCCTCAAGGGTTTTCTGAGTCACCGTCAATTTTCAATCAGATTCTAAAGAAAGACTTGGAAGCGTTAGAATTGCCATTCGAGTCAGTCCTAGTGCAGTACATTGATGACTTACTGATTGCAGCTAAGACAGAAAGTGGCTGCACAGCTGATACCATTGCCCTACTGAACCATTTGGGAAGGAATGGACACAAGGTGTCTCCTTCAAAGTTGCAGTTCTGTCAGAAAAAGGTGAAATACTTGGGTCACCAAATAGAGAAAGGGTCACGGAGAATAATGAAGGAAAGAATAACAAGTGTACTTCAAATGAGTTCACCAAAGACAAGGAGGGAGGTGAGGAAGTTCTTGGGGATGGTGAGCTACTGTCGCCAGTGGATTCCCAACTTCTCGACTCTAGCAAAGCCTTTACTGAATCTGACCCAGAAGGATGCATTGGATGAAATTGAGCTGAAAGGAGATGAGATGGATGCTTTTATTGAATTGAAAGAATGCATGTGCAGGGCTCCAGCTTTAGGTATGCCTGATTACACAAAGCCTTTCACATTGTTTTGTCATGAACGTGATGCATGTTCTCTGTCTGTCTTGACCCAAGCCCATGGTGGCGTAAACAGACCAGTAGCATATTTTTCAGCTACTTTGGATCCGGTCGCAGCAGCACTTCCGGGGTGTTTGCGCGCCGTAGCAGCAGTTGGTATCAGCCTCACTCAGAGTGAAGGAATAGTGATGGGACATCCATTAACAGTCATGGTCCCTCACTCAGTTGAGATACTTTTGACCCGCTCCCGAACACAACACATGACTGGAGCAAGACTTACAAGGTATGAAACAATAATTCTGGGCTCACCGAATGTGCAGCTGAAAAGGTGCACTACGTTGAATCCAGCAACCTTGCTTCCCGGAGAAAATGCTGAAATTGAGAACGCTGAAGACGTCGAGCATGACTGTCTTCAGGTGACTGAATTTTGCACAAAACCCCGACCTGACATTAAGGATACTAAACTTGATGAAAATGACCAAATTATTTTTGTTGATGGGTCATGTTTAAGAGATGCAATGGGAATTTTGAAAGCAGGATATGCTGTATGTACTGTAACAGGTGTCTTGGAAGCGTCCTGGCTTCAAGGAGTCTATTCTGCACAAGTAGCAGAGCTTGTAGCCCTTACCAGAGCATGTCAACTGTCCACATTGATGAAGGTTACCATTTACACTGATAGTCAGTACGGGTTTGGAATTGTGCACGACTTTGGGCAACTATGGTCACAGAGAGGTTTCCTGACTTCTTCAGGGTCCCCAGTGAAAAACGGGGAGAGAATAAGGGAATTGTTACACGCCATTCAAATGCCAGCCGAAATTGCAGTGGTAAAGTGTAGTGCTCATACAAAAGGACAGGACTATGTTTCCTTGGGAAATGCATATGCGGATCAAGTCGCAAGATTTTGTGCCTTGAACTGTATATTGCTCAGGGATGAATGGAATTCCATAAGTGAGCCAGAGCTTGAACCAGCTGAAGCATTTGCCTTGAAGGTCGTGGATACAATGGATGAACTAAAAGCATTGCAGAATAGCGTCAGGGAGGATGAAAAGGCTTCCTGGATTAAATCACAATGTACACAGAGACCAGATGAGTTATGGGTTTCAAATGAGGGAAAATATGTTTTACCAAATTTTCTCTTATCGCAGCTAGCGCGGTTCTATCATGGGCAGGCTCACCTAGGGAGAGATGCCATGATAAGATTGTTCAAAACTGATTGGTTTAACCCCAGATTTCGTCAAGCTGCAGAAGCAGTTTGCCATCGTTGTGTCATTTGCCAGCAGATGAACCCAGGAAAGGGAACAGTTGTGAACGCGAGCCACATTGGCAGGGCGAGTGGCCCGTTCAGCAGAATGCAGATGGACTTCATTGAGATGCCTGTGCATGGAGGTCTGAAGTATGTGTTGGTGATTGTGTGCATTTTTAGTCACTGGATTGAGGCATACCCCACACGTAGAAATGACAGCCTTACAGTTGCAAAACTATTGTTGAGGGAGTTAATACCACGTTTCGGATTCACGATCTCTTTAGAATCAGATAGGGGAAGTCACTTCAATAACGAGGTAATAAAGTTACTTTGCGCAGAGCTGAACATTGAGCAAAAACTGCATTGTAGCTATCGCCCAGAAGCATCAGGACTGGTGGAGCAAATGAATGGTACACTGAAATCAAGAATGGCGAAAATATGTGCATCGACAAATTTGAAATGGCCTGACGCATTGCCTTTGGTGTTAATGTCAATGAGAAACACCCCTGACAGAAAGACTGGATTGTCTCCGCACGAAATTCTCATGGTCAGGGCCATGAGACTTCCTGCAGTTCCCGCAAACGCGCTTTTGAATATTACAGATGATATGGTGTTAGACTACTGCAAAGGTCTGGCTGACGTGGTTCGCTCTTTCTCTCACCAGGTGGAAGCAACCACCTTGCCACCGATCCAAGGTCCAGGACACACACTGAAAGCAGGTGACTGGGTCGTGATAAAGAAGCACGTGAGGAAGTCGTGTCTGGAACCCCGTTGGAAAGGCCCTTTCCAAGTGATCCTGACGACAACTACCGCTGTGAAGTGTGCGGGGGTTCCCAACTGGATTCACGCCAGTCACACAAAGAAAGTGTTGTGTCCCACAGATGAGGAAGTTGAAGCGCTGAAACTGCCAGTACCTGATAATAAAGTGCCGAGCGCTGAGACAGAGCAAAACAGAACTAGAAGCAAACAGGCAGACATAGAGGAGAGAGAAATATTCTCTGAGGACGAAACTGATTCTCTTGGGGAAGACCAAGGAGAAACCTCAGACAGCGACGAAGCAGCTGAGGGCGACAAAGAACCTGAAGCGGCTGAAGGTAACAAAGAGCCTGAAGCAGCTGAAGGTGACAAAGAGCCTGAAGCAGCTGAAAGTGACACAGAGCCTGAAGAAAGTAACGGTGACAAAGGGCTCGAAAGAGGTGAAAAAGCAGGAGAGCCTGATCAGAGGAGGGCTTTCCCAGAAGCAGACGGTACAGAAAAAGAAAAGCAAAACCTGATTGTCTCCCCAGAAGGAGGGGATAAGGCTGAACAGAACAAAACTGTTCAAACTTCTTCAGAAGAGATCGCAGGTCCATCAAATGGACACAGTGCAAAGAAAAGACAAAGTAGATCGCCAATAAAACTAGGAACTAGAGAAAAATTGAATGACGAAGGGCCAAAAGTGAAAGAGAAAAGAAAAGAAGTGTCTGTCGTGGTACCAACCTCAAGTGAAGGAAAAGACTTGACCAAAGAGGAAAGTACCAGCGAGGCAGAGTCAAAGAGAGATGCAAAATTGAAAAGGAAAAGGATACCGAACAGAAGATATTCCGGTCCTGAATGGGCATATGTAGTCCATGACGATTGGACTGACGAGTTTGTATCTCTTAGCCTCGAGAACGAAGAAGAAGAGATACCAATAGAAAAGAAAAGTTTTATGGACACTGTTGATTGAAAAGCTGATAAATGACATTGCTTGTTATAATCTAACGTGATACAACCAGCTGAGACATTGCTAAACCGGATGAGACATTTGCTAACTTGATAAGACTTTGAAAACCTGATTGACTCTTAAACACGATTTGAGACAACGTTGCTAACTGAAAAAAAAAAAAAAAAAAAAGAGAGAGAGGGAGTTATTGAACTTTGAGAAGAAAAAAAAAAAAAAAAAAAACGAGTTATTGCCGAATTGAGACAAATGCTGCTAACCGATAAGTGACTTGGCTTCTGAAGAAAACTGTGTGAACATTGCGCTCGTTCAGCTTTGTAACTGATTGCTAAATCGTTTCTTTTACAGGTGCTTCTAGCTCTCTGATTCTATACAGATCATGACGCAAAACAGTAGAAAGAAATATTGTAAATATGTGTGTATAGGCTTGGTAATTGCATGTGTACTAATAATAATGATAATGGTGCTTGCAATGCATGGTAAGAGTGAGAATTAGAAAATTGATGCTTCTACTTTTGCTCCTGTTACTGTCACTGAACTAACTGCACTGAAAAGACTAGAATTAGATGAGAGACACTTGCATGATAAGAAGGAGCTTTCGTATAATGTTTTCTATCGCTTGCTAACAGAATATGTTGAGACTATGGATGCGAAAGATTGTTATGTGTGTACCCAGATACCGACATCGGTAACGGAAGGGGTGACTTATCATCACATGCCTCTTACATATGGGATTACATGTAGTATAGTGACTTCTAGATTTTATGGTCAAACCAACATACAGTATTTTTACTCAAATTATGATGTTACCTTTGCATATGTTCCTATAATCACGCAGCTAAGCCAGATTGCTAAAGATTGGGATGCTAAAATAATGAGGGAATTTTTCAAGCCAATGCAACCTTTTGAAACAGCTCACGCTCATAGGGAAAATCTTACCTGCTCGCTATCTGCAGTAGAAATAAGCTTTTTAGATCGCACAGATGATAGAAGGGCACAAATGAATGCGAAATTAGAAAAGGAGCTACATAAGAGGACTTCAGTAGATAATTATGCTTTTGCTGCAATAAAGACACAAGGGAGAATAGCTTTAGATGCTTGGCATGTAGGGAAATTTTGTATATATCGAGGTGAATCTTATGATAACATTTTTGTAGGAGCGAGTGAGTGTAAACATACGTTTATCTTTAAGGCCAAATGGACATTCATGCTGAACGGACTTGACCCTGTCATACCAGGTGTATATTACATTTGTGGGCATAATGCCTATTATCGTCTTCCAAAAGGATGGGGGGGGAGATGTTATTTGGGTATAGTGTTCCCAAAGGTTTATCAACTGGATGACCTATCGATGATTCCAAAGACATCTGGATCCCATCGTATCCAGAAAAGAGAGACCGCAGCTGCTGTGGTAGGTGATATATTTGGAGCCATGATTCCTTCATTGGAAGTTGTGTTGAATTCCATCAAAATAAGAAAGTTGTCTACTATAGTGGATAACATGTTGACAAAGTTTTCAGGTGCTATAATCCTGATAGATGCTGAACTTGCAGCGGAAAGAGCTATGACTCTTCAAAATAGGCTTGCCTTAGACATTATTTTAGCAAAGGATGGCGGCGTTTGCAAAATGCTTGGTGCACGACACTGTTGCACGTATATTCCAGACAATAGTGCAAAGATTAAAACAATGCTTGCTAATTTAACAAAAGAGAGTGCAGACTTGAAGGAATTGAAAGAACCAGGAGTGTGGGAGAAGGTTGGAAAGGGACTTGCTTCAGTGGGAAATTGGCTTGGTGGCATTTGGAATGGAATATTGCTAAAAATAATACACGGAATTCTAATAGTTCTAATTTGCATATTTGGAATTTGGGGAATAAAAAGGGGAATATTAATGATCATGGAAAGAATTAAGAGAAGGAAGGAAGAGAAAATGATGAAAAGAATGGCAGAAGAATACAAAGCAAGGACAAGGGGAACTAAAAGGCAAAGAGAACTGACAGAATTTTAATGGAATAACATTTGTGGGAATAGTTTTGTGTGATGACAAGTAGTCATCAGAGGAGGGATTGATGAAGCTGAAATGAAGGTTTTACATTTATTAGTGCATAAACGTAGTGCTGCAATAATCATGTGTGACTTTAATCGAACTAAATAAGATTGTACGGGGACAAATGTGCCCTCAGAGTAGTTTGCCAACATTTATAAGCGTGCTTCAGATAACGTGATCTATTAGAATTGTACTAGTTTGACATAATCGTAAACGTGTGCCATGATTTGCTTGTTAGAAATGCTTTAGCTTAGCATAACTTTAGTGGAGGCTTTGGCCTAGTTGCCTTGTCTCACGATTTAGATGCTCGTATTTTTCCAATGTGCTAATGAAACGTGTATTCTTGCTTGAAGCTGTACTTTTCCAGTGAGATCGTTCACATGCTTATCTTAAGGTTTCGTGCCAGCCTGGCATTTTCTTCTTCGCTCCAAGGTCAATCTGCAGGTGCAGACAATGGACGCTCTGAAAGTGAGTTAATTGGTAAAATATATTGCAACTTACGTTCCCGACTCCAAGGATAATGTATGCTTAGGTAAAAGCTTGAGAACTGTTGTTTTTGATTGGACAATTTGAAGCTAACCTATGAACCCTCCAATGGAAGACCCTACTGGATTTGAACTGTTGTCTATTTAAACCAGGTGCACAAGGAAGAAAACGGCCATTACCTATCGGACATTATTGCCTATCTTCTACGATGCCAATTGATGTTCGACGCCATTTTGAGAGACTTTGATGCTTTCTCTAATCGAGAGAAAGAGACTTTAAGTAATTCTCGCCCTAGAGACTTTAATTTTGATTTGTCCCTTTGCATGAAGTATTAGTTTTGTCTTGCCGCCATGAGGCAATTGCCCCATCCACCCTGCCCCTTTGCCCCGTCCCATGCTGATCGGAACCGGTACCTGTGAGACGAAGACTTCCTTGAATGCTGATTGGATTTGGTAAATATGAAAGGAAATTGTACAATTGCATTGGGTTTTCTTTTTAGGTAACCAACTGCTGATTTTTGATAAGAGCCCTAGTTAGGAGTTTTCTAAATTAATGTTGCTAAATTGTTTTGCATGAAGACCCACATGCTGATGCTAATTTGAGGTTAGATGAGGATTCATTTGATGCACGATGCAATTTGAGACCTTGTTATGCTGACTAAATGTATGCAATTAGCCCATTGCAGATTGTAGTTTTAGTGGTTTGTGTTGCCATCATAGAAGGCATTGTTATTCAAATGCTGCATAGATTGCATCTGTTTCGCCGTTATGGACAGCTATTAATGTTCATTTACATATATCATTTGGTGTTGAGACACATCTACATTGTGCTAGCTTTGTTAATATAGGGAAATAAATTCATTAACTTTGCATAAACTGGTGTGGTTATTCATGACCGAAAGGTCATGGTTTCGCCGAAATGTATTCTGGGTTAATTGTGAAGTGTTATGTTGATCAAGGCATTGCTTATGTTCGTTATTGATTATTGATTGTTGATTTTGATTGATTACTCCCGAGTAAGGAGGGTCCCACTTGGTCAAAAGATTCATCGACCCAAGAGCGTCCAAATACAGGTAAATTATTAGGCTGGAACGCTCTATCAGGGTTTTGGTGGCCTTTGTGCAGGATATTGAACTTCTTGCAACTCAGTGTCCGTCTCCTGTGTGCTTCTTGCTATGTCTCATTGGTTTAAAGGAAGGCGAGGGAGGGCCGGGAGGTAATGAGTCCATTTTCTTGCGATAATGGCATTACTCCTAGTCCTACTCCCTCGCCTTCCTTTCCGTTCCCTCCCGCCCTCCCGGTACGGACTGTCTGAGTTGCTGCTTGGGCTTGGTTTTTGTACAGGAGGGGGTAGGGGTGGGGGGGGGGTTTAAAAGGGAAGGGGAGGGTCTAGTGGGAGGCAGGAAGCCTCATTGGTTTAAAGGAAGGCGAGGAAGTAGGACTAGGAGTAATGCCATTATCGCAAGAAAATGGACGCATATCTGCTGTCGGCTCCTGTAACGTTAGGGGGCGAGGGCTTTTGTCCCTACTCCCTTCTAAACTCTGAATATTATCATGCTGTTCATGTGGCTTGTAGTACCATCCCATATGTAATGGGATAATTACAATGGGTGATATGCGGTTCAGGGTACGGGTGCTGTTCAATATTTTTGTGCGACTTAAGAACACTGTACACGTGTAACTATATCCAAATAAAAATAATGATTTTACCCATATGTGTTAATGATTTAGGACAATCACGTTGGGGTGCTAACCCAGGACCAGATGTGCCAAGGGTTTTAGCGTACACAAGCCTTCTTATTCTGTAAATAAGAGCGCTTGCAAATGCTAAACCTTTTTAAAAAACCATTCAACGATTCGGGAAAGGTTTTCTGAATCGTTAAATGGGTTTAGGAAACCTTACGGAATCGGTATTTGGAAGAGGCGAGTTCAGGGTGGCCCCTCCAATTACTGATTCCTTATGTGGTATGTATTACTGTTTTGCAACTGAAATTCAGTTGCAAAATATCAATATTTTACGGACTACACAAAGGTAGTGGGAACCAATTTGCAAATGCGAAAGGGTCCTCAAGGGACCACTTCACCTTTGTTGAAAAAAGATTTTTAGGAATAGGCAGTGGTCCATCGAACCACAGCTTTTTGCTAAAAAAAATATAAATCTTTTTTATTTTTTTAAACTCATTCAGTTTATCTTTAAGGAAAATGAGTTGCATTTAAAAAATGGATTGCTCTATTTAAAAGCGATCATGGACATGTTGGCAGGCTGACCCCAGCGTGCCACCATCCATGTGATGGTAACAAATTGTAGTGAGTCGGAATATGCAACCTACCTCATTAATGTTCATGAGATTGATCGAATTGCGACCCACTATGATTCAGAATTTTTAGATCCAACCTGATAGTGAATAGGCTGGTTCTTAAAATTCTTTACTGGTCCCACAAGTATTTGTCAAATATTGCAACCAGTATTTTGCAACCTATAAATAGTACATCTGGCCCTATCTTTTTAAAATAGGTTAATCACATTCATTGACAAATAATGTGCCAACTTCTTTCATACAACATCGCCTAGCCTTACAACATCAACCTAAGTATATATTATTTATTCTTAATTCAAAATCTACTTATTTAGACCTGCCTTGGGATGGAGTAAGAGCAATATTTTTTATGTGATGTATTGCATTAGATACAGTGCGGATATACAGCTCTTAAATGGCAAATCCCAAAATTCACTGACAGTACCATGTTAGAGGCACTTTCTGAGGCTGGGAAATGGCTGATCATTGGTTTAGCAGTGCCCCAACTGGACCAGAAGTGTGTGCCCCTACAAACCAGAGGTTTGCTCCTCTCGGGACTCAAACCCCTTCTTTATATTTGGATAATACCTGTTCAACTACCCAAAGATTCCCTTTATGATGATGTCATCTGAGAAGGCACATCATGGTAGTTATAATGAATGGTTAGATGAGGAATGGATGCAAGGATGGGTGAATGTGTGAGTGATTGAAGAGGAGCCCATGAAAATTAATGCTCATAATACGCCACTGTGATCCCAGAGACACCATTTTTTAAAAATTGGTTCATCAGGGTCACGGAAATGTGAATGATGTCCACCATCATCACAAGGTTCCACACAGTTAAGTCAAGAGCAAACACAATTGTGTCCATGCCAACATAATGTTTGGGTCGGCAAGATTGTGGCATGGATTCCCACAATGTGCTAAGAATTAACATCCTTTTACTACTGCAATTCTTATACCAGGAGAAGCTGTCTTCATACTATGGGAGCCCACAGGATGTCAAGAAGTGCCATCAATATGCTAGTGACAAATCTGTGCTATGGATGGGCATCATCTTACCATTATGCCAACAATTATCATTATTATGCCAGCTTTTATCACCAAACGGCATGCACTATGTGACTGGTGGTGAGCACCTGATTGCCCAAAATCTGACCTTGTTTGAAGATACATGATAATGTATTAATGCCAGAACTGACTCTTTGGGTAAATTCCGGAAAGGTTGTTACTCTAGCTGCACCAAGCAAAGAAGGAAATAGGACACATCTGCCTGTGCAGCCTGTCTAATGTACCAATAAAATGGATGTATGTCAGTGCACAGGAAAAACGTAATCCATCATGACTGTCAGTTACAATGAAGCAATCACTGATGAATGAAAGTTGATTAAATTATGTATACGACACGAGGAGATTCATCCCAGCTTGTCTCGTCGGGTGCTAATAGCTTGTCCAGTCGTGGCTTTTATTTGCTTTTGTTTTTTATGATGTGTCTCCAAAACAAACATAGCATTATGAATACCAGAAGGCAAGGAATGGAGCGGGACTCAATACGTTTCTAACACTGGATAATTTGAGATTTCTTGGAGAGATAAACTAATGTCCTTTAATTCCACGCATTTCGTCCTCTACAACAGGACTTCATCAGAGATCGAAATCTCCGTGTATCTCGTACAGTCTTCCTTTCTATTAGTAGGAATTTCGCAAAAAAAACTCAGAGTGCATGTCCTTTCAACATAAAACTTCCGTCAGCCAATTCTCTGATTGGACTGAGAAAATAGATTGGAAGATGAAATAATAAAGTTGAATATATCATTCACAAGTCTCCTAGAATTAATGGATTAGATTGAAAAAGAATCATACATTTGGACTTTGAATGAAATGGTACCTTATTAGACATTAACAAATGGACTTTGTTCTTGATCACTTTTTTGAAGTGCTCCCCCTCTTTTCTTGTATGTATTTGTCCAGTGCAGCTGGTCTAGATATCCTGGGTGATGTCGCCTCACCCAGCCAAGAGAATTGCAGTCCTTTGCCTCCAGTACTGGTCACAGGCAGCCGTCTTGTGGAGGGTTCATATCTGTGTTGCAGCCACAGTGATATGTACATCAATAGGTTAATTCCAGGCCCCTAGCCTTTATGATTCCCTTATCATCCCCATCTCCCCTTCCTGAGATGTATCCAGGACCCTTCCTTCTGTTCTATCATTGAATCTAAGATTAATTCCCAGGACCTTCATAGCTTCATAGCTAGTCAGGCTCCATTTATAACAGGGGAGAGAACCAACCTGGACCCTGTCAGATGGGAAGAGAGCTCATCTTAATTGAGGAGTGTCTAAGGAGGTGAAGGCATGCCTGGTGGGAAAAGAGCGCTGCCATATTGAAATAAGAGCTACTGGGTAACTTTATAGTAAGGTAAAGAGAAAATGCTGGAAAGAAGGTGGTAGGACTGTAAGAAATATATTTAACATTGGTTGGGAGAATTTCCAACCGCTAGCTAGTGCACATGATCAAAATGGCATCTCAGCCATCACCTCTTAAGAACTTTCTTGGATCTGGGTAGACTCCACCTGAAGAAGAAGGTACTGTTGGAAGACAAATTGCTTCTGACTTGTGCTGGAAGAAAGCCCTAATTCAAGAAGTCAAGGACTCCAGTATCCTATTGGAACTCAGGGACAGGAAATATTTTCCAAGGGTCAAGTACCTGGCTTCCTGTTCTCCTGTTTCAAGGACAAAAAAAAGCATAAGGACGCCAAGTGAACACAGCTGACCATAGTGGTCGGATCCTGCAGATGACTTGGCTGGGGAGGAGCCCGATGTCTAGAAGCCTGCACCGAGGATCTAGGGGCTAAAGTATTGACCAGAAAAAACATTCCAAGCAGTTGGAGAAAGGTGGGACTTAGCAATTTTTTCACCGCCTGAGAACTGGGACAAACTGCATAGGTATGCCCAGGAAGGTCGCACCAAAGGGGCAAGAACACCAGATTTGCTTGAAGTCTTTTGCCATGCTAAAAACAGGGTTGGTGGCATCTCATGCTATAGATTTCTGGCCTCAAGGAGCTCTGCCCAGTAACAGCTGCTGTACTTGCCCCACTGCAGTCATAAAAATATGAGTACTTCTAAAGGTAAATCCATGAAATGTGACTGGGAAAATCTATCTGACTGCTGAAGCACCCTCATTGGCCTGAACATCAGCTTTGACTTGTTCTGAGCTTTTGGTGCTAAAGCCAATGGCTTCACCGGAGCTCAATGATAACATAGCTGGCTTTAAGGGACCTTTGGTGGTCACAGCTTTGGTCCTTGTCCCACTGAAAGATTTACATTTTCATCTCAGAGACTAACCTTAAAGATAAAAACTTTAACCACTCCCTTGCGGTCAGCCTGAAACTGCACCTCTGCTCCTCTCTTAAGCCTCCTGCTATTCCTGCTTGGTGAATCCAGATCACAGGGGTGCACAACTGATCTTTCTGTTGAGTCTCCTAGCTCTGTGTTTGATCCTGTGTCTATATTCCTGGCTTGTCTTTCAATTTCTGTTTTCATTGCAGCTTGAGTCCATGCTCCTGTTCTGATTATTTATTTGTGTCTGCTTCATGTCTCTTTTTTTATCCTGCCTCTTTGTTCCAGTGCTTGCCTTGTTCCTAGTTCTGACTTCACATATTCAGACCTGTCTTGCATATGCAGATTCCTAGTCTTGTATTCTACGTTCCTGTCCTGACTGTATATTCCTACTTAATGTGCATATTGCAGTTCTATGCATTCCAGTCCTGCCCTTGACTCCTATTCCAGTCCAGATTTTCCCTGAGCCCATTTCCTGTTTTTGTGTCCCCTCCACTGTTCTCCTTGTCTTCCTGTGTGTTATATTATTATCCTGATTTTCATTGCTTCCAAGGGTGCCAGTTAGACTCTAAGGCGTGTGCATTTTTCTACAGAGCACCACAGGGTGCTTTTTCTCCATATGAGTTGCTTAGTCTCTCCTTGAACTCTGTAAAATTGATCTGCTCCTTGCTTTCTCATAAGATCTTTTACACTTCACAAAGAGATCACTTCAGAGGAGCATACAAACTCTTATTTTTAGGTGCCTATCATTTCACTGCTTTCACCTTCATGGTATGTGTACTCATCTTCATTGTTTCCACTGCAGACTTTCCAGGTCTCTGTTCACTGCATGTTTCAACTTGCTTCAGTCCTCAACTTCAAGACTGCTTTCCTCTCAGCCTACAAGCACTGTCTTGATTACTTAGCACCAAGATCCATCTTTCGGTTGGCTCAAGCAGTCAGATATTTCACCATCCTATTTGAGGAGGAACAGTTATCATTGCTAAGGGCAGTATATGTCCAAATGTATGTATTTTATCAAGTAGCAGTGATATCACCTACTGCTTTTCAAATGGACCCATCTCCTAGCTCTTCCAGCATATATCATATTGTTGGACTTTTTTGCGTATGCAGGGTCATCCCCAATCTTTTTGCCCCCTGCCTCCTATTTTTTCTGACCTGTTGCTGTTGGCTTTTGAACTCTGAGCACTTTACCACTGCTAACCAGTGCTAAAGTGCATATGCTCTCTGTGTAATTTGTATGTAATTGGTTTATCCATGATTGGCATATTTGATTTACTAATAAGTCCCTAGTAAGTCCACTAGAAGTGCCAGGGCCTGTAAATCAAATGCTACTAGTGGGCCTGCAGCACTGGTTGTGCCACCCACATAAGTAGCTCTGTAATCATGTCTCAGACCTGCCACTGCAGTGTATGTGTGTGCAGTTTTAACTGTAAATTCGACTTGGCAAGTGTACCCACTTGCCAGGCCTAAACCTTCCCTTTTCTTACATGTAATACACCCCTAAGATAGGCCCTACATAGACCCAAGGGCCGGGTGCAGTGTATGGTTAAGGTAGGACATATAGGCCCTCATTACAACTTTGACGGGCGGCGGAGGCCGCCCGCCAAAGTTGCGCCGCAGGAATACCGCACCGCGGTCTGAAGACCGCGGCCGGCATTCTGAGTTTCCCGCTGGGCAGGCGGGCGGCCGCCTTAAGGCCGCCCGCCAGCCCAGCGGGAAACAACCTTCCCACGAGGACGCCGGCTCGGAATCGAGCCGGCGGAGTGGGAAGGTGCGACGGGTGCTACTGCACCCGTCGCGTATTTCACTGTCTGCTATGCAGACAGTGAAATACAAGCGGGCCCTCTTACGGGGGCCCCTGCAGTGCCCATGCCATTGGCATGGGCACTGCAGGGGCCCCCAGGGGCCCCGCGACACCCCCTACCGCCATCCTGTTCCTGGCGGGCGAACCGCCAGGAACAGGATGGCGGTAGGGGGTGTCAGAATCCCCAAGGCGGCGCAGCATGCTGCGCCGCCTTGGAGGATTCTGACGGGCAGCGGAAAACCGGCGGGAGACCGCCGGTTTTCCTGCACTGACCGCGGCCAAAGCGCCGCGGTCAGAATGCCCTAAGGGGCACCGCCAGGCTGTCGGCGGTGCTCCCGCCAACCGCGAGCCTGGCGGTCACAGACCGCCAGGCTCGTAATGAGGGCCATAATAATGTGTTTTATATGTCCTGACAGTGAAATATTGCTAAATTCGTTTTTCACTGTTGCAAGGCCTGTCCCTCTCATAGGTTAACATGGGGGCTACCTTTAAATCTAATTAAAGTGTAGATTCCCTTTGGGAGCGGATGGACATGTGGAGTTTGGGGTCTCTGAGCTCACAATTTAAAAATACATCTTTTAGTAAAGTTGATTTTAAGATTGTGTGTTTGAAAATGGTAGTTTTAGAAAGTGAGCATTTTCTTGCTTATACCATTTCTGTGACTCTACCTGTTTGTGGATTCCCTGTCTGGGTCAGTTTGACAGTTAGGCTGATTGCACCTCACACTAGACAGTGACACAAAAGGAGCTGGGGTGTAGTCTGCATTTCCTGATGAGCCATCTGTGCTAGGAGGAAGGGGAGGAGTGGTCACTTACACCTGAAAGGGCTGTGCCTGTCCTCACACAATGCCGTCTCCAACCCCCTGGTGAGTGTCTGGGGCCTGGCCTGGGAAAGGCAGGATTTCACATTCAAAAGAGACTTTACTTTGAAGTAGACGTACTTCAAAGAAGAAATTGGGTATAAGAAGGGCACCTAAAACCACAGACTTTAGAACACTTCTGGAAACAAGAGGAACCTCTGCCTGGAGAAGAGCTGAAGAGCTGAGGAGAAGTGCTGCCCTGCCTGTGACTGTGCTTTGTGGAGCTATCCTGCAGTTGTTGCTTCTGCCAGAGTAAGAGGGCAAAGACTGGACTTTGTGTGCCTCTCATCTTGTGAAGAAATCTCCAAGGGCTTGATTTAGAGCTTGCCTCCTGTTGTTTGAAGTCTCAGGGACAGCAAAGACTTCTCTCAGCCAGCACCTGGAGTCTCTGGAGAGACTCCTGCTCTGACAAATGGTGCCCTATCCAGTCCCTTGGCCCTTGAAAAGGAAAGCTGGTGGAAATCCAAGGAAATCAACTTCGGCCGATTTCGGACCGACGGCGCTGCCGAATCCGGTGACGCCGCCTACAACCGACTCCGTGATCTTCGCTAGAATGAAACAACCTTCGCAGGCCCGACACTGCTGCAGCCCCGCTGAAGTCTGCGACTCCGTGGAAATCGCTGCACCACGTTGTGACCGACACTGCTCGAAGTGTGCGGAATCAACGTTTCGCACAGACGCCGCGATCCCCGACTTCGCGCATCGACTTGTTTTCACTCTTCACCAAAGGTACTGTACTTGGGGGTCTACGCGACTCCGTGTCCGGCGCCGCTGGTGTCGGCTTGTTGGGAACGACTCTATCACGACTTCGTGTTAACACCTCATCGAAGCATTTTTTGTTTCTAAATGCTATTTTTGAGTTTAATCTTTAACAATTCATAACTTGACTTGTGTATGTCGGATTTTTGCCGTTTTGGTCTTGTTTGTTTAGATAAATATTTCCTATTTTTCTAAACTGGTGTTGTGTCATTTTGTAGTGTTTTCATTAAGTTACTGTGTGTGTTGGTACAAATACTTTACACCTAGCACTCTGAAGTTAAGCCTACTGCTCTGCCAAGCTACCAAGGGGGTAAGCAGGGGTTAGCTGAGGGTGATTCTCTTTTACCCTGACTAGAGTGAGGGTCCTTGCTTGAACAGTGGGTAACCTAACTGTCAACCAAAGACCCCATTTCTAACACATATATATCATAGCAGCAACTTCTAATTGAAATCCAACGAACATAATGCACACATATTCCAAAGACAGCCAGTTCAAACAGGACTTTTCTTTAATGGGCAACAACCAACTTTATGTGTTTCAGCAGCATCTCGGCTTGATCACAAGATGAAATGTAAACATACAGAGAGATATCTAAAGTGCTCGAGTGAAAGTAAATATAGGTGACATTCTGCAACTAGACCAATATGTTTTCCAAATACTGAGGCACCATCTCTGAAGGGTTGAAACATCATAAGCAAAAACCCATTGGAATTCAACGTTACATGCACAGAAATAATGTATCATATTTCAAAATAAATCTTAAACAAAACCAATATGAACATTTCTGCCTTAGTGGACATGCCCCAGTATAGAAAATATATTCAACAGCAGTCAACCACACATTCTTCATTGCTTAACACCATAGAAACCCTGAGATTGGCACCAGAACAAATGCTAGTGCATATTGCAACGATCGAGGCACCGTCTTGAAATGGATAAGATAATCACAATCACCAGTACATTTGAATATAATATCCCACTATTTACCCAGCAATAATGTGTTATATGTCCAAATAGATTAAAAAACAAAATTTAATAAATTCGAAAACATTGGCCAAAATTCGGCCCTAGTGAGCATCCCCCAATCCTCAAGATTGATTAAAGTAAGCAACCAATTGCACATTATCCCTTGATTAACAAAAATGGCCCACAACCCAGTGCTAGTGAATGTGAGAACGCTTACAGTACATTTGAATCAGCATCAACACCAAAATTAGCTGCCAAATATCTGAATTTCACCCATCATAATATATATCTTTCCCACACAGAATGTTAAATGCTGAATAATCATCCCAAATGGACAGCCTTTTTGTCATCCAAATTCAACTCTGAGGGTTACTGTGTGTTAAATTCAATAATTTATTGGGATTCCAATCCCCGTAAGGCAGTTGGCTCATGTTATATTCCGAGCTTCTTGTCAAATACAGAGAACTGCAGTTGATTGCAATCACTGAGGTGGTGTTCCTTAAAGGGTCTGGCCACTGGGAATTGTTTATCATATCAGGTAATAGCCTACATATTCTCCAGTATACATTTCTTCACTTTGTAGATAGTGTTGCATTTGCAATATTGATTACAGGTACACTTGAGGGCATAAACACAAAGATCTGAGTTGCAAGACAGGTTTTTTGTATTGTAAACCCATGACTCGTGCTGAGTACAGTGAATTTCCTCACATTCCCACTAAATCTGCACACTTTGCATTTCTTACATGTGACAAAGCCACCCATCTTTGATTCCTTTTGTGTATCTGCATTATGTGAAATCATATTTCTATATAGCATATTTTTTGATGATTTACTCCTTCTGAAGGACATTTTTGGACGTCTAGCAACATATTTAGAAATTAGTTCATCCGTGTGTACAACATGCCAATGCGACTTCTAATATTTTATCCAGGCATTCCTCGTTGATGTTAGCGTTGTTTGCCACCCAGGTGCCTTTGTTGATTTTGTTAACTAGTTTCCAAAACTTCCTCAAGTTTTATTGCTTTGAGGTGTGTAGAAGCTTAGCCCATTGGGTTTCGTGTTTATTTTTCTTGGAGGCCCGTTCTGAGGGTTTTTCTGTTCCTGCAGAATGATTTTAACAGTTCTAAGTTTTAGGTGAAACACTGTAGTTGTCTGAGGATTCTGAACATTTTAGATCTTATCAGTTAGATGGGCCTTCGCACAATAAAGCTCTTTTGATGACCAATGCTCGCCCTCTTCTGCAAGATTTTAGCTCGGTATTTAGCAATCAACGGTCAAAGAAACATTCCCAAGCTAATATTGGGTTGGGCTCCTCAGTTACAATTGTTTTTACGACCTCTGCCATGGCACTTGACAGATTGTTGATGGTACTAAAATTCAATTTCAAGCATTTTAGGTCTTCAGTATGAGCATCCTTTTGCAGGATTCTCGCACGGCTGAGTTTGCTCTTATTGACTCCAATCCAAATAGTTGGGGGATGATGATCACTCTCTGGGTGATCAGTGATTTAAAAAATCCATGACCTGGCCCTGTGGAATAGTTTACCATCACGTAGTCCAGATATGAAACCATTTTATATGACGACCTAGTCCATAATGGTGTAATATTGCCCAGAAAGCGACCAATCACGACAATTAGGCCTGCTAGCTCACAGGCTCTTAGCAGTTTTTTCCCAATCTTGTCTTGACACCTGTAACACAGGTGGCATTAGTCTGGCAGGGCCACGGATGCAGCAACTGGAGCCACATCCTGATAATGGAATACGTTTAAATTGAAGTTTCCAGTAATTAATAGATGATTGGTTGCCAAACAGACATTTTTCAGCTGCAGCATGTGGGTGATAAATAGCCACTGTTGCAGATTTTCCTTTGGGGTGAATATAAACATTTTCAAGGATCAGAGGGTCGGCCGACTGTTGGGACCAGCCATCCAGATGCAAAGCCAGTTACCAAGGTTCTTATATGTCCAGGACTGTAATCTTTGTGTGTAGATTGGAGTTTACATAAAGGTCTAAACCACCTTTTGCTCTTCCAAAGGGACTATTTTCTTGTGCAGACCTGCTGTATTCCATAAACCCTAAGAGCAGGATGTTAACTAGGGCCCATGTCTCCTGAGCTGCTATGATATCAAATACATTCAAGTACTCCATTATGAGGGCATCCTCGATTTTTAGCTGCCATCCTCCCAGTTCCCAGGTTCAATCGTAGCTGCAGATAAGGCAGATGGAAACCAACTCCAGAACTCCAATTCATTTTGTCTCATTATAGTCCTTCTCTGTTCAGCAGGCTGGTGCTCCAGTTTTGCATGAATTGTCAGAATGGAGTGTTGATAGAAAGAAGACAAGAGGAAAAAGAGTGAATGGCTCCCCAATAGGCTTTTCAAAATTGATCTTGTGGGGCCTTTCCCCTTAACGGAGTGTTCTTGCTGTAAGAATAGAGGAGGAAACAGTCTTACTGAAAGGCTACAATTGCTATACCCCAACTTTTTAACAACTTTTTGCTTTCTAGAATTTTGTTGGGAGGTACTTTGTGGTAAATGTGATGACTTTGGGTTCTGAAACCTGCCTTTCTCTCACTGGTAGGAATTTGATTTAAAAAAATTAATTTTACACTACATGTGCCAGGCCCAGGAAGACTTTTATCAATTTTAGACATGTGCACAATTTAAAACATCCTGGGGGTCCCTAGACTTGAATTCTGGAATCAATAGAAGTCAGAGTTCCTGCTCATTCTGTTACATTGGATTCCAACTCAGACCTTCAGTCAGTTCTGGCCATGGATTTCTTCAGCAGGCTTTGCCTCAATGTGAATATTTTCCAGGGTACATAACAACTTCTCTGAATATACTGTATTCCAATGGATTGTTGCTTATGATGTTTTAACCCTTCCAAGATGGTAGCTCAACATTTTAAAACTGTAATGATCCCGTCGGAGTCCGTGACTTATATTTACTTTCACTTGAGTACTTTAAATATCTCTGTGCATGTTTACATTCCATCTCACGATCAAGGCGATCTAAAAAAAAGGAGTGGTGCATGGGGCCATCCTCAGGAGCTTAAGAGACCTGGGGCCCTCCAGGTCGAAGGGGTGCTACATAAAACACATAAAAACAATACAGGGAGGGCCACATGGACACCCTGGGACCCAGGGACCACCACCTACCGTAGGATTTTTAAAGTAAGGAGGGGGCTGCATGGAACCCCCTCTTGGGGCTATATGATACCCCGGGGACCACCACCTCCCTGGGACAAAAAGGAAGTGATGGCAAGGGGTTGCATGGGCCCCCCATTCCCCAGGGACCACCCCCTGCCCTGGGCCATTTCAATTTTTACACAAGGCATGGGGGCCCCCTCCCAGGCATATAAGGCAAGCACTTACAGATATTAACAAAGCAGGTGCCCAAGTTGAAGCTTCACTTCTGTGAAGTGCTAATCATCCTAATGTGTTGTGCATGGTCAAGGCAAAACAAGTGTTTTTTCACTGCATTCCCACCATGAAAATGTATCTGTAAACCTGATGGAGGTGTTTGCATCCTTGCTTTTTTTCGAGTGTAATATCTCATGTACTGACTGTTACTAGTGGGTTCTTTCTTGTCGTCTGCTGCTGAGACCAGAAATTGTGTTCTCCCTTTTAAAAACTACAAGTAGGTAAAATGGCCATGTTCCTACCCTTTTCCCATGATGATGGACAGCTTACTAAAAGGCTTCCAAGCGTGTTTCCCTTCATTTTCAGAGAGACACTCTTGATGCAGAGGAATATGATCACATCTCTACCAAACAAATAAGCACTTACCTTTGTAAAGTACAAATCAACCAAGTCTGTTTTCTCTGCAGTTCCACCTTGAAATGTTATCTGATGAAGGCGCTTATACAATCAAAGTTACTTTGGCAAAGTTACAAACAAACAAGGTACTTGGAGACATTACCTCAGCATCCTTCGCGCAGCTGTGGTGTTAGAGATGTACTATACATTTACCAAATAAAGTAGCACTTACTAATTAGCCACTAGAAAGTACTCCAGTTGGGTAGACATTCTGCACAAAATGGTGGCCTCATCTTGGACAAATACAAAGTGCAAGATTATTTCTGGCACAATGCACATTTCACAGAACTTAAACCTTAATGGAAAAACACTTAAAGATGAAAACAAAGCAGGTGCCTAACTTGAAGTTCGACTTCTGTAAAGTACTAATCATCTTAATTTCTTGTGCATGGTCAAGGCAAAGCAAAGGTTTTTCCTCTGCATTGCTGCCTTGAAACTTTATCTGTAAACCTTGATGAAGGTGTTTGCATCCTTGTTTTTTAGCACAATATCTCATGTGGTGAATGTCATGAGTGGGTTGTATCTTGTCATCTGCTGCTGAGACCTGTGATCGTGCCCTAAGGTAGTTATAACTCACATCTTGTCCATGCACTGCTAGCTACTCCATATATTACATCACTCACAACACTATCTGTGACATCATTGATAATTTGCAAGAAGTTTATTAATAAGAAAACTGTGGTGGAGGTGCGAGTTATAGTTACCTTAGAGCACAAGTTATAGTTACTTTAAATAACTCTAACTATAACTGCTGAATTTCTATGGTTTTGTGCAAGTAAATTCAGAATCTAACTAAAATAGAACATTCCTGTAACCTTTGTTTTTTAAGTGTATATGTATCTATATATATATATATATATATATATATATAGGTATAGATATAGATATATATGAACTTTCTCTAGTTGCGCTTACCAGTGTGCATTGCATCTGAATATCGATGGTGTTCGCAAAATGTACCTCCCTGTGCATGCTAAAATTCCAAGCAAGAACCTTCATCATTCAAACAAAAAGGAATTGGCACTCTGACATCTTTCCATCTAATGCTTCACTTTATTAGCTGAGGCTTGGTGCTGCTTAAGATGATAGAATATTGCCTAACCAAGAACATATTTAACTTCAATGATGATGTCTATATTCAACTTCGAGGGACAACTATGGGCACCTGCTTCACCCCCAGCTATGCAAATTTGCATATGGGCTGGTGGGAGGAGCAGGTGGCCAGAGGTCCTTAGTTGGAGAAATGGTTTAATCACATCATTCTATTGGTACTTTTAATAGACAATCTTTTCATAATTTGGAAAGTGAGTCGTCTGCCAGCAGAAGGGTTGTATAACACAGCCACGCATGCTGGAACCATGCATGCCTTAACAACGCAGTCAGAACCACAACTGCATATTTTCCACAAATACCTTTACCACACATGCCCTTACAACAAATTTATTTGTAAAAGCATGCTTAGTAAAGGCATATGTGGAAACAGCATGTGTGGTTGTGTCATACAAACTCCCTTCTTAACCTACAAAAAACTATCCCCACCCACCCTGAGGCCCAAAATGACCCCCACCCCTAATAAGTAAACTACCCAGACACCTCCACCAGGCCTGAGCCTTAAAATCTTCCCCCACTCCTAATAACTAAACTACTACACCCCACCCACCCTACCCCAACCCCCACTTCTGCCCCTAACAAATGAAGTACCCTGATACCCCCACTCACCCTGAGCCCTAAAGCCTTCCCCCACCCCTGATAAATAAACTACACTGAATCCCCCACCCACCCTAAGTCCTAAAAATACACTACCCCGCACCTCTCCACTCCTGTCCCAAAAAATAAACTATGCTGACCCCCCACCCAGCCTAAGCCCTAAATCCACCCCACTGCTACAAACTACCCCCAAACCCTGCCCCAGTTGGTGTTCCATCATGTATAATGAGCACTCTCTTGAGAAATAATTATTCTTTTCATAGCTAGTACGCAAGGGGTTAGAACTCCAAATCCTACTCACTATAATTCAGAATTATACGCTTGTTCCAGTTCAACTCTAACGTATGTGCTAAAACATTTCCATCATGATCACAGTTGAACCTTAGTATTTCAGAGCTTGTGTGAGCTAGGTTTAGAGCTTTTCAGAAAGTTGGGTCTCTTGGCTCAATAACCGACTCAAGGAAGAGTTGTTGATATTACAGATCATGTAAAGTCAAATTATTTCAAAGCTTTGATTGACTGACTCATTTGAGCAGAGGAAAGTCTGCATTTTAGAGTTCTGAAGAGTTATTTTTAGGGCTATGCAATGTTTTATTTGTGAGAGCATAGTCTTACACAGCTCCTGATTACAGATTTTTTCACTAGGTTGCTTGTGCTCTGGCTCAGGAAGATCCTGGCTTCGCAGTTCAGCCCAGACTGTTTCACTTGGAGCTTGGTCAAGAATGATTTGAATATAGCTGGGTTCAAACTGAGGTGCCATTGTGTGCAAAATAATGATGGTTTGGGATGCGCCCCACAATAATTAGCGGTGTCTGAAATTAGTCCAAGCTTTCCATATATAATTTTTTTGTATATTTTAGCAGATCACCCAAAATGGGCAGGGTATGCCCAAACATGTGTACCATGCACACTATGTCACTGGTACCAAGATGTATCCAGCTGATCAGCCCATAACTAGGGCAAAGCCTGTCCTGGGTTGCTTGTGCTTCTGTTTAGGGAAGACCTGGCATGGAAGTGCGGACAGGACTGTTCCATTTGGAGCAGGGTCAAGACTGATTTGCATATGGTTGAGTTCAAGCTGGATTGACATACTGTGCCAAATAACTATGAATTTGGATGTGGCCCCAAATAATTGCCATTGACTGAGATTAATTCAAGCATTCCATCCATCACTTTTCTGTATACTTTAGTGTGAAGTCCTAAGTAGGATGGGTATGCCCAGACGTGAGCCCCAAACCAAGCTGTACCCTACTCATGAGCCCATAAATAGGGCAAAACCAGTCCTGGATTAAATCAATCAATCAATCATAGGATTTATAAAGCGCACTACGTACCTGTGAGGGTTTCAAGGTGCTCGGGGGGAGGGGGAGTTGTTGTTACTGGTCGAAGAGCCAGGTCTTGAGGAGTCTTCTGAATGTGAGTAGGTCTGAAGTCTGTTGCAGGGCGGTGTGGAGGGTGTTCCAGGTTTTGGCGGCGAGGTATGAGAAGGATCTGCCGCCAGAGGTCTTTCTTCGGATGTGGGGGACAATGGCGAGGGCAAGGTTAGTGGAGCAGAGCTGACGGGTGGGGGTGTAGAAGCTGAGTCTGTTGTTTAGGTAGGCTGGTCCAGTGTTGTGGAGCGCTTTGTGAGCGTGGGTAAGAAGCTTGAAAGTGATCCTTTTGTCCACGGGGAGCCAGTGAAGGTTTCTCAGGTGGTGAGAGATGTGGCTGTGGCGAGGTACATTGAGGATCAGCCGGGCGGAGGCGTATTGGATGCGTTGGAGGCGTAGTAGGTCTTTTGCTGCGATGCCTGTGTAGAGTGCTATAAATATTGAAGGAGGGGGAAAAAATTGAGTGATTGGCACCCCTACTTTCTAATCTAACTGCCTTTGTGTAAAAAGCTTACGGTGCTCAACACTACGGTTTCACCCCCTAAACTACCCTAAATGGTAACAAATAGTTATCCAATATTTTGCAAAGTGTGAAGGCACATGTATGAAAATTAATAAGCAACAATATACAGTTATGTCAGATAGGATTTCACCAAAAACATTTTCCACAACACAATAATATTGTATCTACCAGATCCAAATTAGAGTCTGTATTAAGTTCCAATACACATTTAATCAAACTGAAAATCAGCAGTCCAAATTATATGCTCCTTCGATAGTTGTTCACAATACCAAATTCATAGTTCCAAAAGCACTTTCCAATCCATCAAGTCTCAAACGGTTCCACTTGATATTCCATAGATTAACTTGTATGTCTTTACATCAGTGTTCTCAATAGTCTCTTACTTGTCCATCCTCAATAATCTCTTACTTGTCCGTCAACACGTGTTTCATCCAGGGAGTGCCCCTGTGTAGAGTGCGTTGCCGTAATCCAGCCTGCTGCTGACGAGGGCCTGTGTTACTGTCCTTCTTGTTTCTGTCGGGATCCACTTGTAGATTCTGCGGAGCATGCAGAGTGTGTTGTAGCAGGAGGAGGAGACTGCGTTGACCTGTTTAGACAAGGTGAGGGAGGAGTGGAGGATGAAGCCCAGGTTGCGAGCGTGGTAGGACGGTGTCGGTGGGGTTCCTAGTGTGGTGGGCCACCAGGAGTCGTCCCAGGCGGAGGGGGTGGGTCCGTGGACGAGGACCTCCATACTGTCCGAGATCAGTTTCAGATGACTGTTTCTCATCCATTTGGCGATGGATTTCATTCCCTCATGGAGGTTGGTTTTGGCGGTGCGCGGGTCTTTGGTGAGTGAGAGGATGAGCTGGGTGTCGTCGGCGTAGGTGAGAATGTTGAGGTTGTGTTGTCGGGCCACTTGTGTGAGGGGGCCATGTAGATGTTGAACAGCGTTGGGCTGAGGGATGAGCCTTGGGGGACGCCGCAGATGATGTCGGTGGCTTCGGAGCAGAAGGGGGGGAGGCGGACTCTCTGGGTTCTGCTGGAGAGGAATGAGACGATCCAGTCGAGGGCTTTTCCTTGAATTCCGGTTTCATGGAAGCGTGATTTCAGGGTGCGGTGGCAGACTGTGTCAAAGGCGGCAGATAGGTCCAGGAGGATGAGAGCTGATGTTTCGCTGTTGTCCATTTGAGGTCTGATGTCGTCTGTGGCGGCGAGAAGGGCGATTTCGGTGCTGTGGTTTCGTCTGAAGCCGGACTGGGAGGGGTCTAAGATGCCGTTGTCTTCGAGGTGGCTGGTTAGTTGTGTGTTGACGATTTTTTCAATCACCTTTGCTGGGAAAGGGAGCAGGGAGATGGGTCAGAGGTTCTTGAGGTCGTTGGGGTCTGCTTTGGGCTTCTTGAGGAGGGTGTGGATTTCAGCGTGATTCCATTTTTCAGAGAATGTCGCTGTTTAGAAGGAGATGTTGATGAAATTCTGTAGTTGGGGGGCGATGGCAGAGTCGGCTTTCTTGTATACGTGGTGGGGGCAGGGGTCTGACAGAGATCCTGAATGGATGGAGTTCATGATCTTGCGTGTCTCTGTGTTGTTCACGTTGGTCCAGGAGGTTTGCACATGTGGAGTGTTCGTGGGTGGGGTCTGGCGTGGGAGTGGTGTCGAAGCTGTTGTGGATGTCGGTGATCTTCCGGTGGAAGAAGGTGGACAGTGCGTTGCAGAGTTCTTGGGATGGAGGGATGTCATTGACGTTGGCGATGGGGTTGGAGAGTTCTTTCACGATGCTGAAGAGCTCTTTGCTGTCGTGTGCGTTGTTGTCCAGGCGGCCTTTGAAGTGGGATCGTTTGGCTTGTCTGATGAGTTGGTGGTGCTTGCGGGTGCCGTCCTTGTGGGCTGTGAGGCTGTCAGGTGTGCGTTTGAGGAGCCATTCCTTTTTTAGCTTCCGGCAGTCGCGTTTGGAGTTTAGGAGCTCGTCGGTGAACAAGGTGGCTTTTCTTCTGGCATGGTTGTCGGTGGGTTTTTTGAGTGGCGCGAGAGTGTTGGCGCAGTTGTTGATCCACAGGGTGAGGTTGTGGGCGGTGGTGTCTGGGTCGGTGGAGTCGGGGGTGGGTTCTGGGCGAGGGCATTGGTAAGCTGGTCTTCAGTAACTTTGCTCCAGCATCGGCAGGGTGGTTGTTGGGAGTGATGGTGCTCAGTATGTTTCTTGTAGGTGAAGTGGATGCAGTGGTGGTCGGTCCAGTGGAGTACGGTGGTATGGTTGAAGGTGATGTGGACGCTTGAGGAGAAGATGGGATCAAGTGCATGGCCGGCGATGTGGGTTGGTGTGTTGACGAGTTGAGTAGTGGAGTTGGTGGTGTTGTTGTTGTTCTTTAGGTGGAAATTTAGGTCCCCGAGGAGGATGTAATCCGTTGAGGTGAGTGCGTGGGTGCTGGTGAGGTTGGCGAGGGATTCGCTGAAAGGTGCTCGTGGTCCGGGGGGTCTGTAGATGAGCGTTCCTCTGAGAGTGGTGTTGGGGTCGGTGTGGATACGGAAGTGTAGGTGTTCGGCGGTCTTGAGGGAGTCGTCAGTGTGGGTGTCAACCTTGAGGGAGGATTTGTGGGTGATGGCTATGTCTCCTCCGATTCCGTTGTTGCGGTCCCTACGGATGATCTTGTAGCCGTCCAGGATGGCTATTGCGATGTCGGGCGCCGAGGAGTCGTTCCACCAGGAACGGTCAGGTTTCAGTCAGGAAGGCTACGTCTGGGGCGGTGGAGTCGAGCAGGTCCTAGAGCTCGATGGTATGCTTGCGTGCGGAGCGGGTGTTGAGGAGTATGCAGTGGAGGTAGTTAGTTTCGGTCTTTGTTGGTTTCGTTGTTCGGTCGCAGGTGAATCTGCAGGAGCGGCATGCGAGGGGTCCGTGGGTGTTCTTTGGTGAGGGCTTGGAGCATGCTGTGATGCGGCCGGAATTGAGGGCATTGAGCTGGTCGGCCGTGTAGCGCGTCTGGAGGTGCAGGGGTCTTGCGGACCAGGGGGGGTGTCGTTGGGTGCGGACCACGCGCGGACGGGCGCAGACGGGCTTGCCTTTGGCGCACCTGCTGCGCGCGTCCGCTGCGTGGCCACTTCGCGGCTGCCATAAGAGTAGGGGAGGGTGGGAGTTGCAGCTGGGAGGTGGGAGGGCTTGACCTATGGGAGGGCTGGGGGGAGGGGACGCAGCGGCAGGAAGGCTAAGTGGAAAACGGTGAGAGAAGGAGGGGGGAGGTGGGAAGGGCCGCAGGGGTCGCAGCGGCGGGAAGGCTAAGTGGAAAACAATGAGAGAAGGAGGGGGAGGCGGGAGGGGCCGCAGGGGGCGCAGCAGTGGGAAAGCAAAGTGGAAAATGGTGAGAGAAGGAGGGGGGAGGGGCCGCAGGAGACGCAGCGGCGGGAAGGCTAAGTGGAAAACAGTGAGAGAAGGAGGCCAGAGGCGGGAGGCGCCGCAGTGGGCGCAGCGGCGGGAAGGCTAAGTGGAAAACAGTGAGAGAAGGAGGGGGAGGCAGGAGGGACCGCAGGGGGCGCAGCGGCGGGAAGTCTACGTGGAAAACGGTGAGAGAAGGAGGGGGGAGGCGGGAGGGGCCGCAGGGGACGCAGCGGTGGGTAGGGTAAGTGGAAAACGGTGAGAGGAGGGGGGAGGTGGGAGGGCCGCAGGGGACGCAGCTGCGGGAAGGCTAAGTGGAAAAGGGTGAGAGAAGGAGGGGGAGGTGGGAGGGGCCGCAGGGGGCACAGCGGCGGGAAGGCTAAGTGGAAAATGGTGAGAGAAGGAGGGGGGAGGTGGGAGGGGCCGCAGTGTACGCAGCGGCGGGAAGGCTAAGTGGAAAACGGTGAGAGAAGGAGGGGGGAGGTGGGAGGGGCCGCAGGGGGCGCAGCGGCGGGAAGGCTAAGTGGAAAACAGGGTCGCTCTGACAGTGCACCACCTTTTTGTGGTTCACTTTCACTGCGCCTCCTGACAAATTATTTGCCTTTGTGCCTTCGTCCATCATACAGTGCAGGCTCAGAGGTAAAGAGATTCCCTTATTTGCATGGGGCCATATCTCTCTTGAGATAGCACTGGCACAACATGTGCGCCTGCGCTATTTGTATGACAGAAGGGTGTGCATAAGTATCTGCAGCCCCTTCAGTACTACCAAAGTGCCTGGGGAGCCCACAAAGTATGTGCAAATGCCCTTTGCGGCCCAGGGCATCTTTTATGACACGGCCCCAGTGTGATTTTGTGCTAGACAACTTCCTGTCAATCTTTATAAGCAAAGTAAGCAAGCTTACTCCACCAGTCACCTAAAACATCGTAAACTATTCCTACTCTATGCTTTCTTTAAATATATCACTTTTTTCTGCTTTTCACTATCCAAAGTGCGGGGGGGTGATGGCATTCACCATATTCTGCTTTTGAACACCTCAATCCATGCTGAAGTCATTAAGTAGACAATTAGAGGAATAAATTACTTTGACATTTTTACCTTTCCAGCTGCCATAGCCTTTCCCACCATACCAGCATTCTGTGTGAGCAGCTATCTGTCCTATGATGACTCATTTACCCAAACCATGTCCGAATGCATCTAACCATTTGGCTTTCAATTCAGTGCTTGGAAAATGAAAGCAGCCATTCGTTGGTGATTAGCCAGTCTTTTGCTAGGATGATCACCTCTCTCCAGGACATTATGGACACTGTCTCCAGTCTTGAACTTTTCATCTACAAATCATTTATTTTAAGTGTATTAGGTTAATTAGTTCAGACGAAGCCAAAAAGGACTACATCATCCAGCATACTTTATGCCATCGCACAAAAAGCACAGGGCTGGAGATAAAATCGATAGTGACTTGGAGGTACCTGCTCACTCTACCTCTGGAGAACCTCTTCACTTCAGAATAAAACTCTAGTTGTTTCTCCGCTTGATGTATAATCATGCACACAATCAGAACCACAACTTTCCTACTTTCCATGTAAATTAAAAAGAATGCAGCTGAAACACGACAGAGCTTTGCTGCTTGGAAGCCGGTGTCTGTGCCGGGAACTCCCCAAGCACACAGCCTCATTTGCTGCCCAATCAAACTCTCTAGTTGTAGCAGTTACCTAGGCAGGCCTTACTCAGGAGGGTAACAGCCCCCATCCGCCCCCACCTACGGCATATATAGTTAGTCTTAATAAATAAATGACTTCGACCATGCATTATACATCACTCAAATCCACAAGGACTCAAATTATGTATACTACATCGGCTGTGTAATTTATTTATTAGGCAAAACGCGAATTTCCAGGCCCTGTGTTTGGAGGCGCCGTTTGTCACACGCAGCTAAATGATGTATTCCTATTAGTCGCACTCAATTACCAAGTCATCCCTCTGTGCTCTGTGTATTTGTTAATGATAGTGCCACAGCGCTGCGTCTACAATACCTGTGATTTTAGTGATTCATAACCGCTCACTAAAACTGTGAACATGATAAATCGGCTGCTGTTGATTAAATGCCGCTAACAGTGTGTTCTGTATGTGTTTGTCACAGTTAGAAGTTAAAGAAACAGCGCTCCTCGGATCATTTTAAAGATCTAATTAGACATACCAGGACAGGTGCAGCTGCTGCGCGTGTGTGTGCGTATGTATGTTTGTTTTTGTTTATGCGTGAATGTGCAAGTGTGCTTATAGTTTTGTGTATATGTACATATGCATAAATGTGTACCTGTCCATACGCGTACATGCATGCTTGTGAGTGCATGTGCACGTATGTGTCTATGTATGTGCTTACTTGTGTGTGTGGGGGGGCGCTCAACAGCATGTACGTGTGTGTTTGCGGATGTATCGGTTACTTTCTATCTGCATACTGCATTTGGGTGTCTGTTTATTATGGACCCGGTTCACGCAGACTCCTATGAGAAGTTGTGAATTACTCTGGCGGTCCTCCTGGCTTACTCCCGAATTCCAAGCAAACTCTTTGTGAATTGCCATCAACCTGTTTTTTTTCCTTTAATTTTTGAAATGATTTATTTCCTGACAAATGTGGAAATGCTATAGAAATAATACAGATTTAACGAGAGGCGCCCCTTCTTGCAAAGCGCTGCCTTCCTTTTACAAAGAACTAAGCACCATTACGGGACATTCGGCACATGAAAGGGGAAGGGGAGAAGATGTGGCCGGAGTTAAAATTTGTAAGCACAGCTTCATTGTCGGGACTAAAGGGGACGTGACGCTGTTTATGGGGACGAAGGAGTATAGACAGAGCGAATTACACCATTTTAAAGAAACGAAGATTAATTACAGTCAGCGCTTCAGCTAATTTATTCTCCTTTTAGATTAATGTAGCCCACAGATCTCACTGCTAATGCGGAAAGAGGGATGGAACAGTACCAAGAACATTGACACTCGTGTTGTGCCAACTGTTTGGCTGTCTCCGGAGAATGCGAATGGCAAATGTGGCAAACAAACTATGCCTTTCGTTCGGGGGTCTGGACACGAGGTAAGCTGCGCTCTGTGACATGTTCCCATGAAAACAATTAAATATGTAAACGCTGGCTTTACCAATGTTTTCACTCCCCTCCACACAAAAAAATCTTCTCTAAGAGGAAAAACTCACTCATGAGATATGTCAAAGCAGAAGCTCAGATCAAAATTTTTATCTGTTGAGGCACATCAAAACGTGATACAACGCTGTAGAAAGTAAGGTAGGTAGCTCCAGACGCTTTTAGTGAATTGATTTCGGGATCTGAAACTGTGCAATGCAAAATGCAAATCCCTGCACCCGCTACTACAGGTAGACTTGAGGGCTGTTGATTTTTCAGATAGGCACCTAATTTGTGTGTGGTAGATTTGTGAACCTGAATTTGGAGGGGTCATCCAAGGATAACCATGATTGTGGCTACTTGGCCTGCAGCTTCTTGTCAAAGGTAGACATCCAAAACAGTCATTTATGAAACCAGCACTCACGGTGAAGAAAAATACAGCACACGGATATAAAATGGTACCAGTAGTTCTGACAGGATCTTAGTGAACACCATCTCTGTGGATTTCACAATTACCGCTATTGTCACCATTTCGGTTGTTCATTGTAATACTGATTGTGCACTATTTACTTTAAGACCTCAGTTAGTAGGGTACATTATAAATGTATATAATAGAGACACATTTTGCCACCCCTACTTGCTAACCCTAACACATTTGTGGCGATTCCAGTTTGCAGACATTCCTTTTCCACAGTGACTTTTTTTGCCAAACTACATTGATGATTGATCATCATGGATTGAAGATTTCCTTGCATCTCCTTACCTAGTCCCACATGGGCTCTTAAATGGTTTCTAGAAATGGACGGTGTCCACGTCCAACATTTATGTCATCTTAAGGGGTGCACTTATCCTGGCCTATCTGCTCTTGTGAGCCTGAGTGCCATTGCGTCATATCTCTGTGCAGTGTGGCTCATACGCGAGTCCCTAATTTCACAAGTCAAGAGTCATGGAAGACATGAGAACAATGGAATGAAACTCCTGATAAGAGAATACGTTTGTCTAATTCAAGCTACAGCTGAAGGGATTGAACCAACAGACGTGCTGATATCCTTACAGATCACTATTTCTTCCCAATACCAAAGAGCATATTCACAACAATCAATGCAAACATATTAAGTTCCAACCAGACCATTTCAATATATTATGTAAAACAATTTGACAACGTGAACTCAGGCACTCTCTGCCTCCAATTTCAACAGCTAACATCCACATTTCTTCAGCTGGCCTAACCACAGAGAATAATTGGTAAAGATTACCTCCACAAGCCTCTGCCAGTGGACTTTGGAGCAACATTCCAATGTATGCAATCCAATATATTCCAATCCAGTCCATTCCAAACAAATATATTTCAATACAATGTAATCAAATTTTACTTATTATAGCAGGTAAAGAAGGTTTATTGTTTCCTAATGTTGCTGAATACGTGGTCAAAATGGGCTTTAAGAGGCACGAGAGTTGAAAAAAATCATGTTTACAGATTTCTATAAGAGAAAAGAAAGATGTTAAAATTATTTATGGAAGACGGAAGGGAGTTTTTTGCCTTTATGTAAGAAAGGAATAGATTCCAGATATTGGAGCCTGTCACAAAATCTGGTCTTCCTCATTTTAAGAATCTGCCAAACGAATGGGTTTTGAGAGCTGCATGACTGGCGTGTCTGAGCAAGTTTCAACTTTTGGGCTAGAAAAGATGCAGCTATTTGGTGTAATATTCTGTATATAGGATACACAGATTTAAAAACTGAGGCCCAGATTTAAGAGGGCCTAGCACCTCCTTGCACCACATTAGCATAATTTTTTTACTTTAATGTGTCCCAATGGGGCCAAAATCGCTGTGCCAGATTTACAAAGTGGCGCAATGCATGCATTGCACCACTTTGTAACACCTTGCGGCACCTTATGCCCGCATCAGGCATAATGGATGCAAAGGGGGCATTCCCCCATTAGAGGGGACAAAAAAATGGTGCATAGAAATTTAAAAGATTTCTTTACGCCATTTCTTTCTTCATTTTTAACACCTTCTCAGAGCAGGCGTTAAAATAGGGCACACCATTACTTACAATGGGCCCCTGTGTACTGTTCAGGCTTAGCGACAACATTTTGCCACAAACCCTGAATAGTACATCAATAATGTCAAAAATTGTGATGCTATTGCCCCCTACCCTGCGACAGGAGTGCCGTATTTTAAATATAGTGCACACGTGGGGGTGGAAGAGGGGCACTAAGGGGCTCAGGAAAAGTGGCGCTGCATTGGGTGCTGCTTCACTTTTCTTAAATCTGCCCATATGCATTTTGAAATGGGAAGTAGGTATGGCTGGAGCAGTGCAGGAGAAAACCTTAGTACTTACGTAGGCTAACAAAGAGTCATACAAAATAATTTTAATGTGCTGTAATTACTGTATCAAGTATGTGGGGGTGCAGAGAAAGACAATGTTCCCTTTATATATGCTGGTTTGGATAAGCATCTTTGCTACCCACATCTGAAAAGAGGAGTTTAGATAGGGAAGAATTTATTTTGATGTACTTTTCCCCAAGAGATCCTTTTCCATGATAAATTTATTTTATGACCTGGTCAGTGCATTGCTCTTCCTCCCGTGGCTCCACCCTGTAAGTAGAGCCCTTTCCCTGGCTCCTCTAAACTCCTGACCCCTGTCAGGAGTTCGAGGCCCTCCTCCACCCGCAGGCTTCTCCCTGCACCTCATCCCTGGTGTCTAGTTGGAGCACTCTGCTCCCCTACTAGGCTGCCTTCTGCGTCTCTCTTCCCTTTGCTTTGCTCTCTACTGTCTCTTGATGCTCCTTTTCCTCGTTTCTCTCTCACTCCGCTCACTCCGCTCTCTCTCTCTCACCTTTGCTCTCCCCCTCTCTCTCTCCCCTGCCACAGATGCCCCCTGGCCCACCCTCTTTTTCGACTCTGCCCCCTTCTTCGCAATGTTTTTTAATCTCCCTCCCACCTCCCAGTTGTTCTCTCCTCCCCCCCACCTCCCTACTTAATGGCAGCCTCTGCGTGGTAGGCTGAGCAATACCACTGACCTGGTCAGTGCATTGCTCTGTCTCCCGTGGCTTCACCCTGTAAGTAGAACCCTTTCCCTGGCTCTACTGAACTCCTGACCCCTGCCAGGAGTTCGAGGCCCTCCTCCACCCGGAGGCTTCTGCATGCGCCTCATCCCTGGTGTCAAGTGGGAGAGCTCTGCTCTCCTACTAGGCTACCTTCTGCCTCTCTCCTTCTTTTGCTTTGCTTTGCTCTCTACTGTCCCTTAGTGCTACTTTTCCTCGTTTCTCTCTCACTCCCCTCTTTCTCTCTCACTTTCGGTCTCCCCCTGTCTCCCTCTCCATGCCGCTGCTGCCCCGCCCCCTTTTTCGGCCCTGCCGCCTTTTTCATGCTGTTTTTTTGTCCTCCTTCTGCCTCATAGATGTCCTCTCCTCCCCCCACCTCCCTACTTAGTGGTAGCCTTGCACAGCGGGCGTGCTGATGTCGGTGCTGAAGGCACGCCAAAGGCAAGCCTGTCTGTGCCCGTCCCCACCTGGACCACGCCCAGCACCACAACCCCTGGCTCCTGTCCTCCCACTGCTGCCACGCACATCTTCACTATGAAGCCGCCACCCTCCATGCCCTCAACAGTGGCTGCTCTCCCGTCTTCCTTCAAGCCTCCCTGCAGACCACCCGCGGATCCTTTTCCTGCCAGAACTGCACCTTCACTAGCCTCGATGCCAACAACACACCCACCAAGGCAGGACGCAACCATCTCAGATGTATGCTCCTCAACACCCGCTCCGTCCGCAAGCACGCAGTAGAGCTATGGAATCTACTTGACTCAGCCTGCCCAGACGTCGCCTTCCTGACCAAGACCTGGATGAACCCCTCCTCAGTGCCTGACATTGGCATAGCCCTCCCGGAAGGCTACAAGATCACCCGCAGGGACCGCTCCAACAAACCAGGAGGAGGCATCGCCATTATCCACAAGAACACCCTCAGGATCACGACCAACACGAAGACACCCTCAGCACCACTGAATACCTGCACTTCCAAAGCCACACTGACCCAAACACCACCCTCTGAGGGATCCTCATCTGAAGGCCCCCCGGCCCCACGACAGCCTTTCAGAGACTCCATTACCAACATCATCAGCATGCATGCTCTCGCATCCACTGACTACATACTCCTCAGAGACCTAAACTTCCACCTCGAGAACACCAACAACAAGAACACCGCCACCCTACTCAACAACCTCCGCAACCTTGGGCTCAAACAGCTCGCCACGACACCAACCCACTCTGCAGGACACACACTCAACCCTATATTCTCTGCCAGAAATCACTTCTCTTTCAGCCACACCATCAAACTCCACTGGACAGACCACCGCTGCATCCACTTTTCCTTCAAGAAACCCACAACACACCACCACCCACAACGGATCCCCCACCACAGTTGGAACAAGGTCACCGAAGACCAACTTATGGCAACCCTCTCCCAGAACCCACCCATCAACACCACTGACACTTATGCAGCTGCCCGCAACTTCAGGCAATGAGTCAACACCTGTGCCAATACTCTCATCCCAATCAAGAATCCCTCCAACAGACACACCGACAGAAAGGCCTTCTGGTTTGCGGCCGACCTCCACGAATCTAAGCAAAGCTGCCGAAGACTCGAAAGAAAGTGGCGCCAAGATCAGACTCTGAACAACCTCATAGCCTTCAAAAACACCATCCGCAGACACCACCAACTCATCTGAACTGCCAAGAGAACTGCCTTCAAAGATCGAATCAACAACAACGCACACAGCCACAAGGAGCTCTTCCACATCATGAAGGAACTCTCCAACCCCAGCTCCAATGCCAACAACATCCCACCATCCCAAGACCTCTGTGACTCCCTAGCCTCCTACTTCCACCGCAAGATTGCAGACATCCATGACAGCTTCAGAACCCAGACACCCCTGGCAACCATCAACACCACAGATTCACCTCTGAGCAACCTCCTGCTCTCCTGGACCCCGTGAATAACAACAACACCATCGAAATCATGAACATCAGCCACTCCGGCTCTCCATCTGACCCCTGCCCTCACCACATCCTCAATAAAGGAAGCTCCATCATAGTACCCCAACTACGGAAGATCATCAACAGCTCCTTCGAGTCTGCCACCTTCCCGGAGAGTTGGGAACACGCCGAGATCAACACCCTCCTCAAAAAACCAAGGCGGACCCAAAGGACCTCAAGAACTTCCGGCCTATCTCCCTGCTCCCTGCTATCTGCACTGTCTAAGCTTGCTTTTTGCATATGTGAATAGTTTGATTGTCTTTTTCCTTTACATTCTGGTTCTTAAAATATAACATGAAAGAAAGATTTCTTTCAAAGACATACTGCTTTAGGGTTTTTGCAATTAAGAGACACTTCCTTGATAATAAATTGTCTCAATTAATTCAATAAATTCAATCTCAGTCAAATAAAAAAAGTCACAAGAATACGATGCAAAGTTAAGTAAATGTACTAAAAATATTTAAACCACAAAATCCTAGGAGTGGCAGTCACTGTGATTGAAGCAATACGTATTACAGTGAGCTTATAGCTGAATAGCACACAATCCCATTAGGTGCAAAAATTACAATAAAGAAAAATCAGCCTATTGTAAGAAACACATGCCCTCATCTATTCCTTTGGGGCATTTTTAAGAGCCCCCAAGGCCACGACGCTCCGGTGGTGCTAAGCAATGCTCCATATTTACAAGATGGTGTAATGCGACTTTTTTTGTGGCGTTACACCTTCTTGTAAATATGGCCCCCTTAGAAGCAGTTTTCTGTGTCAGAGGGGCGTGCAATGGATGTTGCTGTAGGCATTCCCCCACACCACCCATTGTTTTTGATGCTGCTTTAGATTTCCGAGTTGTCGTAAACCTGAGGCAGCGCCAAAAACTAACGCCACCCCAAGGGTGGTGTTAGCATGGCAAAACGATGAGGAATGCTATTATTCCTCCTTGTTCTTTGCTTTTTCTATGTGTGCTGCATTCTGCAGCACACAGAGAAGAAGCAAAATGCCATGGGCTATTGTTTATGTGCAGGAAGGTGCACCTTCCTGCACATAAACAATCATTCAAAATGATGCTTTGGTACTTCTATGTGTGCCGCATTTTGCAGCACACATAGAAGTGCCAAATGGTCATTATAGATTGTTTTTGTGCAGGAAGGGACACCTCCCTGCACATAAACAATCTATATCCTCAATGCAGACAAACCTGCACTATGGTGTGAGGATGTCTGCATTGGCGCTAGGCAGCTTAATTCAGCGGGAGCTCAGGGAGAAACGCGGGATGCGCCGTATTCCTCTGAATGCGGTGCACCTCTGCATTTCTAAAGTGGCGCAGTGCTGCTATTTTTGGCGCAACAATGCGCTGCACCACTTTAACATAAATCTGGGCCTTTGTTTGGAGTTTTCGCTTTTTTGAAACACCTTCTCAACACTTACATGGCAATGTCATCTATTGATATGATCTCTAACACAACTACATCTCACAACCAACTATGTCTGTCTGTGCACATTCAATATTGTCATACTATGGAGAAACCCCTACTAAATAAATATGAATAACCAACATAGAATTACATATAATGTATATGTCACTATTGCAGGAGATGCGTTGCCAGTCTCCAAGCAAAATGTCACAATCACGACTGCTGTTGCACTCTTTATGTCTCAAGATCTTCACTAGGTGTAACTATGCAAAATTGCAAACCAGTGTAATTCAGATGAAAGTTGCAATTGATAAAATTTATTTACATGCCAGCATTGCTCTAATAATATGCAACATAGTGCGGATACCTGGTACCTATGATCAACATCTCTGTAGCATTCATGGTATGTTAATTCACATTCCATGCTGTTGAATATTACAGTGTGACAGTGTCATGTGAGCAAATGTCCCACTGTGGTATGTCACATCAAGAAAAACAACTCAGGGAAACTGCCTCATTGTTATACTATCTGTCATACTGGATTGCATGTAGCAAATGGCACATGTCTGTGCTCCCGCTACATAGTGGTCCTACTTCTCAAAGAGGTTACATGTGCTATTTACATGTCCAAACACATGTTTACCCACCAGGCCAGACATTCACCGTGATCTGATCATATCATTAACTACTCGACTTACATGTCCTATAAGAAAGCCCACTGGAAGCAGGATACCTGACTTATATACATCAGTATCCAGACACAGGACCTCAGAAGCACTATGTGGACTCATTCACAACACCATGAACTAACAACAACGTACCATGTATGCAGCATTTTGCTAGGAATGATGTGGGGGACTCTTACCATGTCTTCACATCAATCTCAGAATGTCGTTTGTAAAATAATAATGTGTGTCTTCTAACTAAAGCGTGCCTCTACTTTTCTATAAGAGCTGGCAACACGTGTACAAAACCTTCTGACTGCACCACTAGAAAGAAGCTGACAGCACCGGGTCCAGGTTCACACTGTTAACGCTGAATTTTACTAATGAATATTCATGTATTTTGAGTGTTGAATTTGCATAGAAAATGTATAAACTTAGAGAAAAATAATGCACGCATTTGAAGTTGCGCCCACCTGAGTGGCCGTCAGTATTCACGAAGCGTACTTATTAATGCCTTGTTAATGCAAATTGTTGAGCTTATATTTGATTAATGTAAGCTCAGTAATATGACATATTAAGAGCTATGCATTATTTTTAGACCTGACAGTCTTAGGGAGGTCACCTCCAACGTTTTGCCTGCCTCCCTCCACTTTTTTACACTGTTTTGCTGGTTTTAGGACTCTATGCACTTTACCACTGCTAACCAGTGCTAAAGTACATATGCTCTCTCCCCTAAAACATGGTGACATTGGCTCATACCCAATTGGCTTATTTAATTTACTTATAAGTCCCTAGTAAAGTTCACTACATGTGCCCAAGACCTGTAGATTAAATGCTACTAGTGGGCCCGCAGCACTGATTGTGCCACCCACATAAGTAGCCCCTTAACCAAGCCTCAGGTATACCATTGCAAGGTTTGTGTCTGCAGCTTCACTGCCAATTCGACTTGGCATTTAAAAGTACTTGCCAAGCATTAAACTCCCCTTGTTCTACATATAAGTCACCCCCAAGGTATGCCCTAGGTAACCCCTAGGGCGGGATACTATGTAGATAAAAGGTAGGACATATACCCGTGTATTTTACATGCCCTGGTAGTGTAAAACTCCTAAATTCATTTTTCACTGCTGTGAGGACTGCTCCTTTCATAGGCTAACATTAGGGCTACCCTCATATACTGTTTTAGTGGTAGATTTTGTTATGAAAGGAGCAACAGGGTCATATTTAGTTTGGCCAGAATGATGATACCAAATTCTGCTGACTGGTGAAGTTGCATTTAATATTACTATTTCAGAAATTAATTTCTCTGCACTTAAATCCTTCTGTGCCTTACAAGCCACGTCTGGCTGGGTTAGTTGACAGTTCGCTTGTGCATTTCACCCAGACAACCCCAAACACAGGATGCTCAGTCACACCTACACACATCTGCATACTGAATGGGTCTTCCAGGGCTGGGAGGGTGGAGCGCCTGACACTTACATGTCAAAGGACAGTGGCCTGCCCTCACACAATGGACTGCCAAACCCCCCTACTGGGACCCTGGCAGACAGGATGGAACTGAAAGGGGACCTTGTGCACTTCTCAGCCGCTCTTTGAAGTCTCCCCCACTTCAAAGGCACATTTGGGTATTTAATAACCGTGTCTCTGACTCTATCCAACTCAGACACTTCTTGACAAGATACCTCCTGGAAATGAAACTCTGAACCAGAACCTGCAACCTGGAAAGAGACGCTGCCTGGCTGCCCAAAGGACTCCCCCGGACTGCTTTGCTGTAAAGGAGTTCTGCCTTGCCGTTGCCCTGCTACCTTGCTGGCCTCTGGCTCTGCTGAGAAGTGCTCTTCAAGGGTGTGGATGGAGCTTGCCTCCTGTTGCTGTAATCTCAGGGCCATAAAGACATCACTTTCTGCAAAGAAATCCTTGTGCTCTGAAAATTCGACGCACAGCCTGCTGAAAACTACGTACAGCCTGCACTGCGATGAGAAAATCAGTGCACGGCCAAACCGGAACGATGCAGCCTGACTTCCCGAGTGAAGATCGACTCAGTGCCTGCATGGTAACCGGAAATTCGCTGCATAGCATACTGGATCGACGCACAGCTGAGCCGAAATGACGCTGCACAACTTCTTGGACGGAGAATCGACGCAGCGCCTGCCGTACAACAGAAAATCTGACGCATCGCATTACTGGAACAATACAAGCCTGTGACTTTGCCCCACACACCCAAGATTTCCCTGCATTGTTCGTGGGTGTAACGAAGATCCCCGCACCACATGTCAAGCTGCATTTTCTTAGGAGTTTTATAAATTGGCTGCTTAGAGAATTAAATTGTGATTTTCCACTGCACTGACCATGTGCTCATGGCTGAAGTTCATTCTCATGAGAAACTGCTTGCTAGAAGATGCTCTACTAGCTAGGGATACATTGTATATCATAGTATGTGCTAGACTGACCTTCCCACGAGAAGACAATGGATGCACTGACTGGAGTATAGCTGCAACAATATTGATACGTGATAAGCCGAACAATGGGAACTAGAGAAGAGAAGCCAATCATCGACATCTCAACAGTGTACTAGTAAAACTTTAGATTTGGGGGTTTATTGTCATTGGACTAAGTGTAAACATGCAATTCTGTGACCAATAAGGATGTGGGAAGTAGATTTAGGAAATCTAATTTAGCCGGACTGCACTGGGAGGAGGGACGCCATTCCATGATATTCTTCTTAACTGTCTTGAGTGTTTGGTTATTATCCTTTCCCGAACTGCATGAAGAGACTTTGCTTTTTCTGAACTTTGATGCTGAATACTGATGTCTTTCTGACCAAACTGATATCCAGGTGACGAAGACTGTCACAGCTTGGTGAACCTTACTGAGGCAACATATAGGACAATGTTACTGATTGTTACGTTTATTAGCTTTTGTTTATAGGTACCAACCACTAATTTTGATAAAGCCATAGTTAAATGTTTTCCAAATTTGTGTGACTAAATTGTTTTGCATGAAGTCCAAACATGCTATTCTAATCTGATGCCAGATAAGGTTCTCACTGATGAAGTTCACTACATGTAATAATAGCTGATGTCTTTTCCTTGCTGAATCTAAAAGTATGCTATTTCTTTTGTGTAGTTATTCTTGCTATTAAGTTGTACTGTAACTCTAAAATGTGTGGTAGCTCAAGTTTTGATTAGATTGCGATTATTTTGCCACTTTGGTCAGCCAGTAATGTTCTTGTATGTTTATCATTTGATATTGAGTCTAAGTTACGTGACAATAGCATTGTTAATATAGGGAAATAAACATTCTAACTTTCACAAAAAGGTGTGGTTATTCATGGCCGAGAAGTCATGGTTTGTGGAAATTACGGACTCCTATTGATTATTGATGTAATTGATTGTCGTTGTTATTGATCCATATTGCTATAGGGTTATATGGTGGGAACAACTTGAAGCGCAGTCAAAAGGTCCATCAGCATATGGGCTTCTCCCTTGTAAGTTTAATTAATAAGGCCTGACGCGCTAACAACACAGAGCACATTTGGCATTGGCAGCATCTTACTGTGTGAAGTGACTGTTACAGCTGAAAGATACATGAAGCTGATGTCTCCCATTTGTGCTGTTAATATTGAGGTATACTAGATATTGTTTGCAACTATATTTTTGTAGCCAATATTTATGTTTAACTTGTTTAAGCATAGGATGACAATATTTTTGTAATCAATATTATTGGGTGATATTCCTGTATTTCAATTTTTTTGTGGTCAATATTGTGTTATACAATAGACATATTGAGGTACTACAACCCAATCAGACCCTGGCTAATAGACCACTATTCACGTATGCAGGAATAGGTCAACTGCATGAACCACTATCTAATAACATAAAATTACATAGACAGGGCTGTGGACAAACTCCATGGATAAGGATTCCCACCCTTAACATCTAGAACATATGTCACTAGTCGTATGCTAGCACTACTCTCTCGGTGAAACACACCAAACACACAAACAGGCACACTCTCACTGCACTACTCCTTTCATATGCAAATGTCAACAAATTTGTATACATGGGATGCACCCACCAGTACTTTCATTCATAATAAAAGGTGTTTTCACATGTTGGTATGTATGAATTCCAAGGGGCCCCTTCCCCTTTGTGAATAGTAACGGAAACATTTTATCATGGACCACTGCGTACTCTTAAAATATGAAAAGAAAACGTTCATTTTTCTTTTATGAAACGCATCCCATTTTCATTTAAGGGAAACGTGTTGCATTAAAAAAAGGATTGCTTTATTGAGCAATCACAGATATGGTGGTCTGCTGACCCCAGGAGGTCACCATCCCTTTGAGTTTTGCATTTAATTATGGGTCGCAAATTGTGACCTACCTCATTGAAAGTAATGAGATAGGTCGATTTGCGAGCCATTATGAAGCGCTGAATTAAACACATTGAGTTTCATAAATTAGAAATAGTGATTACCTAATTGTTATTTGGAGAGAATCCCAATTAGGTAATCGCTATTTTCAATAATGATACATATGGCCCTGATTTACAAATAAAGGTCTATACGCCAAGTGCAAAAGCAAATCTGAAGTCCAAAAGGAAATGAAACACAAAAAATCACTCCTAAAAGCAAGGCATGGCACTCTCATGGTGGTCCCGGGATGGTGCAATAAGTTCTCTTCTAGGTCTGATGAAACAGTCACTAATATTACTTCTTCTTGTGCAGGCTTGTGAACCAGGGGAGCAAGGTCATACATGTCTGAAGGAGATAACATATTCAGCTAGGAACAACGCTGGTGAAACGGGTGTGGCTAACAAAGAGGGAAAGAGGGGAGGAATGGGAAATTTCTGAGGCAACTTGGATGGGCAACTTGGGGGTCATTCCATGGGGAGTGAAGCAGGGCAGGCAAGAGCCTTTACTGGACAGCTTACCCATTGTGTATTGCAGCAAAGAACTTCTAGGTGGCATGCAGGATGAAATTCTTCTGGCCTGGCTCACAGTTTAGGTTAGGGCAGTGAGGACACAAAAGAGCTCAGGTGTGCCATGGGCGTAATATAAACTCAACCCTAGTCTGATAATGGGCAGGAACTGCTGTTGTGAGAAGGAATGGGAGAGGTAGGTTCACAATGTGCCACTGGAGTTGTCTGATCCCTAATAAAATTAGTTCCTCATGGCCAGGAAGACCACCTTCCTTGCTATCCCCCTGGCATGTGGCGATGTTAAGGTTCACCACCTCCAGTGTGTCCACCTCCCATTGACATTTTGATGATGATCTTGTGTGTCTCAGCTCCTCTGTCCCCTCTCCCTCCTCTTCAACCTTCTCCACATGTTCCTGCTATATTGCAGTGGTGGTTGGTCCCTGACATTTGGGTGAGGCACTTTAGCCTTCCTTTAGGTCCTGATTTACTTTCCATGTCTCTGTGCATTTAGTTGTGAAGAATAGGAGAGAGAAGAAGGCCTATTGTGCACAAAATCACGATACAAATGAAAAGTTAATAATATATGAGAATCACTTCTGTGTTACACATTACAGTACTACATGTGCATTTCACACTACAGCTCCAAGGTGGATGTCACATGTGCAGTAGTGGCCGGTGACCCTTAAAAATGGAGAGTCATCCAGCCACAGTCCAGTGGCAAGCATGGTAAAAAAACACAATGCCCTTAGACTCAAAATCCAAAGCTCTTAATCATGGCTCGGTTTTATAATGGGCAGTGACTGAGAGAATTGGAATTAAAGCTGAAGGCAATGTGAGTTTCTCACAGTACCTGTCAGTGGGCCAAACAAAGAAAAAATATATTTACCCACTCTCCTGCTCCTTGTCCATTCAATGCAATGACACTTGCAGGAGCCACAGGCAGTTCACTCTCCAAATACTGATGCTGCTTTCAGTCTGCAGATGAGCAGCATGAGAGCAGTGCCATGATTTGCTGCTTTGGGATGGCTCGACCCTCCAGCAGGCACAGGGGGCCTATGCCTGTTCTCCTCCCAGCTGTCTAAGAAAGCTGAGTGGAGAGATTTACACTGTGTATGTGAGGCTGGCCGGCTCAAAACAGCCGACCAAAATGACATGCTCAGTGTAAACTGGGGGAGTGAGTGCCACTCCCCTGCTGCCAGTCAGCAGCAATGCTCAACCCCCAAATACTGCTCGGGTCGGGACCATTGAAAAATAAAATGGTAATTCATTTTATTGCCATTTTATTTTTCATGTTTGCTTCACTGGCAGCAGGGGGGCAACACTCACCTGCCCCTTCACACATAGTCACAGTAGTTATGCCATGATGGTCGACCTCTTGATGATTTTTCCCACCATAATTCTAGAGTGCCATTGTTTTGTACTTATTGTTTACAACAATAAGCGGCCAACACCCCACAAGCACGGCCAGCCCCACAACACGCATGGCCTTTAGGCAGGCGAAGCAGGAGTTTGCCATAGGGACTAGTCACAGCTAACCCCCTGTAGGCACCCAGTCCCGCTCCACAGTCTTCATTCGTGCTTGGTGGCGGTCGGCGGCAAGGCCTTGTCTGCAGCTAGGCCCTTTGGCCTACCCCCCATAAGTAGGCAACCTGGGAGATGGGCACACAGCCCCCGCCCTGGGTCAATTACAGCCCAAGGTCCCCCTCCTCCGGAGCCAACCAATTACTAAATGGGGAGAGGGACCAAGTAGCACCCATTCCAGGGGCGATTTTTGACCGAGGGATCCTATTCCCCTTAGCCCAGCCAATTACTGAAAGGGGAGGAGGTCTGTGTAGCCACCCTACAAAGGCTGATTTTGGCCTCTTGGGCTCCATCCTTGGTGCCCGGCCAATTAGTAAAATGGGAGGAGGCAGAGTGGCCCCCTTCTTCGAGCTGATTACGCTGTGGGGACCCCATCTCTTGGGGCCCAGCCATTTAGTTGAAGGGGAGGGGGGCTGCGTTGCTCCCACCCAGTTCTTACTTCAGCCCCGGGGATCCCATATCCCAGAGCCCCACCACTTGTTGGGTGTCCTGGCCCCACCCAGGCCACCTAGTTTGCAGTGTTGGGGACAGTGGGGAGAGTCTTAATGCCCCCACAGTCCCTACCAGCTCCCCACATCCAGCAGGAGCCAGCATTGCTCCCACATGCAGGGAGGAGCAAAAGATTTTGCCCCTGTGTGTGGGAGCAATTGTTTAATCTTTTCTTCAAAAAAAAGAAGAAAAGTCCAGACTTACTGTTTGCTTTTGCTTGGCAGGAGCTGTCAAAACTCCCGCCAAGTGACAGCAAACAACTATGTACCGAGGGTGGGCACCTCGGGACATAGGGTGTCAGCCCTGGGCAGTCCCCAGGGCCATTACTGGCTCCAGGTGGGGCCCTAGGAAGGGGGTCTACACGCCCCCTGATATTTTCTTTTTGGCCTTGCCTCAGGGAGGTAGTGGTCCCCAGGGCTGTAAAGGGCATAAGGAAGGGGTACTTCCTCCATTTAATTTCATTAACCTGGTCCCCAGAGAGGTGGTGGTCCCTGGGGCTATTAGCCATGTGGAGGGGGGCCGTGTGCGCCTCCTCCTCCAACTGTATATTTAAATTAGCCCCCGGACATGGCCCACCTTGGGGCTCAACTCTAAAGAAGCGCCAGTGACTCACATTTTGTCGTTTTTCCATTCCCAAATCATTCCTACCCACCCAATTATACAAATAATTACCTTGATCACACACTTCCATGCACTGAATAATTGCATTATTTAGATTGTTTTAGGAAGTTCATGTACAGAGGAATGAATATGTTGTACATTTATTGTTTACAGGAAATAACTGCAGAGAGTATTGTTGTAGTGTCAAGGTCAGAAGATGCATTGTTATATGTCATGAGAGAAATTAAGAGAGAAAATGGTATTTTGATCAAGGTAATGATTTGTATAATTGGGTGGGTAGGATTGATTTGCGATTGGAAAACATACAAAAAATGAGTCACTACTGTATGTATAGAATTGAAGCAGTTTTAGTGTTGACCTCTGGGGCACCTAGTGGGAAAGCTATGAAGGGGTAGGCAATGTAGCATATAGAATGGTGTGTGCTTGAATTTTTTTTTATTCAGAGTCACAGTGAAGGAGTTGGAATTATGATGATGTTTGATACAGATAGTGTGCTCTCCTATAGCAGTTTGAGATTATGTTATATGGTTTCTTATTAAAAAGAACTGACGTATAATTTTCGTATTTTAAACAGCCCTAAAGGAGCGCGATGTATCGAAACACGTGCTGCATAAAGAGACAAAAACCAGTAACACAGTGGACAAATAACAAAAAAGAACTATCAAAAAATCAGTGTTATGTGATTTTGTGTTTATCAGAGATTTGTTATTTTTGTATTATTAGTTACAACATTGGTGGGAACTGGTGTACTGAGAGTATAGCGCTGGGCGATATTCCCATTACCCAGGTATTGTTCACTATATATATGTGTATATATATATATATATGTATATATTTATATATATATATATATATATATATATATATATATACAAATATATGTATACATATATATGTATATATACATATACATATGTACATATATATAAAACGTAACTAGAGGTAACTGTAACTCACGTCATCGCCATGTACAGTTGTCTCATCAATAATTTTATTGCAAATGTTGCAGTGAGAATATGAAAGATGGAATAGAATATCTCATCAATGATATAATATGTGGAGTAATAAGCTGTGCTTGGCGAAGGCGCAAATTATAGTTACCCTAGGGCACGAATTTTAGTCACTTGAAAGAACTCTAACTTTATCTGCTGAATTTCTTTGATTTTGTATGAAACCAACCACCACTGCACATGGCCTTCAGCTGTGCCTGGTGGTTGTAGGCCACAGCACCTGGCCTGCAGCCTGACCCTGACGCCAACCCCCAATAATCACCCAACTTTGCACCATGAACAGCCTTCTCCTGTGCTCAGTAGGACGTTGCAGCCTGCAGCCAGTCCCTTCGGCCAATACCCCTTTGCACCCAACCTGATACCGTGCACGGCCCTTTGCGAATGAACGGGTGGAAGTTGGCTGAAGCCTCACTAGGTGTACGAATAGGTGCGAGAGGCTGTATCTGGGGGTAAGAATGACTGTCAGTGTGTCTGTCTGGGTGTGAGAGTGAGTACATCTGTGGTTTAGTAGGTGTGTCAGTATGTGCCCAGGTCTGTGAGTGGGTGCATCAGGGTGTCAGTGGGTATGTGATGGTCTGAGTGGGTGTATGAGTGGGTGTTCAATTGTCTGAGTGTTTCTGGGTGGGTGCGTGAGAGTCTAACGGGGGCTGTGAGTGACTGTATGAAGGTCTGAGTGGATCTCTGAGTGGGTGCATATGTGTCTGAGTGGGAGAACTGATTGAAAGAGAGACAGAGAGAGAGAAAGAAAGTGAGACGGAGAGAGAGAGAGTTTTTAGACTTTGATTTCTGATATACTTAGAATGAGATATTTGCCTCCAATTTAAAATACAAAATATTATTTCTTTTTTTATTAATGAAAAATGGAAATGAGTCCAGCTGGACTTCAGCCCTCAAAGCTCACTGTGAAGGTCTGCGACTTGAAGTATGGGTTTGTTTGTTTTTTAATTTCTTTTTTTAAGCCCTTTCTGGGCTTTGTGGGACTGCAAGGGAGCTCTCAAGGTCTTTCCTGTGGTTCCTACAAATTTATTATTATTATTTTGTTTATACATATTTTTTATAAAAAGCCCTTACTGGCTACCTGGCAATGTGGGGGAAGCATTAAGACTTCCCTCACAGTGCCATTGCTTTAGCAAGCACAGATCTGCTTTGACAGCAGCTCTATGCATGCTGAAGCATTTCATCTCTGTCCCCTGACAGCTTTGCAGGTCCCGCTGTCAAAACTCAAAGTGTTTGCTGTGGCTTGCTGCAGAGCTGCAACCAAGCCTCAGCAAACAGGAATGTCCCAGAGGAGGGGCTCCCTGGGACATCGCAGGAGCCAACCCTGGGGGGTAGCAGCCCGCAGGGCCATCAGTGGCTCCACGAGGGGGGCCACGTGGCTGCCCTCCAAAGAGAATAGCCCCAGGGGGGTGGTGGTCCCTAGGGCAAAGGGATTCCAAAGGGACCCCCATTCTTTTCTTAAATATTTACCCCGGGGTGGTGGTCGGCAGGGCAGCAGGGGGGCACATGGCCCCATGTAAATAAATTACATTTTGCCACAGGGGTGGTGGTCCCCTGGCCATGATGGTGCCACAGGCCCCCCGCATATTATTAAATAAGCATCCAGGGGAGGTGGCGGTCCAGGCAGTACGTGCCCCACCGCATATATGAAAATTTAAGCCCTGGTTAGGTGGTGGTCCCCTGGGCTGTGGGGAGGACGGAGGCCCTCCCACACAAAATGCTTAATGCCCCAAGCCCTGGCCCACCCGGGGGCCTATAAAAAAACATTTAAAAATGCTGCTGCAGATTTGCAAAAAAAATATTTTAAAAGATGCTTTATTGCTCTGGGGGTCCTTCTGGGACTCCCCACCAGTGCTAAGGGATCAGGGTGTCCCTACCCTGGCTCCTTTTCTTTTTTCCCACATTTTTCTAGGACTCAGCTCAAGACAAGCCCCAAGATGGCTGCCAACACTTCCAGATTTGAAGTGTTGGCAGCCAACCAGAGCTGTGCATTTCCCTGCGAATACTTTGAAGCCAGAGACATACAAATTTGAATTTCCCTAACTTTCTCAAAAACTACTGAGCTGATTTATACCAGTTAACCAAAACTACAATCTATGTACAGACAGCTAGCTTTCTGACAAATTTGGTGTAATTCTGCCCAGTGGTTCAGGCTGTAGATGTGTTGACAGATACTATTGGAATTAACATGAGAAATACAATGTTTTTTAGCCCCCTTTTTCTCGGCCCCCACTTCACAGATCGCCCTGAAACTTTCCATGCGCACCAAGAATCACCAGACCACTTTTTTGGAAAATGTCATGAGTATTTTCAAAAGGTGCCAAAGATATAGGCTAGTCAAAAAATGCTTTTTCTGTGGAAACATGGTCCTGACTGTAACTACCTAGTGGCAATCGCCACTAGGTTATATATATGTATGATATATATATATATATATATATATATATATATATATTCATTCACTGAAAAAACAAAGGTTACAGGGATGTTATAGTTAAGTTCTGTTCTGTTCTGAAATTGCATGTGCAAAACCATAGACGTTCAGCAGATATAGGTAGAGTTATTTCATCTAACTATAACTCGTACCCTAGAGCAAGTATAATTCACACCCCAGCCCGGCACAGCTTTGTCATCAATAATTTTATTGCAAATGTTACAGTGATAATATCAATGATGCCATAGAAGATGTCATCAATTATATATTATGTAGGGTAATTAGCAGTGCATGGCAAGGGCGTGAGTGATAGTTACCTTAGGGAGTTATAGTTGCTGGAAATTACTCTAACTATAACATCGGAATTTCTGTGATTTTGTGGGTGTAAATTCAGAACCTAACTATAACATCCCTTTAACCTTTGTTTTTGCAGTGAATTTCTATGTTTTTTTTTTAATGCAGTGGTGAGTTAGCCGCAAAGGCCTGACGCACAGCCAGGCCCTGGGGCCAACCCCCCCACATGCATCTAGCCCCAAGCCTATGGCCAAGCCCTGCAGCCGACCCTTTGTAGGAATCTAACCCGGCGTCATGCATGGCCTTTCACTGCAGGTTGGCCACAATGCCATGGCTGTTTGCTCTTACCTGGCAGGAGCTTTGACAGTTGTTGTTGTTTTTGCATTTGTCGCCCTAAGTGGGAAGGGTATGCCCAGACGTGGGTCCCGTGCTTCCCATGCCTCTGGATTCAAGCTAGCCTGGCTGATGAGGGGTGAAACCCCGAAACCGGTCCCAGGATGCTTGTTTCCAGTCCAGGGAAGACCTGGCCTAGCAGTTCGGGCTGGACTGTTCCCATAGGGAACAGGGTCAAGACTGATTTGCATATGGCTGGGTCCAAACTGGAATGGCACGGGCAGCAAAAAAACGATGGATTAAACCCAGATCTGTGACTGGGGGTGAATGTTTGACAATGTTCAGCATTCCGTCCATCACTTGTTGTTTTTGCATTTGTCGCCCTAAGTGGGAAGGGTATGCCCAGACGTGGGTCCCGTGCTTCCCATGCCTCTGGATTCAAGCTAGCCTGGCTGATGAGGGGTGAAACCCTGAAACCGGTCCCAGGATGCTTGTTTCCAGTCCAGGGAAGACCTGGCCTAGCAGTTCGGGCTGGACTGTTCCCATAGGGAACAGGGTCAAGACTGATTTGCATATGGCTGGGTCCAAACTGGAATGGCATGGGCAGCAAAAAAACGATGGATTAAACCCAGATCTGTGACTGGGGGTGAATGTTTGACAATGTTCAGCATTCCGTCCATCACTTGTTGTTTTTGCATTTGTCGCCCTAAGTGGGAAGGGTATGCCCAGACGTGGGTCCCGTGCTTCCCATGCCTCTGGATTCAAGCTAGCCTGGCTGATGAGGGGTGAAACCACGAAACCGGTCCCAGGATGCTTGTTTCCAGTCCAGGGAAGACCTGGCCTAGCAGTTCGGGCTGGACTGTTCCCATAGGGAACAGGGTCAAGACTGATTTGCATATGGCTGGGTCCAAACTGGAATGGCATGGGCAGCAAAAAAACGATGGATTAAACCCAGATCTGTGACTGGGGGTGAATGTTTGACAATGTTCAGCATTCCGTCCATCACTTGTTGTTTTTGCTTTGACAGCTCCCACCAAGTTCAAGCAAACACTCAACTTGCAGTTAGGGAGAGCTGTCAAGCAGCTCTCCCTTACTGCGAGCAGAGGTTTTCTCTGTTTCCCTGCCCGCAAAGTTGCAGGCAGAGATACAGAGGAAACAGACAGGAAGCTGCATCTTTAGCCGCTCACTCTCTGTGACAGCAATGCTGGTTTTACAGCCCCCCTCCCCAAAAGTAAGTTCAATATTTAGGCCTAGTCTTGGGGAACGGGATCCCAGGGCGTAGCTCAGCCTCCCCAAAAATAAAAAAATATTTAGGCTGCACCCCGGAAGATGTGGTCTCCGGGGCTGAGATTGGCCTGGAGAAGGGGGTCAAAGGCCATGTGCAGTGCATGTTGGCTCATTATAGGGGTTAGCCACAGGGCCAACCTACACTGTGAACAGCTGTACGTTGTGCGCAGTGCGGGGCTGGGTGGTTATAGGGGCTGGCCACAGGACCTGGCTGCAGACCAGGCCTTGTGGCCATCCGCCACCGCAAATGGCCAATATCGGCCAAGGAGGAGGGCTGAAGGATGGGATGTGCGCAGCGTTTTATAGGCGTTTTTATAGGGGTTATCCTGCAGCCAACTACCACCATGCATGGCCAAAGGCCATGCACAATGGTGTTTGGATAAACGTATAGTAATGAAAATTAATTTACAATAATAAAACCATACAAATTCACTGAAAAATACAAAAGCGACAGGGATTTTATAGTTAGGAAATAGAATTTTAAAAAACATAAAAATTAACTTTAAAAAACAAAGGTTACAGGGATGTTATAGTTAGGTTCTGAATTTACTAATTTACTCACACAAAATCATAGAAATTCAGCAGTTGTAGGTTGAATTATTCCAAGTAACTATAATTCACTCTCTAAGGCAACTATAACTCGCTCACTTGCCATGCAGAATTTTCTTATCAAAATCTTTATTGCAAATGTTGCAGTGATAACATTAAAGACGCCATAGAAGATGTCATCAATGATATAATATGTGGAGTAATTAGCTGTACATGGAAAAGGTGCGAGTTATAGTTACCCTAGGGGGCGAATTATAGTTACTTGAAATAACTTGAACTATAACTGCTGAATTTCTATGGTTTTCTATGAGTGAATTCAGAACCTAACTATAACACTGCTGTAACCTTTGGTTTTTTTAAAGTGAATTTCTGTTTTTTAACGTAAAGTAACTTTAATTACTATATGTTAATCCAGCCACCGCCACATACAGCCCTTGGCCATGCACGGCAGGGGTTGGACACAGGGCCTGTCTCTGTCAGTGGATCTGTGAATGGGTGTGTGATGGTCTGAGTTGGTCTGAAAGTGGGTGTGTGAGTCTATGAATGGGTCTGAGTGGGTGCATGAGTATCTAAGTGGGTGTGTGAGTGGGCTCATGAGTCTCTGAGTACAACTTTCTAGGTTGTGGCTGGCCAATTACAGCGCTTCTATTCATGCGCTCATCCATAAAAATTCACAAACATTCAGCAATTTATTTGCGGCCAGAGATATACAATTTTGGATTTTCCTTAATTCCTCATTACCTACTGAATGGATTTACACCAAATAACCAAAAACACAATCTGTATACCGAAAGCTAGCTTTCTGCCAAATTTGGTGTATTTCCATCCAGCAGGTCGGGCTGTAGTCATGTCTAAAGGTCCTATGGGAATTAACATGATAAATGAACTTTTTTGACCCCTCCCTTTTTCTTGGCCCGCACTTGAAGGATCACCCCAAAACTTTCCATCTGCAACAAGAATGAGCGGCACACTTTTTTTGAAAAAGTTAGTGAAAATTAGTCAAACAGTGCCAAAGATATAGGCTAGTCAAAACCCTTTATGTATGGAAACGTCATCCTAACTGTAACTGCCTATATGTCCTCATGTTCCTCTCCCCAGTGGCAACACAGATAATGAGACAAGAATTCACCAAGTACATGATTCAAGGGTTTATTTTCATATCCAAATTAAGCAAGTAAAAATCATGTCTGATGCTTTTTGGCAGGGTGCCTTTGGCAGCGCCTGTTCTACAATCACCATGGATCATATTTTATGAAAGTCATGTCCTTCTTTGCTTTCCATTACCCTTTAAAGTTGGAATGATAACCACATCTCAATATTGAACTAGTCAGCATCCATTTTCTAATGTTATTAGTACAATGGGTTAAGGTGAATCTCTAAAAAGAAATTTTGTGTTTGGATTGCTTCACTCAGGACTATGAAATTATCCGTTCATTACATAATTTAATTTATAACATTAGCACATTTTTTTTAAAATTCAATTTGTACATTTCACTGTCTATTTCAGTTTCTTATTTGCATTCGATTTTGGGAATTCATTGAGCAACATTGTTGAGACCATATTAATTTATTTATTGTGTGTGTGTAAAATATCCAGGAGGTGCTAGTACAAGTCAACCACAGTCCTTGGATTTCCACTCATATGGACAACTCCCCATCTACTTATATCTATTTGACTCCTGGTATTTACTGCACGGATGCCTCCAGAGGTCACCAATAGTTCCCCAAATCATTTCATTGTTAATTTATTGCATTCTTCTATCATATACAGTGCCTAATACTTCAGCTTAATAATGTGAAATCTAAAAGAGATTGTTGAGTACTAAACTGTGATTGTAAAAAAACAATAATAAATCTATCATTATTGCACTCCCAATCTTAAAGTGAAGTGTGATGTAATGTAAAGTGCAAATACATCAGGCAATTCTTAGTCTGTTACTGTTAGAAATTGGATTTCTGGTTTGCAGAGGTATGCACCCGGTCCAAGGAGGAACCACATTCCTAGTCAGGGTAAGTCAGATACACTCCTTAAATTAACCTGTGCTCACCCCCTGGGAGCTCAGCACACATCAGGATGGCTTAAGAGGCAATCTATAAGGTGTTTGGGCAACACTTCAAACAGTAACACAGTGAAAACACTACAAAAGACTCTACACCAGTTTAGAAAAATAGATTGTATTTTTATAAACAAAACAAGACCAAGATGACAAAAATCCAATAGGTAGAATTTGAGATATGAATTTTTAAAGATTAAATGAAATTGTAGTGCTTAAAAGCTTACAGTGACAACCGGGGCTATCTGGTTGCGCTATACGGGGTAAGTTCAGGCCGACGACGATGGAGCTCGGGTCAGATACAGTGACTGGTCTTGGTCAACTGAAAAAGTACCTTGGTTCTTGCATGAGTCGATGTTGAAGCTGAGATGCAGGGAGCAGAGGAGGCGATGTGTTGTCGTTGATCCTTCAGATGTATATGATGCTTCCTTTCTGAGCCGCACAAAGTCAGACATGCGTCAAAAATTGATGGTAATCATCAGTCACACCTAAGCTCCCTTTGTGTGTGGCTGTCTAGAGGGAATGAACAAGCCCAGCTGTCACCCTACCCCATATGCGTACTGGAAACAGGGAGGGGCGACACAAGAAAAGTAGTGCATCAGGACCAATCCTCCACCTTCTGGTAAATATGGGCCAGATGTTGGTACAAACCATTTTGCGACTTGCAAATTGCGAGTCCTTCCGACTCGCAATTTGCAACTCGCAAACTGGTATGCAGAAAGGTGTCTCAGACACCTTCTGCGACTCGCTATGGGGTCGCAAAGACCCACCTCATAAATATTTATGAGCTGCGTCGCAGTTTGCGACCCCATAGCGAGTCTAGGCACTCACGGGGATGGTGGCCTGCTGTAGTCAGCAGACCACCATGGCCGTGACTGCTTTTGGATAAAGCAGCTTTTTTTTTTCTTTTTGCAGCCCGTTTTCCTTAAAGGAAAACGAGCTGCAAATAGAAAAAATACCGAAACCTTTTTGTTTCAGTTATTTTCAGAGTAGGCAGTGGTCCATAGGACCACTGCCTGCTCTGAAAAAATATTTTTGTTTGCATTCACAAAGGGGAAGGGGTGCCATGGGGACCCCTTCCCGTTTGCGAATGAGTTACCATCCACTTCAAGTGGATGGTAACTGCAAGTTGATTTGCGACCACTTTCGCGGTCACAAATCAACTCTACATCGTGATGCGGTCGCAAATAGGAAGGGCAGACCCCTTCCTATTTGCGAGTCGGAAACACATTTTGCGAGCCGGTACCGACTCGCAAAATGTGTTTCTGCATCGCGTAAGGACTTTTGCGCCTCGCAAAACGGCGTTTTTTGCCGTTTGCGAGGCAAAAAAGGCTACTTACATCTGGCCCTTTGTCCCTTAATTTTAAGGTACAATGTGCCTATAAGATGATGGGGGGTTACATGTGATAATTCCTGAATAGCTTCTCTCTGATCTTAAAGTGCAAGGTACCCATTAAATGAGTACGGGATGCCCAACTTTTATTACACTGAAAGAGACTGGATGTTCTCCAAATTTTTGCAAAGTGGAATGTGCTTCCCAAAAAAGTGCAAATGCGTATACACTTAATTTTAAGGAGCAATATGCCTATAAGATGATAGGGGGTTGACTTCCATTGTTCTAAAGAATAAGAAGTGTTATCAAAGTTCAAATTTAAATTTGTCACCCTAATTTAATCACTTGAGGTACGATTTTCTTAAAGTGCTAAGTTTGGATGACAGCTACCATAAAATTATAAAAAGTTGAGTTATAATTTCTCTACTTATAAATGTAACTACCCCTCTTTTCTTCTACAACACCATTTTATATCTCTGCACATATATAATTAGTTTATCATATCCAAACACTTTTTCTCAAATAGGTGAATCAAATTCAAAATTGCAAAGTGCCCAGTCCTTTCTGAGATATTAGAGATTTCAGTGTCCTACTCAAAGCTCTATTGTTGATACATTTACAAGCACCTTTACATCAGTGTTATGGTTCCATGGTGTCTCAGTTCCCAAGATGATGGTCAATTTAGATTCTTGCCTTCTTAGTTCTTTTTTTTCTATCACCTCCTCGGTATCATCCTTTATATGTTTGATGCCATAGTACTTAAATCCTGTTAGTGAACCCTGTTGGTATTGCATGAAGTGATTGGCCATCGAATTACCTTTACAGCCATTTTTGATTGCTCTTATATGTTGAAGAATTGTCACTTTCAGTTTCTTAATCATAGTGGCAACATATAATTTAACAAAATCATATTCCAGAACATATACCACAAATTCTGTGTTTTAGGTTATTCCTTCATGTATGGTGATCGTCCCTCAAAATGTCTTATAATTTTTCAGATTCTGTCCATATTTACAGGCTTTACACATATTACATTTTGTGAAACGCTTTCCGCTCTCAGTTCTCCAATCAGTTCTCCTTTCAGAATCATAAAAGCTCTGTGTTAGGATCTCACCCAGGGATTTAGTTTTCTGAGAGGTGATTCTTGGTACAAGGCCAATAAATGTGTTTTAAAAGTTCATCATGCTCTAGGATATGGCTTTTTTTCTTCAAGATCTTTCTGATGTCAGACTGTGTTATACTCTAGAAATAGTCTGCATTCACTTTCCCCATTAGCTCATTCAGCTTATGTTTTTGTTGATTCCTGGGTATGCCCATATAGCAAAGATTCCCCTTGCTTCCCCAGGCACTTTCCAAAGCACTGCTAAGTTCATTCAGGGGATAGCCAATGTGAATGATCTCATTATCACTTTTGGTGCTTCCAATTCCAAATAGTAACTGACTTGGCCCTAGGTAATGGGGTCCATGGGGCAAAATGGGCCCCAGGTGGGGGGCATATGGCCCTCCTCCCCTTGCAGTAATTGTCCGGGCCTGGGATATGGGGTTGCTGGGGCATAATTTGGAGAGGGGCTGCAAGCTCCCCTCCCTGTTTAGTTATTGGGTAGGGCGGAGGAGATACATTACCTAGGGCTGTGATTGGTCCAGGGAGGAGGGCTGCATGTCCCCCTCCTGGGTTTCCTGCATATAGGGGATGGGCTACAGGGCCTGGTCACAGTCTAGGACCTGTGGCCAACCCCCTGCCGAGCCCTGCAGCTGACCCACCTCTGCATATGGCGAGCAGGGTTGGGTGCCTCCAGGGGGTTGGCTGCCCACGGGGGTTTGGCCGCACGGCCTGGCCGGAGACGTAGGATTTGGTGCTTATGTAAGGTAATTAAATATTCCTTAACGTTAAAAATGCCCTGGAAATTCACAGAGAAATAAAAAGGTTACAGGGATATTATAACTAGGAAATAAAATAAAAAAATTTAGAAATTCACAACAAAAAAACAAAGGTTACAGGGACGTTACAGTTAGGCTCGGATTTTAGGTGCACAAAAACCATAGCACTTAAACAGTTATAGTTATACTTATTTCAAGAAACTATAACTCATGGCCTAAGGTGACTATAACTTGGGACATTGCCATGCACTGCTACTTATCCCACATATTTTATCAGTATGACATCTTCTATGACATCATTTATAATATAGCTGCAACATTTGTAATAAAATTATTGATGAGAAAATTGTGCATGACGTGGGTGTGAATTATAGTTACCTTAGGACATGAGTTATAGTTTCTCGACATTATTATAATTATAACTGTTGAATTTCTATGGTTTTGTGGGTGTAAAATCTGAACCTAACTATAATATCCCTGTAATCTTTGTTTTTTTCAGTGAATATGTGTGTGTGGGGGTGCGTATATGTGCATGTTTATACATATACATACATATATATATATATATATATATATATATATATATATATATATATATATATATATATATATACAAATGTGCATGTATGTATGGAGATGCACTCCTTATAATAAATTGAAGGTAGTGGATAAACTGTAAATGGAAGTTATAACTATAACTTCATAATTTTTGTGTAGTTTAAGTTTGGTTAGTATAGGGAAAATGAGTTTCCTAATTATAACTAAGCTTTAACCTTTGTTTTTTTCATTGAATTTCATTATTTGTAACATTTTTTATGAAAATGTCTCTCAAATCACAGAGTCCAGTGTCTTTGAGAGGACTGTTGTTATGTGAAGTGTCGTACAGTACAGTGAAGGGGAGTGTTTTAAAGTCTATTGTGGTGGAGTGCCTTATTGTAGAGGGGAATGGAGTGGCATAGACTAGAGTGGAGTGATTTAGCATACAGTGTAGTAAAGTGATATATACGGTAATGGCATGGTGTCTCATAAAGTAGAGTCAATTGTCACAGAGCAGAGGAGCGATTTGTACAGTGAACTGGCGTGTCATACAGCAGAGTAGATTCACGTTGATTATCATAGAATGGAGTCTAGTGTTTTAGAGTGGAGTAGAGTATTTTAAAGTGGAATAGGTTGAAGTAGAGTGTCAGAGTGAAGTATTGTCAAGTTGAGTATCATAGAGTACAGTGGAGGCAGTGTTGTAGATTGGAGTGCTGTGTCATATTCTGAAGTGATATTTTGTAGAGAAGGGTGGAGTGGTGTCCACTGAGTTTCATACAGTGTAATTCAGTGGCATAGAGTAGATGAGCATTGAGTGGAGTAGAGTGTCCTAGAGTGGCATAGAGTGTATTACAGTGTTGTGGAGTGGAGTTTTACAACACTCTATTCCTGTATACAACACTTTTCTGTACTCTAAGACACAGCACTCCACTGAACTGGATGAGACCCCACTCTACTTTTTAACAGGAGACTACCTATGCAACACTATGTCACCACACACCATGCTACTCTACTGTACCACATGCCAATACACTCTATTATGCTTTTCTCCACACAATGTTATGCCACTCCACTCAACTCTACTCAACTGTACAAGACTTTGACTCACCCTATGCTACTGTACAACAATCCAATTTACAGAGCTCCACTGTTTGACACAATAGTGTACTCTACACAACACCACTCCACAACACTCGGCTACACTTTATGTCACTCTCTTACACTTTACTCTAGTCTATACCCTTACACTCCATTGTACAACACTGTGCTATACTCTACGGTACTGTAGAACACTCCACTCTATGCTGCGTTTTGATACTGTAGTCCACTATACAACACTGTACGCAACTCGTTGTATGCCATTGCTCCCCACTTTACTCCACACTACTCTATGACACAGTATTACACTCTACTCCACTACTCCGCAGTATAGCACTCCACTCTACGGCACTGTATGCTATTGTACTCTATAACATTGTATGCCAATCCACTCTACCACACCCTACAACACTGTTCTGTATAAATTCCACTCTACAATACCCTACTAGACTGTATGCCGCTCTTTTCTAGTGTCATCTACAACACCTTCCAATACTGTACGACATACTATTACACTCTACTATACAATATGGTACTCCAATTTATGACACAACTGTATGATATGCCACACCACTCTACTGAACTTCACGCCACGCCACTCCACTCTTTGACTCTTTACTCCACTCCATGCCACCCCACTCTAGTGTACTCCACTGCACTATACTCCACTCTACTACACTTTAACATGCTCTACGCCACTGTACTAAAGTCTGTTCTGTGCTGCTCCACTGTCCAATACTCCACACCACTGTATGCAACTCCACTCTACAACACTGTACTATACTCTATGGCACTCTATGACACTCTATGACACTCTATGCACATCCTTTCTAAACCTTTGTACTACACTGTACGACACTTGACAAATCACTCTATTCTTCTCTACAATATCCCACTCCACCTTATGACATGGCACTCCAATCTACAACACCCTTATCTACTGTACTCCACGACACTCCACTCGGCAATATCCAACTCTACGACAGTATACTTTAACCTACTCCACTCTAAAACACTGTATTCCACTCTATGACAGTCCACCACATCCCACTCTGCTGTGCGAAAGGCCAGTCCACTGTACAATTCGCCCCTCCGCTCTAAAATTGACTCCACTATATGACATACAAAGCTACTGCACTATATAACACTTTACTACACTGTGCGCTATGCCACTCCATTATACTCTACTCTACTCTTCTCTACTCTATTCCACTCTATAATGCTCCACTCTATGAAAATTAACTTTACAACACTTTCCTCCACTGTACTGTACAGCCCTCCATATAATGACACTGCACTTAATGACACTGGACTCTACGATTTAAAACACATTTTATATAAAAAAATTAAATTAAATGGAAAAAACATAGGTTAAAGTTTAGTTAGGAAACTTTTTTCCATGTACAAACCAAACTCAAATTACACAAACATTAGAAATTCTTAAGTTATGGTTATAACTTTCATTTGCACAATATATTACTATGTATTTTAACACTTATAATTTTAACACTGCTCACACCTTTTAGACCTACTACCAGAAAATAGCATTTACACCTCATAATCTATATTCCTGCCACATTACATCTACATCTTGTCACCTTCTTTCACACCACATCTGTTGCGCTACTCCTGCACAACACTCCACTTTATGACATTCCACTGTACACTATTTCACTATATGGTACATTACTCTACTTCTCCTACTGTATGCCACTCCACTCATTGTTATTCCAGTCTACATCACTCCATTGTACTCTACTCCACTATATGCCACTCCACTCTACGGCATTCCACTTTATACCATTACAGTCCATGATATTCCACTCTAAAACAATCCACTCTAGGCCACTCTACTATATGACAGTCCACTATACACCATTCCGCAGTACGTTACTCCACTCCACATCACTGCACTCTACGCTATTCCACTCTATGGCATTCCATTCTATGACAGTCCCCGCTATGTCACTCTACTGTATGCATTTCCACTGTACACCACTACACTGTATCTCACTCCACTCTATGTCACTCCACTGTGTGCTATTCAATTTTATGCCACTCCGCTATATGCCGTTCAATTCTAAGCCAGTCTACTTTATGCTATATGCACCACTCCACTTTTCCCCACTCCACTGTACACTATTCCACTGTATGCCACAACCCTGTACCACACTCCACTCTACACCAATTCACTGTTCCCCACTTCAATCTACACCCCCCACTCCATGGCACTCTACTCTCTGCTTTTCTACTGTATGCAACTAACCTTTGTGCCACTCCACTCTATGCCACTCCACTGTACCCCACTCAACCCTATGCCAATCCACTATACACTATCCCACTGTACTCAACTACACTCTATGCCAGTATAGTTTATGCACTATCCAGTCCCACCCTATGCCACTCCACTATATGGTATTCCACTGTATGCTACTGCACTATACGCCACTACACTCTACACTATGCCACTCTACTACATTCCACCCTACCTCACTCTACTCCACCCTATTCCACTCTATGCAACTCCACTCCACTACAATGTATGTCATTCCTCTGTACTCTACTCCACTGTATGTCACACTACTGTACCCTAGTCTAATGTACATTATTTCACTGAATCGCATTCCACTGTAAACTAGTACACTCCAGTTTACTCCACTCCATGCTATTCTGCTCTGTTCACTATTCCATTGTATGCCACTTCACTCAATGCCACCAAACTGCATGCCTCTCCACTCTAGGCTATTCCACTGTCTGCCACTCCACTCTACACCAATAAACTCTACGCTATTTCACAGTTTTGCACTCCAGTGTACAATACTGCACTGTACGCTACTCCAGTTTGCAACACTCTGCCCCACCCCACTCCACTCCCTTTTTGGATGGCACTCCACTCTATGCCACTAAGCGCTGCAGTATTCTAGTGTATGCCACTCCACTTTACACTACTCCAATATATGCCACTCCACTATATGCTATTCCAGCTTATGCCACTACCTTTTACAGCACTACAGTCTATGCCACCCCACTGTCCTCCGCTACAGTCAATGCAATTTCACTCTATAACAACTCCACTTTACTCTACTCCACTGTAGGCCACTGCAAACTACACTACTAAACACTATGCTATTCCACTCTATTGCACTTCACTCTATGCAGTTCCACTGTACACCACTCCATTCTTCACTATTCCATTGTATGCCACTACACTCTACCCCACTCCACTCTATGCTACTGTGCTGTATGCCACTCCACTCTTTGTCATTGCAGTGTACACCACTCCATTGTCCTGCACTCTGCTCTACACTACTCCACCGTACATTATTCTAATATTCGCTGCTCCATTCTATGCCATTCCATTGTACGATATTCCACTGTGTGCCATGCCACTCTATGCCACTCCACTGTATGCCACTACACTGACCACTAATCCACTCTCTGCCACTCCACTGTGTCACTCCACTTTGTGGCACTGTATGCCATAAAACTCTATTCTATTTCACTTTATGCCACCCCAGTTTTTGTCATTACACTCTACAAGACTGTTGTAAAGAAATGGCTCCCTGTTGCAGTTACCCCCCCACTTGTTGCCTGATACTGATGCTGACTTGACTGAGAAGTGTGCTGGGACCCTGCTAACCAGGCCCCAGCACCAGTGTTCTTTCACCTAAAATGTACCATTGTCTCCACAATTGGCACAACCCTGGCATCCAGGTAAGTCCCTTGTAACTGGTACCCCTGGCTGGTACCAAGGGCCCTGATGCCAGGGAAGGTCTCTAAGGGCTGCAGCATGTCTTATGCCACCCTAGGGACCCCTCACTCAGCACAGACACACTGCTTGCCAGCTTGTGTGCTGGTGGGGAGAAAATGACTAAGTCGACATGGCACTCCCCTCAGGGTGCCATGCCAACCTCACACTGCCTGTGACATAGGTAAGTCACCCCTCTAGCAGGCCTTACAGCCCTAAGGCTGGGCCAGGGGAAAACCGGCGGGAAACCGCCGGTTCCCCTTTTCTGACCGCAGCTTTACCGCCGCGGTCAGAATAGCCCAGGAAGCACCGCCAGCCTGTTGGCGGTGCTTCCGCGGTCCCCGGCTCTGGCGGTCACGGACCACCAAGGTCGGAATGACCCCCATAATGCCTGGTGCAGAAGAGAATGTGGTGGAGCTCGACCTCACACCTTACCTCCATTTTAAGATGAGGGAGCTAAGGTCTCTCTGCAAAGTAAAGAAAATCCCAGTTGGCTTAAGACCCTCCAAACAACAGCTCCAGGAGCTGCTGGCAGAGTTTGAAAAAGCCAACCCCTCTGAGGATGACCTCACAGAGGGGGAAGATAGTGACTTGGAGGAGAATTCCCCCCTTCCAGTCCTAATTAGGGAGATCAGGGACCCTCAATCCCTGACTCCAAACATAATAGTCAGAGATGCCGCTTCCCTCACAGGAGGGCACAGCACCTCTGTTATCACTGAGGAGAGCCTCAGTGAAGAGGACCTCCTGTTAGCCAGGATGGCCAAAAGATTGGCTTTGGAGAGACAGCTCCTAGCCATAGAAAGGGAAAGACAAGAGATGGGTTTTGGTCCCATCCATGGTGGCAGCAACATAAATAGGGTCAGAGATTCTCCTGACATGTTGAAAATCCCAAAAGGGATTGTAACTAAATATGAAGATGGTGATGACATCACCAAATGGTTCAGAGCTTTTGAGAGGGCTTGTGCAACCAGAAAAGTAAACAGATCTCACTGGGGTGCTCTCCTTTGGGAAATGTTCACTGGAAAGTGTAGGGATAGACTCCTCACACTCTCTGGAAAAGATGCAGAATCCTATGACCTCATGAAGGCTACCCTGTTTGAGGGCTTTGGATTCTCCACTGAGGAGTACAAGATTAGGTTCAGGGGGGCTCAAAAATCCTCGAGCCAGACCTGGGTTGATTTTGTAGACTACTCAGTGAAAACACTGGATGGTTGGGAAACTGGAAATGAAGTGCATGACTATGTTGGGCTTTATAATTTGTTTATGAAAGAACACATTTTAATTAACTGCTTCAATGAAAAGTTGCATCAGTATCTGGTAGACCTAGGTCCAATTTCTCCCCAAGAATTGGGAAAAAAGGCAGACCACTGGGTCAAGACTAGGGTAACCAAAACTTCCACTGGGGGTGACCAAAAGAAAGAGGTTACAAAGCCTCCCCAGGAGAAACTAGGTGACACTAGAAATAAAGAAAAAGAGTCCTCTGTAGGCCCCCAAAAACCAGACCAGGTGGGTGGGCCCCAAGACACAACCCAAAACAAAGGTGGGTACCAGGGTAAGAACTGGGATGCCACTAAGGCATGGTGCCATAACTGTAGACAGACAGGGTACCACACCAAGGACACTTCTTGTCTCAAAAACAAACCCCCTAGCAAAATCCCAGGGGTGACCAGTGTAGCCATTGGGGTTGACTCCTCAGATGAGGAGGTCTTCATAGCCTTCAACTGGAAAAAGGGCCCAACAGGTGAGTTGGAGATTCCAGAGGGAAGTAGACACTTCCACCACCTACTGGTGAATGGAATCCCAGCCACTGCCCTGAGAGACACTTGTGCCAGTCACACTATTGTGCATGACAGGCTGGTGTTCTCAAACCAGTACATCCCAGGTGAGATGGCTAGAGTAATAGTTAGCCCAGACAGGGTCACTGATAGGCCTGTGGCTTTTGTGCCCAAAGAAGTGGGTGGGACTTTTAGCTGGAGAAGGGTGGTAGTCAGTACAGACCTCCCCCTTGATTGTCTCCTTGGAAATGACTACCCAGAGGTTAGTCAGAGCCCAAGAGAGGTACTGGTCCAGTGCCAGTCCTCTCCCAAGGATTCTGAAGGCGCTACCCCTGCAGTAACTGCAAGTAGGCCCCAGAAGAAAAAGAAAAGAAAACAGAGTAGGAAAGGTGGACAACCTTTAGCCAAGGTTCCAGCAAGCCAAGGAGATTCTGCTCCAGTAGGGGAGAACTCCAAAAGTGGCATTGGTACAGTCCAACTTGACCCACAAGAAGTCCTGGCTAGTCAGGCAACTGTTAAGCCTGAGTGGGTGGCTCCTCAGCTAACAGAAGAAAGAGTGGAAGAAGGGTGTTTACAACAAGATGTGGTAACCCCCCACTCTAATACAGCAGACAGGCACCCTGAACCCAAAGAAGCCTGTAACTTAGCCCCTTCCCTTGTAGGTGAAGAGCTAAAGGTTCCGGGCACTGACAGCTGTCAGTGGCCTCTGCAGGGTGTTAGCCTTTATGGCTACACTATCCTTGGCATGGTGGTCTGACCCCATGCCAAATAGCAAGTTAGGCCCCCTGACCCTGTTGGTCATGGTGGGGTTACTCCAGCTCTGGGTAATCTCTTTGGGTAAGCTAGGGGTGACCCTGGCTAAGATAAGATTAGCAGAGGTGGATACCTCTAACCCCAAAATAGAGAGAATGGGTGGAGACATTAAAGACACAGACAAGAGGCAATTCAGACTAGGTCCTATCACTGTGGAAGTGGGTCAGTTCCCCAGAGGGAATGACCTGAACAGGAGGATGTAAGGCAGAGTAGGCCCTGCAACAAACCAGCCTATTTCCTCTACTCTTCCTCGCCTGACAGACTAGGAAGACTCTCCCAGCTTTGGCTGAGTCTCCTGGCCTGTGGGCTGGGGGGGGCTTGTGTAAAGAAATGGCTCCCTGTTGCAGTTACCCCCCCACTTTTTGCCTGATACTGGCTGACTTGACTGAGAAGTGTGCTGGGACCCTGCTAACCAGGCCCCAGCACCAGTGTTCTTTCACCTAAAATGTACCATTGTCTCCACAATTGGCACAACCCTAGCATCCAGGTAAGTCCCTTGCAACTGGTACCCCTGGTACCAAGGGCCCTGATGCCAGGGAAGGTCTGTAAGGGCTGCAGCATGTCTTATGCCACCCTAGGGACCCCTCACTCAGCACAGACACACTGCTTGCCAGCTTGTGTGTGCTGGTGGGGAGAAAATGACTAAGTCGACATGGCACTCCCCTCAGGGTGCCATGCCAACCTCACACTGCCTGTGGCATAGGTAAGTCACCCCTCTAGCAGGCCTTACAGCCCTAAGGCAGGGTGCACTATACCACAGGTGAGGGCATATGTGCATGAGCACTATGCCCCTACAGTGTCTAAGCAAAACCTTAGACATTGGAAGTGCAGGGTAGCCATAAGAGTATATGGTCTGGGAGTCTGTCAAAAACGAACTCCACAGCTCCATAATGGCTACACTGAATACTGGGAAGTTTGGTATCAAACTTCTCAGAATAATAAACCCACACTGATGCCAGTGTTGGATTTATTAAAAAATGCACACAGAGGGCATCTTAGAGATACCCCCTGTATTTTACCCAATTGTTCAGTGCAGGACTGACTGGTCTGTGCCAGCCTGCTGCTGAGAGACGAGTTTCTGACCCCATGCGGTGAGAGCCTTTGTGCTCTCTGAGGACAGAAACAAAGCCTGCTCTTGGTGGAGGTGCTTCACACCTCCCCCCTGCAGGTACTGTAACACCTAGCAGTGAGCTTCAAAGGCTCAAGCTTCGTGTTACAATGCCCCAGGGCACTCCAGCTAGTGGAGATGCCCGCCACCTGGACCTAGCCCCCACTTTTGGCGGCAAGTCCAGGAGAGATAATGAGAAAAACAAGGAGGAGTCACTGGCCAGTCAGGACAGCCCCTAAGGTGTCCTGAGCTGAGGTGACTCTGACTTTTAGAAATCCTCCATCTTGTAGAAGGAGGATTCCCCCAATAGGAACAGGATGTGCCCCCCTCCCCTCAGGGAGGAGGCACAAAGAGGGTGTACCCACCCTCAAGGACAGTAGCCATTGGCTACTGCCATCCCAGACCTAAACACATCCCTAAATTCAATATGAATGGGCTCCCCAGAACCTAGGAACTCAAATTCCTGCAACCTAAGAAGAAGAGGACTGCTAAGCTGAAAAACCCTGCAGAGAAGACGGAGACACCAACTGCCTTGGCCCCAGCTCTACCGGCCTGTCTCCCCCTTCTGAAGAAACTGCTCCAGCGACGCTTTCCCCAGGACCAGCGACCTCTAAATCCTCAGAGGACTGCCCTGCTCTAGAAGGACCAAGAAACTCCTGAGAACAGCGGCCCTGTTCACCAAAGACTGCAACTTTGTTTCCAAAGAAGCAACTTCAAGACAACTGCATTTCCCGCCAGAAGCGTGAGACTTGCAACTCTGCACCCGACGCCCCCGGCTCGACTTGTGGAGAACAAACACTTTAGGGAGGACTCCCCGGTGACTACGAGACCGTGAGTAGCCAGAGTTGCCCCCCCTGAGCCCCCACACCGACGCCTGCAGAGGGAATCCCGAGGCTCCCCCTGACCGCGACTGCCTGACTCCCAGATCCCGACGCCTGGAAAAGACTCTGCACCCGCAGCCCCCAGGACCTGAAAGATCGGAACTCCAGTGCAGGAGTGACCCCCAGGAGGCCCTCTCCCTTGCCCAGGTGGTGGCTACCCCGAGGAGCCCCCCCCTTACCTGCCTGCATCGCTGAAGAGACCCCTTGGTCTCCCATTGATTTCCATTGGAAACCCGACGTGTGTTTGCACACTGCACCCGGCCGCCCCGTGCTGCTGAGGGTGTACTTTCTGTGCTAACTTGTGTCCCCCCCGGTGCCCTACAAAACCCCCCTGGTCTGCCCTCCGAAGACACGGGTACTTACCTGCTGGCAGACTGGAACCGGGGCACCCCCTTCTCCATTGAAGCCTATGTGTTTTGGGCACCACTTTGAACTCTGCACCCGACCGGCCCTGAGCTGCTGGTATGGTAACTTTGGGGTTGCTCTGAACCCCCAACGGTGGGCTAACACACATTGAACACGAGGAAGAAAGTATAGGAAGCAGCGCTCAAACAGTTAATCATCAAGTAAACTTAATAAGTCCTTCAAAAAACAAGGTGCTCCTGGCAGAAGGATCCTCCTCTTTCCTCCAATGTATCCTTGGAAACTAGAAGTCAATTTCGATAGGCGTCAGGGCACTCATGAATAATATTCAGACCACCACAAGTCATGAAAGTTAATGAGTATCATCTATACATCGGACCGGGATGAGAATAATGATAGCAATCTACCAGCAGTAAAAATTCTGATTTAATGTCAAAGTTCAAGTCCATTGAAATTCACATTTTCTAAGGTCCAACAGCAGCCGACACGTGTTTCGTCATATGAGAGTATTTCTTCTCAAAGACTTCATCAGGGCTTCATATATATTGTAGAGATGCAAAAGAGTGACCAAATAGTATCATATCAAATAATATATGTCCACGTGGTCTTTGCTTCTGATGATATTCATTCTGTGTAACCACATCCAACAACCGGAAACAATCCATGGCAGAACACGTCTCACGATTAAATTCAACCTTCTCTTACGAAAACGGTGGCTGCTACTGCTGTTTGCACTATTAACGTGGCCTGCACACAGTCCGAAGTTGTGTAGCAGTAGCGCTCTATATCTTTATTAGCACTCGCAAACATGAGAATGACCCTGAATCCGATGTGTACGCTTTCCTTACCTCCGGTCGGAGGGTTGGTATAAACCCCGATTGTTTTGATTTACTTTACCCCAACGGTGGGCTACCTTGGACCCAAACTTGAACCCCGTACGTGGTTTACTTACCTGCAAGAACTAACAATTACTTACCTCCCCTAGGAACTGTGAAAATTGCACTGTCTAGTTTTAAAATAGCTATATGTGTTTTATTTGAAAAGTATATATGCTATTGTGATTATTGAAAGTTCCTAAAGTACTTACCTGCAATACCTTTCATGCAAAGTATTACATGTAGAATTTGAACCTGTGGTTCTTAAAATAAACTAAGAAAATATATTTTTCTATACACAAACCTATTGGCCTGGAATTGTCTCTGAGTGTGTGTTCCTCATTTATTGCCTGTGTGTATGTACAACAAATGCTTAACACTACTCCTTTGATAAGCCTACTGCTCGACCACACTACCACAAAATAGAGCATTAGTATTATCTATTTTTGCCACTATCTTACCTCTAAGGGGAACCCTTGGACTCTGTGCATACTATTCCTTACTTTGAAATAGTGCATACAGAGCCAACTTCCTACAACTGTACACAGCTACACTTTACCCCACTCTACTAAACATTCTACGGCTACGCCATTCTACTCTACGCCAGTGCACTGTGTGCCACTCCAATCTTTGCTACTCTCCGCTAAATGCCACTCCATTGTGCAACACTCCATTCTACCTCATTTCACTCTATGCTATTTCACTGTATGCACCTCTCCTGCATGCCACTCCATGCTACACTATTCTATTGTATGCTGCTTCAGTCTATGCAACTCCACTATACACCACTCCACATTGTTCTATTCTATTGCACAGCACTCCATTATATGCCACTCCACTCTACGTCACTCCACTCTACACTACTTCACTCTATGCCGTTACACTCTTGGCTATTCCGCTCTACACCTCTCTATTATTGTTGTCATTAATGATGTCATAGAACATGTCATGACTGATGCAATATGGGAAGTAATTAGCAGTGCATGGTGAGAGTGCGAGTTATAGGTACTTTACTGCACAAGTTATAGTTACTTGAGATAACTATAACGGGTGACTTTCTTTTTTGTTGTTGTTTAAAACAGTATGTTTTAACTCAGAATTTCACCTAACTATAAGGTCCCTTTAACCTTTGTTTTTCAGTGAATTTCTAAGGTTTTTTTCAAATGTAAAGTAAGATATGATTACAATTCCTAACTAGAATGTTAATTTAACCTTTGTTTTTCAGTGATTTTCCAGGGGTATTTATTAGCATAAAGTAATCTTTTTTTATGGTATGTAAAGCTAACGGCACCCCGCTCACGGCTGAGGAAGACCTGGCGTGCAGCCAGGCCCTGCATCCAACCCCCACAAGATATCAACTCCTGTTTTATTCCCACAGGTGTTCCACAAGTGCCACCCACCTGCAGGACAACCGCTGGAATGCAACAAAAAAAAACGGAAATGTTTCCACGGTCAGGGGATCAGGGTACTCAAATCTGGCCCTTATACATTATTTTATTTTAATTTTTAGGACATGGGGACTGGGTCCCTGTGTCATGAAATGGTGACTGCAATTTTTCTCTACATGGTGTGACAAGCCATTCATAGTGAGAGGCTATTTTGGAAGCACGGCAGTCGATGGGAAAAGCCCCTCGACCAATCAGAGGGCTTCATATCTTGCCAGACTTTTGTGAACACAACTGTCTAGATATACAAATATTTTAGAACGTTAATGTCTCAAAAGCTACTGAAAATATTTAAACCAAATCACAAAATCACGCTTTCTGGAGCAAGATCTAGCTCCCTACCAAAGTTGGTGTAATTTTGTTCAGCAGTTTTTGCTGTAGCAAAAAAGTCTCTATAAAACCTACAGACACACACTCGTACCTTAAATATACTTACATTGCATGGTAAAGGCGTGCGTCGTAAAGGCATATGCCTAGTAAAGGAATATGCGTGGTAAAGGTATGCATGGTAAAAGCATTGTGTGGCAAAGGCATTGCATGATAAAAGATTTGTGGTAAAAGCATGCAAGGTGAAGACAATGTTGTAAATGCAGTTTCCCTTACTGGCTAGGACGGAGGCCCAAATGGGCTGTCAGGAGTTCAAATGACTATGCACCACATAGAAGGCACACAATTAGTTGACCTGCAGGACACCTTTAGAAGGGAACATGGAGATTCAATGGACTTCCCAGACCAGGTTGTATCTTCCATTGGTGCTACAGGAGCAGTGGCATTGGGTCACAGAGGCCTGAGTGGCCCATTGAACCCTGATTATTGCTGCATTTTGCAGTTTAAACAATGACAGGACCCCATTTCCTTCCTTGCACTAGGGCCCATTGCACATTGGCTATGCCACTGTCCCACACATTCACCTACAGATGGGTGCAGTCACGCACAAATTCCACCTGCAGGGTGATTCCGGCCGATGTTGTAAAAGCAAGTTAGTCCTCCTACATTGAAAGACGCACTAACAGTTTCAAACCACAACTCTTACTTTAATTGGTGTACTTTCCCGAGCGCAGATGCACGTTTGCTGCTTCATTGGGGCTTGCAAATTATTCCTTGTAAATGGAACACACAGTCCTGTCATCAGGTGTGCCTGGCGCAGACTAGAACTATGTGCCATAATAATATAATATGGCCCTTGATATCATTTGCATTATCTTTACATTTCATAATTCTGACTATTACGTAATATTTGTAGTTAATAAACAACACAAAAGGTGAAAAATACAACTGATAAAAGTATATTTTAGTTTTAGAAGTATCCGTATAAAGAAATAGAAATAATCAAAATATGACTCTTAAGATTCCAGAATTCAAATAACAATGTCATTGCTAATTGCATCATTAATAAATCAAGTTATGTCTTCTGTAAGCTTTGCAAAAAGTCGATGAAATGTGTTGGCCGGCTGGCGAGATTTTTTAAAATCTGGCACAGTCAGAGGTAAAATTACGAGTCCTCCCTGCAGTGATATTAGCTGCTGGGGTTGAGATGCTGGTTGCCTTTTATTTGGTTAGGCCACTGGACCATGTATTCACGTGCACAATGAACTGAAGTAAAGAAGTTATAGCACAGGTCGACTCATCCTGCTTTTCCTGAATGGTTTAAGGAAGCTCGCAGTAAATGAAATGATGGAAAGTTTGATTTGTGATGTACCCTAAATGGCCTTGGACATGGTTGCAGGCCTGCTGTAACAATGCCTTAAATGTGCTTTACACTATAAACAGGGACGCACTATATACACATATGCTGTCAGAAATGATAGGATAGACAATTTCTGCACATTTCTTTCAGCTGCAATGTCTGTTTATTGTATATGTGTGAAACGTTCTTCATGCTTCTGGTCACCAAACTCAAGTTGGCAACAACAACAAAAAGTATTTAAAAAAAGTAATTTAATACAAGCGAACAGTGTTATAATTTGCTAAGTATGCGTTTGTACTGACGTTAGAACGTGACTCAAATGGGGAAATATAATACAGATTTGTATTCATGGAATAAAGTGCTTTTACCTTTTACAGAAAAGTAAGTTATGTTTTCAATTATGTTCTCCACACCACACTGTTATTTCATATAGCTCCACCTAACAATATTGCTACACGGTTCCCAGAACACCGAAATGTTAGACTGACTTGAAAATTTCGTTGAAATGCGTTGGACTAGGTAGCTCTGTCAGAGGTTAGAGCAGTGGTTTCCAATCTTTTGACTTCTAACAACCCCCACTTAATCATTACTGGAACCCGGGGAACCCCCACTGAATCACTATTGGAATCCGGGGACCCCCACGAGTCATTACTGGAAGCCGGGACCGGGCCTAATAAGCATTGGGGATGATTTGAACCTCAAAACAATACACAAAATATACAGAAAAAACATTCAGCAAACAAATACACAAATGACACATTATTTAATCTGCAAACACATATAAATAAAAAAATCAAAATTTAATAGAAAGGTTGGAGCTTTTCTAAATTCAATTGATATTATGTTGGATGCCCCCACACTGCTAGCACATATCAATCTGAGGATACTACTTTACGCTTCTAGTCTCCAATTTTAAATTCCTTCACATTTACAGTATGTTTAAAAATGTTAAATTGGACATTCAGGTTCTGTATTTATATACACTATATTGATCTTTTAACATTCTAAGTTCTAAGTAGTCGCAGACCCCCTGAAGAGGCTTTGCGGACCCCTATGGCGTTGGGAACCACTGGGCTAGAGTAATCATAAGAGGAACAAACATTGACAAAACCAATTTGTCTCACTTTTTAAGTGCTTTTCCGTTGATGCTATTAGCTTAGCCAATGTTTTTTTTAATTGATAGACAAGGAAAAGCTAATATTGTTTACTTGCCTTCTTGAGTGTGTTTTTTTTTTCCTATGGTTTCATGATGTACGTCATATTGTGTGACATAACATAGTGGTGATTTTGAAATTATAAAAGTGTTGTTCTATATTTTCAAGGTGTCTGCCACAATGAGTGATGCAACATGGCGTGACAATGTGCTGAACATCTTCCATATATAAAAATGTTATTGTCTATACTTCAAGATGACCATAATATAGTGTCACATTACTTGAAGCATCCCACCATGTTGCTTCAAGTAAGGCGTCAGCCATCTTTAGTTTTTTCCTTTTACCAGTGCAAATTTAAAAGTATCCTGAACTGGCAAGCCAATAACAGCAGCATCCTGATGCAGTTGGAAAAGCATGGGAGTAGGGTGTGAAAATGGCAGCTGGAGACGGGTGACAGAGGAGGAGAAATCTAGGAGATGGAAGAGAGAGATGGAGGCAGGGAGAGAGAGTGAAAGAAAGATAGAATGAGAGTGAGAGTGAGTACAACACTACACCGCAGCAGTGCTTTATATTGGAGACCTGGAGGAAGGATAGGAATAGAGAGACAGGATGGGGCTTGGAGATGCAAGCGAAGGAGCACAAGCAAGCTCAATGTAGGAAAGAGAGAGCAAGAGGAAGGAGCAGGACATACCATCCCATGAGGTGCTGAATCACAAATAAAAGATAAAAAGGAAAAAAGTCCCTTACCTTAGCAGTGGGAGGAGACAACATATCAAATCAATAATGAGGGGAAAGAGAAATGCTCCAGGGCTAGGGCAACCATAAGGACATGGAGGACAGCTATCCAGTCATGAACAAGGGCCTGACCCAAAGTCCACTCTATGTAATATTGTATCCAATACGTTCAGAGACAAACAGCTAAAGCTGTCAGTATTGGGAGTGCAAACATAATTGTAATGATGTGAAGTCTTTGGGCAATGAGTCATGTGTTTTTTTCCTTCTCCACATATGGAAAGTGGCAAGTGGGCTTCAGGCCAAAGTGACTGACTGTGTCCTCAAAAACGACTCTCACACACCAGTATGCAATGGGCAGTGTGTGAGTACACAGACAATGTCATAATCCCACATTCTTGCCCCCGCATCTGCCAAGTGCCATCTCATCTATGGTCATTTCACAAAGGTGTTTAATTCTCCATTTCTAAGTGTAGTCATTTGTTTATAGTTGCCTGTTCCTTGTTTCCACATTCCTCGGTGTAGCTTGTTTTACCACCTATTCCCCATCAAACAAAGAGGCCTATTCAAACCATGTTTCACAGTACATGAAGTAGTGATAAAGAAGTACTGTTCTGTTCATATACACAAAAGGCTAATCACTAACCTATGTTCAGAGACCTCCACAGCTCCTATTTCATCTGTGCGCATCTCTGCACTCATAAGCCCACAATTTGATAGCAAATATGGGAGAAACATGGGGAATAGCTCAAACATTTTGCTACAAAATTGAAGGGGTTTATGGAAAATGAGGATTGATTTAGGGAGAGACAGGCTACTAGAAACGCTCATCTAAAAAATAATAAACTAATCGCTATTCACAGGCTATACTTCTAAAGTTCCTACAGTCCCTAAGGTGACAAAAAAGTTAGTAAATGTACTACAGCCCTTGGCTGGTGTAAATCAAGCACACACAGTGCCATTCACAGGTACTGTAACACACTCACAGAGAAAAAATAGAGGCAGGGACCTAAAATAACACACCATAAGAAATAATGTTAAATAAATTAAACTATATATGTATATATGTATATATGCTATTGGCTCTCCAGTGCCCTGCACACTTTACAACAGCAATTTCAGTAAGGAGTTGCAAAGCTTCTGAAAGGTTTTTGACCTTCTGCCCATTTCTTATCTACAGGTCATAAACCCTCTCTGTGATCATAATTACCCAAAATTGTGGACAACATCCAACCCATACTTACTTTCAGTAAAAATAGCCATTCTCCTTTTTGTTGTCAAGCTGCAAGCTCTGGTAAGGGAAATTCATTCTTCATCTTGTGCTGAAGAAATGTCTTAATGCCATGAAGCTTCAATTACTTCTTAAATTGTGCAGATGGCATAGGCTGCTTTCCTCTCAATGAACCTTCATTTGTTATTAAACATGAGACAGCCACAAATAGAATATATGCTAGGCTTAAAAAGCTCATCTTTTATGTCTGTTCTGGGTTTGGTGCATAAGTCCATACTTCAAGGCAATCATGTTCCAATCAGTCAGGTCCTTCTTCTTCAGGAATGGGTAACACTGTGCTAGGATTCAGTACTTGACATCTTCTCAGCACAACATTGTTTCCTGACAAAATCTGTTGCTCAAAACTCCCGAAGTTTCAGGAAGGTGGTGAATTCATATAATCCTATGGCAGAGGCCTTCCCAAAGATGGAATGTGTTATCAGTAGTAAAGATTGGGTGGCTTACTTTTCTAATGTATTTGGCCCCAAGGAGCAGTTTTCCCCCTTGGTTCCTGATAAGGTGATTCCTTAGTCAGGAACTCTGTTGCACAATTATAGCTTCAGATGTCACCTTAGCAATTGATAATAGCCTCTCAGATAAGGACCCTGGACCCTATAGAGTCCCTGTGGACGTTTTTAAATATTTTCCAGATATTTTGGTCCCCTTATTAATTGGAGTATTTAGAAGTACAGTATTAGGTCCCCATAATAAATCTTGGCGGGAGGCCAATATTGTACCTACATTTAGAGAAGGTGATAAGAGCTCCCCTCATTGTTATCATCCTATTTCTCTTTTGGACAGCACAATAAAGGTTTTGGGTAGAGTGGTGCTGTCCAAACTGGAAACCTGTGGTATGGAAATGCAGGGGCTCTCAGACTTACAGTTTGGCTACCGTTCTGGTTTGGGACGGTGGAACAGTCCCTTAATCTCTCTTTGATAATCCAAAAGTATACCAAGGCTAAGAAAGTTTCTGTCCATCTAGCATTCATGGACACCTTACATGTGCCTTTGATATGGTTGACCGTTCCACGCTATAGACTATTCTGTTAAATTTCGGGATTGATAATGCTATTGTCTCCCTCCTTAGCAAACTTCATGACCAGACAACAGCAAGAGTCCATTATATTTTGGGAGGGGATCTCACTGATGAGTTCCCTTCAGTAACGGGGGTTAGGCAGCCCTGTGTTTTGGCCCCTTTTTGGTTTTTAATTCAAATTAACTTTTAGGGGGGCATTTGATCAGGCAGGGAACAGATATCTCTAAAATAGGCTTAAGAGAAATCCCTGTTCTGCTTTACACGGATGATGCTGTTCTCAATGCACGAACAGCTAATGCCCTCCAATGCCCTCCAATGTCTTTTAGATGCTTTTAATAATTTTATTAATTCCTTGGGCCTCAGGGTTAACTGTTCTAAATCTTATGTAGTGAAATGGGGCCCTAAATCTACAAAGACTACAAGTTTGTACTTAATAATGAGAAAATTATGAACATACCCCATTTTACCTATCTGGTTATCCCCTTTGATTCAGATGTTAATTGGAAGTTGCTTCTTAAAGTGAGAGCGATCCAATTTCATCTTTCGAACATGCCATTTTTCGATAATCTAAGTGGTTGAGTCATAAGCCAACAAGAGAAATTATTTGCATTTTTAAGAGAAAATGCATTCCTGTGGTTACTTAGGGGGCTGGGGTTTAGGGCTATGTGGATAGCAGAACTCTTCAGCTACTTGAAAATATGTTTTTGAGAAGGCTGTTGGCGGTCCCACAGACCACTCCCGCTGCCTTTTGTCACGAAGAAATTGGACTTATCATTTTGGGAGATTACATTGCGCTGCAGCCTTTGTTGCTATGGCATAAGATCTGGATGAACCCTGAGGCGCAGGTTATAATTAGGGACTGCATGGCCCTTGATAAGAAGCAAGATAACCCCTGGTTAAAATATTAAGACAACCTCTGAAAGGCTGGGTTCCCTTGCTTTCTATTGTGACCCAGAAAGTCTAGCTAGTATCTCTTCTAGACAGATTAAATACCTTTTAAATGGTGTAGCGGAACTGTATGGGCAGAGGATTCGCCCATTAATAGTTCCTATGATTTTTATTGCACCCAGTAGTTTATTTGCACCTTAATGTCAATGGAGAACATACTTCTTTACTGATGTGGTTTAGGTTAAGGACAATACTGTTTCTAGTGACTTTTTGGCAAAAAGGAACTTGGTTCTCCTCTCTCCTCCACTGCCATTGCTAGATGCTGACAGAACAAAGCATTTTACACTTTGTTTTGTTTTGCACTTTCTAAACAACTCAGAGACAGCAGTTTCTGCATCCTGTCTTACACACATTAGGAGCTAAGGGCCAGATGTATCAAGATTCCAAGTAGCGATTTCCAAATTGCGAATTTTAAGAAATCGCAATTTTAGAAATGCAAAACGCGATATCTTAAAATTCGCAAACGCCGTTTGCGAGATGCAAACACTGAATCGCAAAAAAAATTGCGATTCGGTAACTGAAAATCACAAATAGCGAAAACAGCAAACCGGAGCAGCCTGATGACATCACAAGCATGAAGTGAGTCAGCCCATGCTGTTTCCAGGAGCCACACCCATAGGAGCAGTGAGAGAGACACAGCCCAGCACCAGGGAGTAAGCATTGTGAGGAAGCCAGCATCAAACTGCAACATGGCCAATGCTGGCAAAGGGAAGGAGAAGGGAGACAGGAAGAGGAAGCTGAAATTCAGTGAGAAAGAATTGGAGGTGCTCATTGAGGAGGTTGTTGGGAACCATGATAGACTCTTTGGCAAGACCTCACTCCAAGTACCTGAGAGAGAGAAGCAGAAACTCTGGTCTGACATACAGGCAAAAATCCCGCGTTGGGTGTTGCACAGCGCTCTGTGGAGGAGATACGCATGCAATGGTACGACTTGCGGTCCCGTGCCAAGGATAGGGTGGCCAGCAGGCTTAGGGAGGCAAAGAGCACTGAGGCGGACCATCCACCCACACACCGTCCTCCCCTATGGAAGTCCTGGTGGAGTCCACATTGCTGCCAGAAGCTGCCAGTGGTGTAACTGACATTGACACCTCAGGGACACCCAGCACCAGCAAAGGTAATGCCAGTAACTATGTGTATCCCCACATGTGCATGTACACATGTCCCTTAGGAAATAGAACATAGCGTGATGCACAATGAAAAGTAGTCCATGTTACATCTTACCTACAACACAACAGTGCCTTACGGGAGTGGTAGTACACAACCCTAAGGTGAATACACAACATAAATAGCAAGATAAGATAAGCAAACTTAACTTGAACCGCACAAAACGCAGAGTTCAGAAAGCCTAAGGCTATAGTTATACCGTACATTTACAATTTATGCAACACCTTAAAATTATTAAAACTTGTGTACCTTTTTACACAGTGTATTGAACTAAGTATCCAAATACATTAACTATAACTCGCCACTCTAACATGCATTGGGTTCTCACAAATGATGTGATTTCCAGTGTCATAGGTGTTGCTGTAAATGTTATGATTGAAGATGATATAAGTGTTGTCATATGAAAGAGTGTAAGCAGTGCACATAGAAGGTGCTAGTTATAGTTATTGTAGCAAAGAGAGGAATAGCATAAACTGGAGAGGGGTGCCGTAGGCTGGAGTGGGGCAGAGTAAAGTGGCGTAAAGTAGAATAGAATAGAGTGGAGTGGTGTACAGAGAAGTGTCGTACAGTGGAGTGGTGCACAGTGGAGTGGCGTGCAGTGGAATAGCATACAGTGGAGCAGTGTACAATGGAGTGGCATACAGTGGTATGATGTAGAGCGGAGTGGTGTAAAATGGAGTAGTGTATAATCAAATAGCATACAGTTGAGAGATGTAGAGTGGAGTATCATAGAGTGGAATATCATAGAGTGGAGTGCCATACACCGTACTTGTGTACATTGGAATAGCATATATTGGAGATGTTTAGAGTGGAATGGGGTACAGTGGAGTTGCATAGACTGGAGTACTGTACAGTGAAGTGGCTTATGGTGGAATAGCGTACAGTAGAGTGCCATAGAGTGGAGTGGGGTAAAGTGGAGTGGAGTGGCATTGAGTGGAACAAATTAGAGTGGAGAGGGGTAGAGTGTAGTTGCATACAGTGGATTAGAGTATAGCAGAGTGGCATAGAGTGGAGTGAAGCACAGTAGCATGGCATAGACTGGTGTGGCATATGGTCAAGTTGCTTAGAGGGGGTTAGCATACAGTGGAGTGGCGTGGGATATAGTGGAGTGGCGTAGATGGGAGTGGCATACACTGGACTGGAGTAGAATGGAATAGCATAGAGTGGAGTGGCGTAGAGTGTAATATTGAAATGGTACCAGGGGCTGCTGTAAAACACCATGGGGAGGGGGGTGCTTGCCCCCCGGAGCCTCATCAAGGCCCTGGGGACTCCATCCTCCAGGGCCACATTTTATAAATAAGTGAGAGGGTTGGGCGCCCCCTCCTCCCAGGGCTGATTAGTGCTCCATCCCCCAGAGCCATGTCTTTTTTTTTAAAAAGGGGGAGAGGGTGCACAACTATGAGCCCTGGTGACATCATCATCACGTAAGTATATAGGAGGGGTCACTTTGCCCCCATCCTTGAGTCTTAAAAGGCTCAGAGAACCTCATCCTCCTGGCACCGGTTCATACACTGCATCCTGGGGACACATCCCACGACACAGTAGTTTCACTGCCCCCAGGAGCGCGGGCAGGGAAAACAAAAGTGCTCACACCCCGTGGGAGCAGACCTTTGTTTCCCTGTCCACACTATTGCAGGCAGAGAAGTTCATATTGCTTCTGCCTCATGGAAGCATGCAGAAACAGCTGCTCCCACTAGGTGTAGCAATGCTGGGTTCCTGCCCCATCCAGGATGGGTGCACGTGGGGAGCCAGTGGGGGCCCTGTGGCTCACAACATACTATTTGGTAGGTGCCCCCAGGTGGGCACTGGGGTAACCACCTAGGAGCATGTAAGGCTTGAGGAATGGGTCCCTTGGACCACTATTTGCATGGGGTAAGGGCTTGTCTAAATTACTTATAACTCAGCCCTCTACCATGCACAGTGTTCTCATAAGTGACATCATCTGAAAAGCTGTTACATCCTGCAAGTGACGTAACATGAAAGGATACAAGCAGAGCATGGGAAGGCACAAGTTAATTTAGTCTGGCTAGCAAGTTGAATACACTGTGTATGGTGGTGTATGAGTAATAGTATGTTTTGCTTAGGCACAAATTATAACTTTAAGTCATAACTATAACTTTTCAATTTCCAAGGTTTGTGTAGTTTAAGTTGGTTTTGCATACAAATAATAAAAGTTTTCCTAGCTACGACTAATCTTAAACCTTTATTTTTTTCATTGAATTTGAACACTTCTTTTTGTAAAAAAAGTGTTTCTAATCATAATGTGTTGTTTATTATGATATTCGGGCCAGATGTAGCAAAGTTTTGCAAGTCGCAAATGGCCCGAATCGCAATTTGTGACTTCGTAAAATCAAAAATGGGATGCAAAAATCCCATTTCCGAAGTGCAAATTGCGATGCGAGCCATTACTGACTCGCAAAAATAGTGACCTCATTTTGCGACCCGCAAAGAGGAAGTCGCAATTTGCGAGTCGCAAACCATATGAAAAAGCCAATCGCAAATTGCAACTAGTTGCAAAAAGCCCATTGTGCACACCCAAATTACCACTAAGTCAGAGCAGGTGGTAACCAGAACCAAAGTATAAAAGGAGACCCAGAAGGCATCTGGGCTACTCAAAATGGCTGAACTGTATGTGATAGCATGGAGGAGGAGAGTCCACGCTGTCCAGCAGAGGAGGAGGAGCCAGAGACAGGAGAGAATATACCGAACCAGGCAGACACTTTTCCAACAAACTGAGGAGGAGATTTATGACAAATATAGACTGAGCAGGGCAGCAATATTAGAATTAATTGAACTACTCAATCCGCAGCTTCAACAACAGACAATGCGCGGCAGCGCCATCCCCACACATGTGCAAGTGCTATGCTCACTGCACCTCTTGGCCTCGGGTAGCTATCAGGGGGTTATTGCTGTGGCAGGTGGGGTATCCCAAAGTGCATTCTCACGATTCTTCAGATGTTTCCTAGATGCCATACTCACACACATGTCCAGATACATATACCTACCCAGGAATGAGGCAGAAATTAACAACACCAAGTTGGACTTCTACAGAATTGCCAACTTCCCCCATGTAATAGGGTGTGTGGACGGGACACATATACAAATCTGCCCTCCTGCAAATCTGGAATATGTGTTCCGCAATAGGAAATGTACCCACTCACTAAACATCCAGGTGGTATGCAACGCCCATAATGTCATCACTGACATTGTAGTCAAATTTTCAGGAAGTACACATGACTCATACATATTCAGGCACAGTGGGATACACCAACGCCTAGAACGTGGGGAGTTTGGAGATGGATATCTATTAGGTATTGCTGAATACACCCTGAAGCCATACACACAGGTCACTGTGGAAACCATCCATGCTGTGCTAACATTGCTTATTTTTGCCATACAGGTGACAGTGCATATGCGCTAAGACCATGGATACTTACCCCCTACCTAACACCTTGCAATGAGAATGAGAGGTGATAAAACAGTGCCCATTGGCGCACCAGACCTGTCATCAAGAGGACCTTTGCACTGTTAAAGGCAAGATTCAGATGCCTCCACAAAAGTGGAGGTGCGCTCCAGTATGCCCCAGTAACAGCATTCAAGATCGTTGGCGCATGCGCAATCCTACACAACATTGCCACCAGACGTGGGCTACATCTCACCCCTGAAGACACAGATTCGGAGAATGAGGAGCAAGAGCTACCACATCGCCATCCTGGGGATAGAAGCATTGCAAATCAAGGTAGACAGAGACGGGACCACATTGCAACCCAATACTTTGGCAGGTACGTGGCAACTGTCACCACACTCACTCATGTCACACAAACAGAGCCCAGTTGTGTAGTGGAACAAACAAAACCTTTTTATTTGTGAACTAAATGTTGAAAGAAAACTGCTGTCCGTAAGGGGCTGTATATGTTCAAACGTTATGAGGACACATTGACATCATGTGCCTCATGAGTCATGCTGTCTTATGGCCTACACCCTCCTCCTTGTTCGCCCAGCATGGCTCATCCCAGGTGGGTCTGCTGACCCCTGCCGTGCACTTGCACTCCTCAGCACACGTGAGTCACTTGCAGACAAATGGCTTATAGTGGACCCCTCCTCACTGTCCTGAGGGGTCTCACCTGTGTCCCTTGCCACCTGCCTGGCTTCCAACAAGTCCATTGCGTGGCTGATGCAGCCTAGTCCCTGAGCCACATCCCCAGCAAAGTGGCCAAGTTCTACCTGTAGACTCACGGTCCGTCTTGACAGGCCAGTAGTGTTTGTAGCAAGACACCCAATGGATGCTGCCATGCGGTCAAAGCGAGCGACTAGGTGGCGCTCCCTGCGCCTTGCGCTGCGTCTATCTGCCACCAGTTCCGTCACTAGTTGGCGGATGGCCTGGGTGAGATCGCCCACATTATCATTGAGTCTAGTGAACTGCGAGTTCACATCAGCCAGGCCATGGGTCATGTTGTTCTCCAGTCTTTGCAAAGCACTTGATTTTGACCGCAATTGTCTTGTTTGCAGGCGCTGACCGTCAAGGAGGGATGCCTCTACTCCAGACATTGCTTTCTCCCCTATCTCCACCTGGGGCACCACCACAACTTGACGTCTGTGTCTGCGCCTTGGTCGTGCTGCTGGCTTTAGACGACTTACTGTGGGGCTGGGGCCAGGGGTAGTGTGAGGTTCCACCATTTCCTGCTCTTGTTCCAGAGGGGACTGTGGTGGTGTCCTGCTGGGCCCAGGAATATCTGCTGCAGCCTCCTGCACTGCCTCTGGCCTGTTGTCTCCTCCCTGGATGTTGTCACTGCTGGGGGTGTTGTGTGGGAGACCTGTGGGACATAGTGAATACACTGTCAGTCTCTCACAGCTGTTGTATGCCTCATAATAAACATTTGCATATATGCTGACTACTGTACTACATTGCCCATAATGCTCCATTCTAGTGGTTGCTAGACTGGAATGGAGCTAGTCTGGTTGTGCCTGCTGCTGTGTCCTGGGAGAGTGTGGATGCTGCATTTGTAGGTGTGAATGCATATTTCATGGTACTCACTTTTGGATGTCCCTGGCGCAGAACTGTCCAATTCTCCCATTCCAGAAACGGCCTCAGGCTCCAGGGTCTGCTCCACCATTTCTTCATGGCTGTGGGTGGTAGGACGGTGGATGGGCCTCCTCCTGTGCCTCTCATTTGCCTGAGCCGCTCTGCCACCCTCTCCTTTGTCCAGGAGCGCAGGTAATACCACTTTTTTTTTTATTTCATCCAGGGTGCGGTGGCTCACCCCTATGGCGTTGATCCGGTCCTGGATTTGCAGCCAGATCTTCTTTTTCTCAGTGTCTGGGACACTCAGGGCTGCCTTGCCAAACTGTTTGTCATGGTGCTGGCAGAATTCCTCAGTTAGCACCTCCAGTTCTTTCTCAGAAAACGTAAGTTTTTTTTTCTCCCTGCACTGCCTGTGTCCTCCATTGTAGCAGCAGCTCCTCTCTCCTGGGTGTTGCACTGCAGTTTGGAAAGGGTGTGGTCCTCCCTCCTCCCAGGTGTATTTGATTACTTCCTGGTTCTGATGTCATCAGCAAGAGCCAGAAAGTGTAGTTCCCAACTGTTATGCTGCACCTGCAGGCAATTTGTGGCCCAGTCGCAATTTGCGACACCCGACTCGCAAATTGCGAGCTCGCTTTTAGCGGGGTCACAAAAAGCGACCTCGCTAGAAGCAAACTCGCAAAATGCGAGTCACAAATTGGTGTTGCTTTTTTTTCTTGGATCCCATTTTGCGAGTCAGTTTGAATCACAATTTCCGACTTGCTATTTTTTTCCTACCTACATCTGGCCCTTAGTTCTTAATTAATTTATTTTTTTGTTTCACTGTGCTTTCGAGAAAGTTTAAAGCTCATTATGTGCATTTGTATGGTCTTTGTGATCGTTTTGCTTTCACTGGTGCTTCCTCAAAAGTACTGCAGTACCTCTGTAAATTTCTAAAACCATAATGACAGCATTTTTTATTTAAAATACGGATTAAGAGTTTTAAGAGTAGTTATAATTTTTAATAGTATATGTGTTAGTATTGTAACTGTAGGTTGGGTATGTGAACTCTAGGGGTACCGCAATAGTACTGAGATACTGCTGCCGTGCTTTCGCTTTTGTAAAACAACATTTCATTGCCTTAGAACTCTGTTAATTGTAGAAAACAGGTAGTATATACTCCTTAGCCCCATTCAATGTGATTTATTCAAAGAAGAAGGTTGTGCTCTTTGGCTGAGGGAATATTGGTTTGTTCTGAAGCCACCTTTGAACTTTTGGAGAACTGCAGTGGCTGAAAAAGATGATCCTGTGCTGCAGCCAAAGGAGGAAGCAGAGGTGAAGCGCAGAAAGAAATTAAGGAAATCCAGTGAATAGGATTTTTTTTTTCCTGCCAACTGGACAGAAAAAAAGTGAATTCAAAACCTGTTACCTTGCACCTATTCAGTAAAGTTATTTTCAATGGGAATGTGAAAAAATACTTCAGGCAATTCATTCCACCAAGTTGATGTGTGGGGAAAAAAGTAATCAGAATGAGACAGAAGAGGCCAAAGCAGGAGCATTGGTAGCAGCCACTTTTACGTTTCCAGCGACATCTTTGGCTTCTTCTCCTTCGTCAGCACCACCACCAACTCCTGTTGCATCTATACCTCCAGTAGCACCATCTCATTTTTATGCTCCATCAGCACCACCACCAACACCTGGTGCTTCAGTTCCTCTACCAGTATCTTTTCCTCTTATTGTGGTGCCAATACATCTTTTGAGGCAGAATTGGGAAATTATAGAGCAATATGGCAGTACAGCTACATACTGTCTCCTTTGCCATAAAGTTGTTGTTGCAGGAGAGAGAAATATGTCTATCTATCTTGAGCTTGCATTGGCTCTCCAGTGTCCTCCCCAACAGACTTAGGGGGTCATTCTGACCTCGGCGGTAAAAGTCGCTTACCGCCGGCCAGAAGGCCGCCATAACACCGCCGCGGCCGCGGTAAACCGCCACGGTCATTCTGATGCGCAACTGGCAAACCGCCAAAAACCCGACATCCACAAAAATCTGCCACACCAAAGGTCAGCGGGAAACTGGCGATGACCAAACCTCCACCGTCACGCCAACAGAAATACGCCCATACCATTCTGACCCACAAATCCCCGCAGCGGTCTTTCAACCGCGGTATTCCATTGGCGGTACACACCGCCGCGGTCAAAATACACACACCTTTACAAAACACATCCACATTGGATAATTCAAAATACACACACCTGAGACACATACACACACCACTCCCACACACCCAATCCAGTATAAAACACACACCCACATCACCCACAAACCCCTACGACCACAATTGCGAGTGAAGGACAGAGAGAGAGAGCACAGCATAGAGTACACCATCACACAGAGGCAAATCACAACATCACCCACACACTTTCCACGCACAAAACACCATACACCACCACACTCACCACACTCTACAACACATACACCACCCCTCACCTCATCCACACCACCCCATGGCACCCCAAAGACACCCCAGGTTCTCTGACGCAGAACTAAGGGTCATGGTGGAGGAAATAGTTTGTGTAGAGCCCCAGCTCTTCGGGGCACAAGTGCAGCACACCACCATTGCCAGGAAGATGGAGCTATGGCAAAGAATAGTGGACAGGGTCAACGCTGTGGGACAGCATCCACGCAATCGGGACGACATCAGGAAGCGGTGGAACAACCTACGGGGGAAGGTGCGTTCCATGGTATCAAGGCACAATATTGTGGTGCAGAAGACTGGCGGCGGACCCCCACCTACTCCCCCAGAATTCACTGCATGGGAGGAGGAAGTCTTGCACATCCTGCATCCTGAGGGCCTCGCAGGAGTAGGCAGAGGAATGGACTCTGGTAAGTCAAATCTTCACTACTTCATTCCCCCCACCCCACCTGCATGCCAAATCATACCCCCACCCTCACCCCCACCCCCATCACACCAACTCCTTGCTAATGGCTCACCATCACAACCCACCCATCCCAAAACCTAGCCCTGCATGCCTCCCCAAAGCATGGACACCCATCCCCAAAGCATGCCCACTGCACACACCCATCACCCCCACAAGCCACCGTCACAAAAGCCCCCACAAGGGAATGCCAGCACTGGGGGACACGGCCACCCACCCATTACACGAAATGCCACACACAGAAGCAATAACCATACTCTTATACCCCTGCAGTACCCGAACGCCACCACACCGCTACGGAGGGTCCAGAGATGTCCATCCCACCCCCAGAAGAGGCCCCCAGTGATGACAGCAGCTCTGTCTCCCTGGAGCCTGATGACCAGCCCGGCCCATCGGGGACCTCGGGACAGTCGGTTCCCCACAGACAGCCACAGGCTACACCAGACCTAACCCCCTCTGGGAACACCAGCACAGCTCCCACCCAGCGGGCCCATGCCTCTGTCTCCAGGACACGTCAATCAGCGGTGTGTCCACCACTACAGGGCACCCAGGTTGACCCACCACCCCAACAACAACAGGGACCTGGGGGCAGTGGTAGTGGGCACACCGTCCAGGGGACAGAGGCCCAGGGAAACAGGGGAACTGGGAGGGCTGCTGTGCGACAGGGGGGGGGACAGGCCCAGGGAACCGACTCTCCAAGAGGCCCTCTCCTCCATCATGGGAGCATACCACCGCTCCCAGGAGACAATGGCTACGGTACTGGCCAGGTTCCAGGAGATCCAGGTCATGCAGGAGCAACAGTACATGGGGTTCAGAGAGGAACTGAGGAACATTAGTTCCGCAATGGGGACCATCGTCGTGGCCCTAACCCAGATAGTCACCACATTGCGGGACCATGTGGCACCACAAAGGGCCCCTGTCACTAGCCTGGACCAGGAACAGCCTACCACCTCCGCCAGCGCTAGTGGACAGGAGGCCCCCACACAACGACAGGCCACCAGAACCCCACCTCCTGCAGAAGAAGAACCACCCCGCAAGCGGAACCTGAGATCTCACAAGAAGACAGAGTAGGATTGCAAGACCCCCGCCAGCAAACGATACCCCCTGATGTCATCCCACTGTCCCACATTGTCACCCTGTCCAACCTTGAACTGCCCCTGCTCCATCCTTCCACAGGCATATGGACAATGCACCTGTGCGACTGAGAACTGGACTCTGCCATGGACATTACTCCACCATCACCCATCCCCGTTTTACAATCATGTTCCATAAATTTAGCACTTGAATTAAATCACTTTTTGCACTAAAAAAATCTGGAGTCTGCTTGTAATTTGAACAAATGTATTAGACATAATGGTGCCAAAATGTTCAGTTACATTGTGATGACAACATACCACTGTCACACAGCTGTAGTCCATGGGCAAACAAAGCAGAGGTCACGCAGTGGGGCCCACAGCTCTGAAAACGGTAGGGAAAGTCACAACTCAGTTAACAGGAACTGGGGGGAACTCAGACAGTAGAGAGGCAGGAGATTTTAAGTAAATGTAAAATGGCGTGGTTGATTCGTACCTGTGTGCTACTGAAAATACGGTTGTATCACTGTGTCCCTGTTGTCTGTGTCGTCCCCGTCCTCCTCCTCCTCTTCACTCTCCACAGGCTCCACAGCTGCTACAACACCACCATCTGGACCATCCTCCTGCAGGAAAGGCACCTGGCGTCGCAAAGCCAGGTTGTGAAGCATACAGCAGGCCACGATGATATGGCACACCTTCTTTGGTGAGTACATTAGGGATCCCCCTGTCATATGCAGGCACCTAAACCTGGCCTTCAGGAGGCAGAAGGTTCTTTCTATAATCCTCCTAGTTCGCCCATGGGCCTCATTGTAGCGTTCCTCTGCCCTTGTCCTGGGATTCCTCACTGGGGTAAGTAGCAACGACAGGTTGGGGTAACCAGAGTCACCTATTAGCCACACACGGTGTCTCTGTAGCTATTCCATCACATAAGGGATGCTGCTATTTCGCATGATGTACGCGTCATGCACTGACCCAGGGAACTTGGCATTTACATGGGAGATGTACTGGTCAGGCAAACAGACCACCTGGACATTCATAGAATGATAACTTTTTCTGTTCCTGTACACCTGCTCACTGCCACTGGGGGGAACCAAGGCCACATGGGTCCCATCAATGGCACCAATGATGTTGGGGATATGTCCAAGGGCATAGAAATCACCCTTCACTGTAGCCAAATCGGCCACCTCAGGGAATACAATGTAGCTCCGCATGTGTTTCATCAGGGCAGACAACACTCTGGACAAAACCTTAGAAAACATAGGCTGAGACATCCCTGATGATATGGCCACTGTTGTTTGGAATGATCCACTTGCCAAAAAATGGAGTACTGACAGAACCTGCACCAGAGGGGGAATCCCTGTGGGTTGGCGAATGGGGGACATCAGGTCTGGCTCCAGCTGGGCACACAGTTCTTGTATAGTGGCTCGGTCAAGTCTGTATGTAAGTATGACATGTCTTTCGTCCATTGTCGACAGGTCCACCAGCGGTCTGTACACAGGAGGATTCCTCCATCTCCTCGCAAGTCCCAGCGGACGGTGCCTAGGAAGGACAACATGGAGCACAGAGTCAAGCAACCCACAGGTACGTAACCACAGCTTGCACAGTACATGATTCGCTATGCATTGAATGGCTTGTATGAGTGGCAATGCAAGGCCTAGGCCTGTGTGACGCCGTAGAAATTCTGCCATGTGGGCCCTTGAAATGGCGGCTGCCTGACCTGTGAAGTGTGACAATGGGATGTGAGGTCAATGCGCTGGCGTGGCACACCGTGGCGGTAGGTGGTCGAAGGCGCAAAGCAGCATTGGTTAACATTGAACCCTATGGGTCTCAGGAGCCAATGACGATGTGCGCCGGCGGTCGCGGTACGCACCGCTGCGGTACGCACCACCGCGGGAGTGACCGCCATTTTCTAACTGCTTAATCACTCGAGACCTGATCATCCACAGGAGAGGACCTATACTGCAAGTGCTGCTGTGAACTCGGTCTGGAAGAGACAATGGCTGCTGCGACTGGGGAAAGGGCCCCTGCCTTCACATCTGAGGAATTGGATAAACTCGTTGATGGGGTCCTCCCCCAGTATGCGCTACTCTACAGTCCTCCAGACCAACAGGTAAGTACACTGGGAGCACGTAGTATGGGCTATGCCTGTGTTGAGTGGGGTGGATGTAAGATGGTGGGGAGGGGAGCGTATGAGGAGAGCAACGCACGACAGATGAGAGCATGTTCCACAATGCAAGGTGGGGAGGGGGGGCCACTCACATCGACCATGCAGAAAAGTGATGATATTTCTTTTTCCACCCTGTCCATGTCACATAGGTCAGCGCCCATCAGAAGATCGACATTTGGCGTGCCCTGGGGGTCCACAACAGACGGGGCACCCACTGCCGCAAGAGGTGGGAGGACATCCGCCGCGGGAGCAGAAAGACCGCCGAGGCTCTGCTGGGGATGGCCTCCCAACGTAGGAGGGGTGCCAGTCGTCAATTGACCCCCCTGATGTCCCGGATCCTGGCAGTGGCCTACCCCGATTTGGATGGGCGCGTGAGGACATCACAGCAGACACAAGGGGGTGAGTATCAGCACATTCTGCTATATTAGCGCACAGTGGAGGCGTCTGGGTGGGGGAGGAGGGCTGTGGCTATCTCTAGGCCAGGGCGGTTTCTGTAGGCTAGGCCACTCCGTTAGACATGGCCCTGTGCCCCCGTCCCCCACCTCTGTAGGGTGCTAAGTACAGCTATCCATGGCCCGGGCTCACCTATGTGTGCATTTGTCATCCATAGACTTGTAGGCCAAGTCACAATTATTGAGTAGTGTACTCCGAGTGCGCGGCGTAGTGCAGGGGGCTTCTGTGTCTGTCCTCTCCGCCAACGGTGCCGCCAATGCATGCACTCAACATGTCTTTCTTTCTTCTCTCTCCCCCTTTTTTTTGGTGTTCCTGCTCATGTGTGCATTAGCATCATCAGGCGGAGGAGAAGTGGCATCGGCGCACGAGGGAGCTGCATCTCACATGGGCCCGGAGGGCCCTGCAACCGACTCAGACTTAACCAGTGAGACGGAGGGCGAGGGGGCTCCACAACGGGGACCCGTGGAGACGTCAGCGACACCGACACGTCCTCGGAAGGGAGCTCCCTTGTGGTGGCGGCACCATCCGTGCCCACTGCAGAAACAGGTACAGCCGCCACCCAGCGCACCAGCTCCGCCCTCCCAGCAGCCCCTCAGCCTTCGCCCCGTGCCCGCTCGGCCAGGAAGGCGGCCATCTCCTTCGCCCCTGGCACCTCAGGTCCTGCCCCAGTTACCCCTGCTGCCCTCAGTGAGGAGGTCATTGACCTCCTCCGGACGCTCATTGTTGGGCAGTCTACCCTTTTGAATGCCATCCAGGGGATGGAAAGGGAGGTGCATCGGAGCAATGCATACCTGGAGGGCATTCATTCGGGTCAGGCTGCCCATCAGCGATCGTTCAACGCTCTGGCCTCAGCACTGACAGCAGCAATTGTCCCTGTGTCTAGCCTCCCCCCTCCAACTTCCTCAACCCAGTCCCACTCCCCTGTTCCTCTGCCTATCCCAGACACACCTACAGACCAGCCTGCACACACATCAACACCCAAGGGCAGCTCATCCAGACATAATCACACAAGCATTCACCCAAGCAACATCCACATGCAGACACAGCAACACCCACTGCCTCCACTGTGTCCCCCTCCTCCTCGTCTCCCTCCTCCCTCCCTGTGACGTCTCCACTCACACCTGCATGCACACCACCATCAGCCAGTACGTCCATCACCACCACACCCACCAGAACAGTCCGCACACGTGCAGTCACCACCCCCACTACCATTTACACGTCCCCTGTGTCCTCTCCCAGTGTGTCTGTCACCCCCTCTTCCAAACCACACAAACGCAGGCAGCCACCCACCCAACAGCCATCCACCTCACAACAGCCTTCGTCACAAGCACCTGCAGCCAAAGACAGCACACTTGACTCTCCTACAACCACATCCTCTTCCTCCACTCCCATACCCACTACAACTACCCGTCCCTGTCTTTCTAAATTGATTTTCCTTTCCAACCTTGACCTCTTTCCAACAACTGACCCACCCCCTCCATCTCGTAAGAGTCCAACCAGCACCTCAGCCACCACAAGCCCTGCACCTACTAGGACCATCGTTCAGGGCTATTGGAGTCCACCAGCTCCTAGGGCAGGAACATCGGCCAGCAGCAAGGGGACAGCCAGCCCACCCCCTGGGAAAAGAAGCAAAAAAGTGAAGGGCCGGCGCCACAGGCCTGAGACGGCTGCCCCCAAAGACACCAGCCTTGCACCGTCACCTGGCCCATCCACCAAGGGAGGCAAGGGCCCCAGAGATTCTTCCAAGGAGGGCAAGGGCCCCAGAGATACTTCCAAGGAGGGCAAGGGCCCCAGAGATACTTCCAAGGGAGGCAAGGGCCACAGAGATTCGTCCAAGGAGGGCAAGGGCCCCACAGATACTTCCAAGGGAGGCAAGGGCCCCAGAGATTCGTCCAAGGAGGGCAAGGGCAGCAGGGCGAAGAAGTCCGGCAGCAGGCGAGCTGCCCAGGAGGGCCCCACCAGCCCCATTTGGGGTGTGACGGAGGACACCCACAGGCCCAGGAGTCCAGCACAGGAGGGCCCCGCAAGCGATAGGTCGGATGGCGACTGAGCGGGAATGATTGCCCAGATCTGGTTCCCTAGGAACACAAGACAAGCACCGCTGAACAGGGCCCCGCCGTGAGAAGCACCGCTGAACAGGGCCCCGCCGTGAGAAGCACCGCTGAACAGGGCCCCGCCGTGAGAAACACCGCTGAACAGGGCCCCGCCGTGAGAAGAACCGCTGAACAGGGCCCCGCCGTGAGAAGAACCGCTGAAGAGGGCCCCGCCGCGAGAAGCACCGCTGAACAGGGCCCCGCCGTGAAAATCACCCCTGAACAGGGCCCCGCCGTGAGAAGAACCGCTGAACAGGGCCCCGCCGTGAGAAGAACCGCTGAACAGGGCCCCGCCGTGAGAAGCACCGCTCCGCTGGGCCCCGCCGTCTCTGCACCGCTCTACTGGGCCCGCCGTCTCTGCACCGCTCCGCTGGGCCCTTCATCTCAAGCACTGCTCCGCTGGGCCCTTCATCTCAAGCACCGCTCCGCTGGGCCCTTCATCTCAAGCACTGCTCTGCGGGGCCCTTCCTGTCAAGCACCGCTCCGCTGGGCCCTTCCTCTCAAGCACCGCTCCGCTGGGCCCTTCCTCTCAAGCACCACTCCTCTGGGCCCTTCCTCTCAAGCACCGCTCCGCTGGGCCCTTCATCTCAAGCACCGCTCCGCTGGGCCCCGCCGTCTCTGCACCGCTCCGCTGGGCCCTTCATCTCAAGCACCGCTCCGCTGGGCCCTTCCTCTCAAGCACTGCTCCGCTGGGCCCTTCATCTCAAGCACTGCTCCGCTGGGCCCTTCATCTCAAGCACCGCTCCGCTGGGCCCTTCCTGTCAAGCACCGCTCCGCTGGGCCCTTCCTCTCAAGCACCGCTCTGCTGGGCCCTTCCTCTCAAGCACCGCTCCGCTGGGCCCTTCCTCTCAAGCACCGCTCTGCTGGGCCCCGCCGTCTCTGCACTGCTCCGCTGGGCCCTTCATCTCAAGCACCGCTCCGCTGGGCCCTTCCTGTCAAGCACCGCTCCGCTGGGCCCTTCATCTCAAGCACCGCTCCGCTGGGCCCTTCATCTTAAGCACCGCTCCGCTGGGCCCTTCCTGTCAAGCACCGCTCCGCTGGGCCCTTCCTCTCAAGCACCGCTCTGCTGGGCCCTTCCTCTCAAGCACCGCTCCGCTGGGCCCTTCCTCTCAAGCACCGCTCCGCTGGGCCCTTCATCTCAAGCACCGCGCCGCTGGGCCCCGCCGTCTCTGCACCGCTCCGCTGGGCCCTTCATCTCAAGCACCGCTCCGCTGGGCCCTTCCTCTCAAGCACTGCTCCGCTGGGTCCTTCATCTCAAGCACCGCTCCGCTGGGCCCTTCATCTCAAGCACCGCTCCGCTGGGCCCTTCCTGTCAAGCACCGCTCCGCTGGGCCCATCCTCTCAAGCACCGCTCTGCTGGGCCCTTCCTCTCAAGCACCACTCCGCTGGGCCCTTCCTCTCAAGCACCGCTCCGCTGGGCCCTTCATCTCAAGCACCGCTCCGCTGGGCCTTTCATCTCAAGCACCGCTCCGCTGGGCTCCGCCGTCTCTGCACCGCTCCGCTGGGCCCTTCATCTCAAGCACCGCTCCGCTGGGCCCTTCCTCTCAAGCACCGCTCCGCTGGGCCCTTCATCTCAAGCACCGCTCCGCTGGGCCCCGCCGTCTCTGCACCGCTCCGCTGGGCCCTTCATCTCAAGCACCGCTCCGCTGGGCCCTTCCTCTCAAGCACCGCTCCGCTGGGCCCTTCATCTCAAGCACCGCTCCGCTGGGCCCTTCATCTCAAGCACCGCTCCGCTGGGCCCTTCCTGTCAAGCACCGCTCCGCTGGGCCCTTCCTCTCAAGCACCGCTCCGCTGGGCCCTTCCTGTCAAGCACCGCTCCGCTGGGCCCTTCATCTCAAGCACCGCTCCGCTGGGCCCTTCATCTCAAGCACTGCTCCGCTGGGCCCTTCCTGTCAAGCACCGCTCCGCTGGGCCCTTCCTCTCAAGCACCGCTCCGCTGGGCCCTTCCTCTCAAGCACCGCTCCGCTGGGCCCTTCATCTCAAGCACCGCTCCGCTGGGCTCCGCCGTCTCTGCACCGCTCCGCTTGGCCCTTCATCTCAAGGACCACTCCGCTGGGCCCTTCCTCTCAAGCACCGCTCCGCTGGGCCCTTCATCTCAAGCACCGCTCCACTGGGCCCTTCATCTCAAGCACCGCTCCGCTGGGCCCTTCCTCTCAAGCACCGCTCCGCTGGGCCTTTCATCTCAAGCACCGCTCCGCTTGGCCCCGCCGTCTCTGCACCGCTCCGCTGGGCCCTTCATCTCAAGCACCGCTCCGCTGGGCCCTTCCTCTCAAGCACCGCTCCGCTGGGCCCTTCATCTCAAGCACCGCTCTGGTGGGCCCTTCATCTCGAGCACCGCTCCGCTGGGCCCTTCCTGACAAGCACAGCTCCGCTGGGCCCTTCCTCTCAATCACCGCTCCGCTGGGCCCTTCCTCTCAAGCACTGCTCCGCTGGGCCCTTCCTCTCAAGCACCGCTCCGCAGGGCCCTTCATCTCAAGCACCGCTCCGCTGGGCCCTTCCTCTCAAGCACCGCTCCGCTGGGCCCTTCCTCTCAAGCACCGCTCCGCTGGGCCCTGCCTCTCAAGCACTGCTCCGCTGGGCACTTCCTCTCAAGCACCGCTCCGCTGGGCCCTTCATCTCAAGCACCGCTTCGCTGGGCCCTTCCTCTCAAGCACTGCTCCGCTGGGCCCTACCTCTCAAGCACCGCTCCGCTGTGCCCTTCCTCTCAAGCACGGCTCCGCTGGGCCCTTCATCTCAAGCACCGCTCCGCTGGTCCCCGCCGTCTCTGCACCGCTCCGCTGGGCCCTTCCTCTCAAGCACCGCTCCGCTGGGCCCTTCATCTCAAGCACCGCTGGCCCATTGGCAGGGCCGGATCTGTGTCAGGCAGGGCTTCACGAAGCACTCTGGGCAGCATGCCTCCTCCATAACCAGTGGAGTCTGTAATCCACCAGATGGACTGTGGCTTTGCACTCCCCAGGATGGTACAGTGGGCAATCCACCCACTGTAGAGACTTGAGAGACTGTGGCTTTGCACTCCCCTGGATGGTACAGTGGGCAATCCACCCACTGAAAAGACTTGTGAGACTGTGGCTTTGCACTCCCCAGGATGGTACAGTGGGCATGGAGGCCCCTCGTGGATCTGGCGTCGTGGACTCATGTGGCTGAGGTGTCCCCCCATCCCTTCCCCCTGAGGTGCCTGTGGTTTTATTATCTGATGCCCCAGCAGTGTTCTCTCCAATGGAATCGGGTCTCGTGTGTGGGCTTTGCCCATGTGTTTATGCACATTGGCCCGCGGACAATGGCATGTAGCCATTATATGTGCCGGACTTTTGGACTATGTTCATATTCTTCATGTTGTGATTTATTTGTTTTAATAATCTCATATTTCACTTAAGTTCAAATATGCTTTAATATACTTCTATTTTAATGATCATTTTATTTTGTCTTTGAATTATTCCGGGGTGTTTGGGGGGTGTAAATCTGACTTGTTGCTCTGCATTGGTGTTTGGGGATTTGGGGGGGGGGGGGGGTCGCGTATGTGTGTGCCCGTAATCTTTTCTCCTCCCCCCTCCCCTGTGTCGTAGGTGCAGTACTCACTGTTGTCTCATGCGGCGGCGTTCGTGCTCCTGGTAGAGGAGCAGGTAGACAATCGCTGGTAGGATGTTTAATTCGGGTTCCATGCTGTCCAGATTCCTCGTGGAGTGTATAGAGGTGAGCGTTTTCCCGTTCGTGATCTGTTTCCGCCGTGTTTTTATCGGCGGGGCTCCCGCCCCGGAAAAGGTGGCGGATTGGTGGGTCGTGATAGGGTGGGCGGTACATTGTCTGCCGCCTGTCTGTTGGCGGTGACCGCCGCGCTGTTTGTTTGCCCCACCGTGGCGGTCGGAGTGTTAAAGTGGCGGGCTGTGTTGGCGGTTCCCGCCAGGGTCAGAATTCAATTTTTTTTACCGCCTGCCTGTTGGCGGGTTGGCCGCCGCTTTAACACCGACCGCCAGGGTTGGAATGACCCCCTTAGTTTTTTTTGTCTTTGTGTTGTCCTTCTGTTTCCTGTTGGTACTATTGTTTTGGTTGGTCATGTTGACCTTGTAAAAAAAGTTCCACATAAAAAAAAAAAAAAGTTATTTACAGAACTAACCTATTATCTCAAAAGATAAAGAGCTTCTACCAATATTAACCTTTTTTTTGGTAGAATATTAAATTGTAATTAATATAGGGATAAGTGTATGGTAAGTTAAACCTATGCCTTTTGGTCATTTCATAGTAGGTGGTAGGTTATTAATAAACTACTACAGGTATATCTGATTTTATTGAATAAACATACAAAAAGTAAATCCATCATTGTTTAACTTTCTATGTGTTTACGAGCAAAACTACTACTTCCATTTCACTACTATGTCATAATTTAAAACATCTGAATTTCAAGATGATCATATGGTAGTAGTCATCAAGAACTTTACATTTTTTAAGGACACTACCAAATTCTTGCCATGTATCAGTATATACTTTTAAGTGTTCCTGGTTGTTATCATGCTCCACAGTTAGTAACATTAGAATATGTAAGATAATTTGTTTGATGTTTTGTGCTGCTATGTTGGTAGGAGCAGTGACTACACTAGATACATTAGAACTAGTAACTTTATGCACATAAACAATAATTACTGTAATAACAAATCGTTCCCTATGCCTGCTTGGTGACTTGCATATTGTAATGCAGGTTCATAAGGAAAGAGTTAATTTTGCTTGTTTTGCCATTTTTGTAAAAGCTGTGCTTACACAAAAGAAATTGTAAAGGAGGGAGAGCCGCTGCTGGGTGCTACAGCCTATGTCATTAGGTGTTGCACTGGAATTGGTTGGCTGGTGTGAGTGCCGCCCTGGTACTGGTCATTAAGACATCAAGGGGCATATTTATACTCCGTTTGCGCCAAATTTGCGTCGTTTTTTTCGACGCAAATTCGGCGCAAAACTAACGCCATATTTATACTTTGGCGTTAGACGCGTCTAGCGCCAAAGTATGATGATTGAGCGTCATTATTTTGCGTGAACGCCTTCCTTGCGTTAATGAGATGCAAGGTAGGCGTTCCCGTCTAAAAAAATTACTGCGACGCAAATGCGTTGTATTTATACTCCCGGGCAAAAATCACGCCCGGGAGTGGGCGGGGCAAAAAACCCCGCATTTGCGCCTCTTTTTAATGCCTGGGTCAGGGCAGGCGTTAAGGGACCTGTGGGCTCAAAATGAGCCCACAGCTGCCCTCCCATGCCCCCAGGGACCCCCCTGCCACCCTTGTCCACCCCAGGAGTACACCCAAGGATGGAGGGACCCATCCCAGGGACATTCAGGTAAGTTCAGGTAAGTATAATTTTTTTTTTTTTTATATATTTTTTTTGGCATAGGGGGGCCTGATTTGTGCCCCCCTACATGCCACAATGCCCAATGACCATGCCCAGGGGACAGAAGTCCCCTGGGCATGGCAATTGGGCAAGGGGGCATGACTCCTGTCTTTACTAAGACAGGACTCATGTAAATGGCGTCTGGGCGTCGTTAAAAATGGCGCAAATCGGGTGGAGGCGATTTATTTGCCTCAACCTGACTTGCCCCATTTTAAGACGCCCTAACGCCATTTTTCCCTACGCCGGCGCTGCCTGGTGTACGTGTTTTTTTTCCACGCACACCAGGCAGCGCCGGTCTGCTAGCGCCGGCTAACGCCATTCAATAAATACGCCGCCCGCATGGCGCTTCAGAATGGCGTTAGCCGGCGCTAAACTTTTTGACGCTAAACTGCGTTAGCGCAGTTTAGCGTCAAAAAGTATAAATACGGGCCCAAGTGCTGTGATGTGAAAGACTCGTATAGAAGGTGCTGTGCTGCAGTTGAACATTAATCTTGATATGCACTGCATTGTGATTAGTTAACAATTTATGTTTTTTTTTTTATGGAGAATTGTTCATTCTTGATTGTCGAAAACACTGCAATAATGAAATATTTTATGAAGTGAGAGATGTTGTGAGGGGAGATTGTAGGGTTCTGTTCCTAGAAGGTGAGGAGGTGCCTCTGGAAAGAACACCAGTTCATTGCATGGCCATCAATGTCGGGCTCCATGCTTGTATTTGGCACTGGCAAAGAAAGGGCATTACAATTTCTCCAATATCGTACCTTTAATTTGAATATAACTGAGAACACAAGATGGATGTTGTATGACATGAAACCGCATAGACCAACACATTATGAGGATTTGAATGCTTGAGAACAGGCTGCCCATGCAAAGAATAAAGAAAAATATTGCAGTAAGGCTAAGAGAAAGTTCATAGTTGGATAGATGCTAAGTGAGAAGCAGACAGCAGGAGTGGAGAAAAGACATGACTGTGGGCACTAAATTATATCTTGTAATTACAAATGAGAGGCCCTTGGAAAGAAAAGTGAAGAGAAAGTAGAGTACTGATGCCCAAAGCAAATCTAGTACTGGTAGTGATTCTAGAAATGATTTCTTGTAGCATTTACTGTCCTCCCGACCACCTTCCTAAAATGTAGTTCAGCCCAATTGTGGAAAGGTCTAAGGTAATGGTAATGGACTGTCTCTGTGGTGACTGCTCTTATTGCCACAGTCCAGATTCCTGTGGTCTCAGATGTGATTTCAGGAGGTACTGTTACTGCTACTGTTCCTATGACTAAAATCTAACAGTTATATGGAATCCCAATCTTGTAGCTTTCAAATCAAATTTAGTGTTCATAACAGCAATTTCTCAGGGTGCAACTGGGTTTTCTGATCTAAGAGAAAGCATAGCCCAGACGTTGGGGAGTATCTCTGGAAAGTGGACAAACAGAAGAGGGGGATGACAGTTCCTTAGCTAGAATGACTTTAAGACTTTTAGCTGTTCCTCCATTGATTGCGGAACTGGATGATCTTATTAAAGGGAATACAGATATGTCCCACCTCAGTCACCATCAGGAAGACAACTTTCAATATATGAGCAAGGAAATCACACAACGTGCTGCGAAGGCACATGAGAAGTTGGCACAAATGTCGAATGAGCAAAATATTTCTATATCTGAGAGTCCAGGGTTGGAGAGGAGTTTTAGGGTTCAGATTGATGAGGTAATGATCACTACCTAGACGGCTTCTGGGCTAAAGGTACATATTAGGGACCTGGATGTATGTATATAGAAATGGAGCAATTTGGACAAGGTAGGAGACATGAAGATCAGAAAGGAACAGAAAAGAAAGCAAAAGAAGGATACTAGGGGGACTAACAAAGCAACTCCTCCTGGTAATATTGAGCCAGTTTATTAGAAATTGGGTCTCTAGTTGGAAGATGTATGTACCCAGTCGAAGTAGAGACCACAATCCTAGTCAGGATAAGTCAGTTACACATCATAAGTTAACTTGTGCTCACCCTCTGGAAGATTGACACAAAGCAGGCAGGCTTAATTTAGGAGGCAATGTGTAAAGTATTTGTACAACACTGAAAACAGTAAAACAGTCCATACACCACAAAAAAGATACCACACATGGTTAGGAAAACAGAACTTAATTTAATGAGAAAAACAAGACCCAAATGACAAAAAGGTAATAAGTAGATGTTGAGATATGAATTCTTAAAGATTAAAATGTAATATAGTGCTTTAAAGCATGAAGTGCCAACCTGGGCTACATGGTCATGCTAGACCAGGTGAAATCTAAATAGTTAGACTGACCACAATGAAGCTCGGATTGGATACAAGGACCAACCTTATCCTGCTGAAAAAGGATTTTGTTGTACTGTGAATTGTCCTGATGTGTGAGCAAAGGAGGTGTTGCGTCTCAGTCTATCCGGCTGCATGTAGGGGATACATCGGTTACAAGCTGTGCAATAAAAGATGTGTCAGTGGCAGTTTCTTAGCAATGTAGGTGATGCATCATAGGCAAGCCACACAGACAGTGATGTGATGTCTTTGTAATCAGTATTGGCTCCGACAGTGCATCTACAGCGATTTGTGGATTTTGCAGCACTTTATGCTCACTTCTAAGGGCGCAGGACTGGATTAAACACCACTTGTCAGGGCAAGACTTACATCAAGCAAACTCCAAGTGCTGTTGCAGGATGAAGTAAAGTCCTTGATGTCCCTGAGACTTCAGAACAGGTAAGCCAGCAAGCTCTTGGAGTCATTTTGATTATGGGTATGTAGAAATACAGAACCAATCCTTCTCACTCCCAAGCAAGTAACGCATCAGAGCAGGCACAGCAGAGCAGGACTAGAGCAAAGTCCAACAGAGGCCAGCAGAATAACAGTCCCATCAGCAGCACAGCAGATCTTTTTTCCCGGCAGAATGTTCTCAGGTCCAGAAGTGTACTGAGATAGGGTCTGTAATTCAGTTCTTATACCCAGTGGTGCCTTGGAAGTCAAGGAGACTTCAAAGAGAGGCCTTTGAAGTGCACAGAGTCCTTGCCTTTCCTGCCCTGGCTTTATGCTCATTACATGGGTTTATGCAGCCCTTTGTGTGTGATCAGGGCACAGCCCACTTAGGTGTGTCAGCTCCTCCCTGCCATCCTACCTAGGAGATACCACCCGGATACGGATGGCCCATCGGTCACACCTAAAGTCCCTTTCTGTGGAGCTGTCAGGAAGGAATACACAAGAGCTGTCACCCAGCCAGAGGAGTATTCAAAGACATGCAAACGGTACCAAATGGTTAAAATAAGAAAATTCCAACTTTTTTAAAGTGGCATTTTCAGAACTACAATTTAAAATCTAACTTCACCATAAGATGCAATTTTAAATTGTGATTCCAGAGACACCAAACTCAGGGGTCCCATCTCTTCCCAAATGGAACTTACACTTAACAAATGAAATAAGGCAATCCCAGTGTTATCCTATGGAAGACATAGGCTTTGCTGTAGTGAAAAAAAAGTAAGAGTTTTTCACTTCTAGGACATGTAAAACTTAAAAGTTCAGATCCTACTTTTTAAATACACTGCACCTGCCCTTGGACTGTCTAGGCCTACTTTAAGGGTAGCTTATATGTTTTAAAATATAAGGTTTGGGCCTTTCAAGAAGGTTATCTTGGAAGGTCAACATGGCAGTTTAAAACTGCATACTTGAGCTCTGCAGTAGCAGGCCTTAGTCAGGGGCTACTGAAGTGTGTGGCACAATCATTGCTTCCGGCTGACCAGGAGCATTTAATTTACAGGCCCTGGGCACATGTAGTGCACTTTATGAGGAACTTATAAGTATATGTAAAAGTAAATTAAATATGCCAATTGTGTATAAGCCAATGTCACCATGTTTTAAGGAGAGAGCACATACACTTTAGCACTGGTTAGCATTGGTGAAGTGCCCAGAGTCCTAAAGCCAGCAAAAAACGAGGTCAGCAAACAGGAAGTCAGAAGGCAAAATAATTAGGGGAAACCACGCCAAGGATGCCAGGTCTAACACAGGTATATTCCCTGTACATGGAGGGGGATATGGGCACATGACCTGGATTCAAGGTGATCTTGCTACATTTACAAATTAGTTCTCAAAATTGAGTGAAAATCCAGACTTTTTTGTATACTCAGTTTGATCTATTTGTGAAGATTTCTACATTTTCTGAGAGGATTCAAACACCTTTACCAAGATTTTTGTTCCAAGTGCTTGTGGGCTGAATGTAAAGTGTTGGTACAGTGGTTGAATGCTGAGCCTCAGATAGTTATCCCTGACTAATGGGACCCTAGTAATACAGAAGTCCCTGTGCTAAATTTTGTTTTTTTCTGGCATTAGGACCCTGGGCACTTTACCAAACCTGACCAGTGCTAAAGTGCAAGTGATCTTTGTCTAAATGGTAGTAGTGATTGGTTTATTCATGACTGGCATATTTGATGTACCAGTAAGTCCCTACTATGGTGTGCCAGGCGTGCCCAGGGCCTGTAAATCAAATGCTACCAGTGGGCCTGCAGCACTGATTATACCACACACATGAGTAGCCCTGTAAACACGTCTCAGGTCTGCCACTGCAGTGTCTGTGTGTGCAATTTTAAACTGCCATTTTGACCTGGCAAGTGCACCCACTTGCCAGACCCAAACCTTCCTTTTTACTACATGTAAGTCACCCCTAAGGTAGGCCCAAGGAACCCTTATGGGCAGGGTGCAACATATTTAAAAGGTTGTATATATACTGGTGTGTTTTACAATGCTGATAGTGAAATAGTGCCACGTTAGTTTTTCACTATTGCAAGGACTAACACTCCCATGGGGTAACATTGGGATTGCCTTGGAATACCTTTTAAGTATAATTTCCTTTTGGGAGCAGATAGAGATGTGGAGTTCGGGTTCTCTGAACTTACAATTTAAAATAAATCTTTTGGTGCAGTTGTTTTTTAAATTGTTATTTTGAAAATTCCACTTTTAGAAAGTGGGCATTTTCTTGCTTAACCGTTCTGTGTCTCTGCCTGTCTGTGGAATACACGTCTGGGTCAGGATGACGGTTGGGTTGTTTGTGAATTCACTCTAGACAGTCATACAAAGGTAGCTGAAGTGTGCCCTGCATATCCTGATGGGTCTTCCTGGACTAGAGTGGTGGGAGGAGCTGATACTTGCGCTTGAATAGGGCTGTGCCTGTTCTTACACAAAGCAGTCTCCAACCCCCTGGAGTGTGTCTGGGCCAGGGCAGGAAAGGCCTGTTCTTGTGCATCACAAAGACTTTTCTTTGAAGTTTGTCTACTTCAAAAGCAGGAATGCGTATAAGTACTGGACCTCTGACCCCACGAAGTTAGAATCCTTCTGGAGTGAGCACAATCTGCCAGGAAGAAGAGCTGAATGATGTAGGAGGGACTGCCACTCTGCCTGTTGCTTTGCTGTGCTGGCTTGTTGCTTGCTGCTTCTGTCCTGAGAGTGAAAGGACTGGACTTTGCATTCTATATCCTGCTTCCAATGGTTCTCCAAAGCTTGGACTGAGCTTGCCTCCTGTTAAGAAGTCTCAGAGACATCAAAAACTTAATCTGCCAACACCTGAGTTCTCTTGCTGAATGGCCTGACTTGTCAAGTTGTGCCAAGTCCAATTCCAGGGCCTTTGGGAGTGAGCAATGGTGTAACCAAGAAGAAACAAGCACATCGACTCCAGAACGACTTCAGGATTGGCGCCACTGTACGACTCTGTTCTACTGCCTGCATTGGAGCCGCAGGACTGATGCTGCTGCAGCACCACCAAAGTCCTGCCACAGCATGAGTCCAGAGTGCTGTGTCACTGACATCCATGAACCCCGACTCCACTGTAGCACATGTGGCCCCGTGGTGCGATCACTGCACCACAATGACGATGCCTTGCGTGTTGACCTGGTGGATTCATTGACAACGCTGGATTGTAAGGAACCAACACCCTGCCACTAACGCCCCATCACCTCCCCTGCAACCGTAGCCTAGCAGTAAGGAACCAATGCCTCACCTCCCCAGCAGAGGTACTGTTAGACTTTTCATCCTTGGCGTGGTCTCCCTTTACTTTTTGCCTCTGTTTCCCAGGTTGTTGATGTGTGCTGGACTCTGTTTTTGCTGTTTTTGTTATTCTGGGCACTTTACCACTGCTAACCAGTGCTAAAGTGCAAGTGCTTCTTTACAAAATGTGTATGTAATTGGCTTATCCATGATTGCCATATTTGACTTACTAGTAAGTCCCTGGTAATGTGCACTAAAGGTGCCCAGGGCATGAAAAACAAATGCTAATAGTGGGCCTGCAGCACTAGTTGTGCCACCCATATAAGTAGCTCTGCAATCATGTCTCAGACCTGCCATTGCAGTATCTGTGTGTGCAGTCTTAACTGTAAATTCGACTTGGCAAGTGTACCCACTTGACAGGCCTAAACCTTCCCTTTTCTTACATGTCAGACACCCCTAAGGTAGGCCCTAGGTAGCCCCAACGGCAGGGTGCGGTGTATGGTTAAGGTAGGAAATATAGTAATGTGCTTTATATGTCCTAACAGTGAAATATTGCTAAATTTGTTTTTCACTGTTGCAAGGCCTGTCCCTCTCATAGGTTAACATGGGGGCTACCTTTAAATATGATTAAAATGTAGGTTCCCTTTGGGAGCAGATATACATGTGGAGTTTGGGGTCTTTGAGCTCACAATTTAAAAATACATCTTTTAGTAAAGTTGATTTCAAGATTGTGTATTTGAAAATGCCACTTTTAGAAAGTGAGCATTTTTCTTGCTTATACCATTTCTGTGACTCTGGCTGTTTGTGGATTCCCTGTCTGGGTCAGTTTGACAGTTAGGCTGGTTGCACCTCACACTAGACAGTGACACAAAGGGAGCTGGGGTGTAGTCTGCTTTTCCTGATGAGCCACCTGTGCTAGGAGGGAGGGGAAGGGTGGTCACTCACACCTAAAAGGGCTGTGCCTGCCCTCACACAATGCAGTCTCCAACCCCCTGGTGAGTGTCTGGGACCTGGCCTGGGCAAGGCAGGATTTCACATTCAGGAGAGACTTTGCTTTGAAGTAGGCCTACTTCAAAGGAGAAATTGCGTATAAGAAGGGCACCCAAAACCACAGACTAGAGAACACTTCTGGAAACCAAGAGGAACCTCTGCCTGGAGAAGAGCAGAAGAGCTGAGGAAGAAGAGCTGCCCTGCCTGTGACTGTGCTTTGTGGAGCTATCCTGCAGGTCCTGCTTCTGCCTGTGCTAGAGGACAAGGACTGGAATTTCTTGTGAAGATCTCCAAGGGCTTGATTTAGAGCTTGCCTCCTGTTGTTTGAAGTCTCAGGGACAGCTAAGACTTCTCTCTGCCAGCACCTGGAGTCTCTGGAGAGATTCCTACTCTGCCAAGTGGTGCCCATTCAGTTCCTGGGACCCTGAAAGGAGAAGCTGGCAGCCTAAGAGGATGAAATATACGCACAGAATGCTGTGCGGGGAAAAGATCAATGCAACTCCGATCTGTGGCTGAAAAATCTACGTACCGCCTGCTTCGCGGCTGAACTTCTACGCTTGTCTGCAACGCGACCCGAAGATCGACACCGAGGCTGGAGAAATGACGCACAGCATCGCTGACAGAAGCTGGTGAGATCGCAACCCGCACTGCATGGTTTTCGGATCATCGTGCAGCCGGATTTCCGACGCAAGTAACGCTGGGTGTGTAAAAACAATGCAAGGCCTGCCCGGGCCGAGAGGGCTGACCGTATCGACGCATCGCTCTCCTGCGGAGAGAAGAAACGACACGCCTCGACGAAAGGAGAAACGATGCAAGGTCTCGCTCGTGAGTGAAATCGACGCATCGCAAGCCCTTTTTGACCCATACTTGCCCATGCAGGGTTATTTTTGACGCACCCCAAATACATTTTCACGCTAACAGTGTTAGTGCGTGTTTAAAATTACATGAAGACTCTTCTTGCATTTTTATTGATAACTTGACTTGTGTATTGTGAATTTTGGTCATTTTGGTCTTGTTTTGTTTAGATAAATATTCCCTAGTTTCCTAAACCTGTGTTGTGTCATTTTGTAGTGTTTTCATTAAGTTACTGTGTGTGTTGGTACAAATACTTTACACCTAGTACTCTGAATTTAAGCCTACTGCTCGTGCCAAGCTACCACGGGGGTAAGCAGGGGTTAGCTGAGGGTGATTCTCTTTTACCCTGACTAGAGTGAGGGTCCTTGCTTGGACAGGGGGTAACCTGACTGCCAACCAAAGACCCCATTTCTAACATTGATGATCAGTGGTTGGGATTGGACTTGTATTTGTACTTGACATACAGTAATTAAGTGTATACTACTGTATTGAGTGCAGACCACTACGTGACCACATACTGCTTGTCTTTTGATGTTTGATTTTTCTCTTTTGCTTGGATTTTTACCTACATCCATTTTTGTGGTAATCTTTGATTGACTTCTGAACCTCATTTGGGAACTTGTTTTCTGGCTTTGGAACTTTGCACTTTTGTTGAATTTTCATCATGTCCTAATCTGGAGATGCATCAGTTGGAGCTGCTTTTGACCTAGAGAAATTGGATGGATATACCAAGGCTCAGTTAAAGCAGTTCTGTTAAAGTTTTGACGGTCCCATTAAGAGCACATCCAAGAAGGAGGAACTGCAAAAGGCGCTGAGGGCCTGGGTGACAGCCAAGAGCACTGAAGGGCACACAGAGGATGAGGAGGAGGAAGGGCAGTCCATACAAAATGGTATTGTGAGTGGGCCTGTTATGTCCAGGGAGAGGGTCTCCAGGTCAGGTAGCAGTGTCTCATCTAAGGGTCTGACCCCTGAAGAATTGTAAGACAGACAGGCAGAGAGGGAGCACCACAGGGAGTTGTAGAAAATGAGGATGGCCATTGAAGAGAAAAAGTTGTTGTTGGCTCATGAGCTCAGCTTGAGGGAGCTGGATCGGAGGAGCCAGTCTAGTAGGGATGGTGGCAGCCACTTCACAGTACAGCCTGAAAGGAGGGTGCACATTCCTAAAGATCTTGTGACAGATTATAAAAGGGAGGACGACATATACTTGTGGTTTAAGGGGTATGAGTCTGCTCTCCATATGAATCTGGTACCTGAAGCTCATTGGGGGGCGGGTCTGTGGAAGCACTTTCAGGGGAGGGATACACTGACAGCCCTAGGGGATGCTCAGAATCTCACCTACTCTAGCATGAAGGATGCCCTACTCACAAGGTATAAGTTTAGATCCTACAAGAAGAAAGAATCCCAAACATGGTTGGAATGTGTTGATTCTTATTGCAGGTCACTGGATGGTTGGGTGAAGGGCAGTAAGGTAACTATGTATGAGGGGCTTTACAATCTGATTTCTTGGGAGCACTCGTACAGTTTATGTTTTCCAGAGCTGCGCCAGCACCCGATTGAAAGCAAGCTGACTGATCCCAGGAATCTTGCGCAGGAAGTGGACTGCTGGGAGAGCACCAGGGTCCTTAAGAGGTATGGGGGAGACCACACCAAGGGTGGGCAGGATCCCTCTCAGAAGAAAGGGGGGGTAAGGGTAAACAGGGGGAGTTCTCTAAAGGGCCCCAAACTCATTCCCATGGTAAGGATTCCCAATCCCCCAGTGAGAAGAGGCCATGGCGGGTGGTCCCCCACGTAAATGCTTTTCATGTGACCAGGTGGGTCATGTGAGGGGGGACCCCAAATGCCCCAAAAGTACACTGGCACCCACTGGTGCACCGTCCCAGGTTTGGCCAGTGTAGCGCTTGGGGAGGAGTTGGTTCCAGGTGGGTGGGAGCCAGCTGAGATGACCCTTGTCTCACTAGGGGACTGTGAGATGGTCCAGAGAACAGGCAGTTGGTGATCATCAATGGACAGAGGGTGGAGGCTCTGAGAGACACAGAAGCCAGCGTGACTACAGTGAGGAGTCAGCTGGTATCTGAAGAGCAGATTGATCCCCGGGTACTTCACCAAGTAGTTGCAGTGGACAACTCAGAGCGCAGGTGCAGAGTGGCGCAGGCTCCCTTTAAATGGGGGGTCTCAGGTTCCTTGAAGGTAGCTGTGAGTCCAACCATGCCTGTTGATTGTTTGCTAGGCAATGACCTGGAGGATTCCCCTTGGAAGGGGGTGTAACAGAGGTTTCACTTGGCGATGTTGGGTCTGCCTGGGTGGGTATGCGTATCCACCTGGCCAATGGCAGCCCATCAGGGTAATCAAGAGCCCCTGGATCTTGAAACAGTGGCCCAGGGGACCGCGAAGAAGAGGAAGGGCAGGGGGCGTGGGAAACCGCCCCCAGAAGTTCCCACGGTCCGGGAGGAGGCGAAGTCTGAGGGTGACGCCCCATAGCCTACAGGGGAACAGGTGGCTGAACTGGGGGAGGTCCCTGAGCTGTTGCAGTGGCAGCAGCAGGATGGGGGGCCCACCAGGGAAGCATTCTGTGCAGCACAGAAGACATGCCCTACTCTGTAGGGTTTGCGGCAGCAGGCTGCAGACCAGGCGGCTGGCAAGGAGCAATGATCACACCTGATTTTTTGGGAGGATGACCTCCTGTATAGCGAGCAAGACTAAGGTTCCTGAGCCTGGGTCTGTCAGGAATCCCCAAGGTGCCTCTTGTGTTATCTGTCATCAACCCCTAGGGATTAGGGTTAAATCATAGCTCTGTCCTTGGTTAAACATTCATGTTTCTAAGTAAACATGATGTGCTGTGTTACACAATTGGTTTTATCAATGCTTGTTTTACCAATGCTCATTTGCTAATGTGAGCAGGTGTAGACATGTGCTTCTAATTGGGTGTGGTGTAGACATATGCTTCTAATTGGGTGTGGTGACTCATCCACATGTGGAAACTCAACTGCTTTCCTGATTGGCTATAAATAGCAGAGTGAAGCATGCCTCCCTGCTTGGCTTCGTTTTGCTTCCTGATCTCAGCATCTGATATGGCAGTCCAGCTCTTACTGTCATCCTCGTATTTAGGACTTTTGAGACAATTCTTTTCTCCGTTCCTGAACCAGCTGATACCAGGCAATCCTCCAGCACTCCGGAAAAGACTACAGCTAAGTGACTAGTATTCTCCAGGGAGTTTGTTCTTTGAGCGCTGTTCTTTCCTAGAACAGCAGGTGTATTTCAGACCTTGTATCTTGGCAGAGTGCTTATCTTGAAGAGACAAATACATTTCTGAACATTCTACATTCTTATTGTAGTTACTTGCCTAAATGTGCTTAAGTAAATCTGCTTGAGCTCAAGTACTACACACAGTGACAGTGCAATTTTAAAAGAGCATGAACGTGACTTTTCTGTCTCAAATAGCATAACTCTTGGATTTAAATTGTGTCATTCATGGCTGTGTTTCAGGTTTGAGGAATTTGCTTTTCAAGGGTTTTTCACACACACAGTGAAACCAAACAAAACTGTGCCACCCTAACTGTTTAAACCCAGAGTGGACATTTGTATTTCTTGGATTGTTTTTGTTCCTTTTAGTTTAACCCTACGCATGCAGGAAAATTATACGTGATATAATTAATGCCCTTGTATGTCTTTCTTGTACACAATAATTGCAACCACAGTTTTAAATGTAGTGTGCAACAATGAATCTCTGTGAAGCCAGCCCTAGTGTTGCATTACTTATTGTATTCAGTTTGGGTTTTTGGTAATACAATGTTAGTAATTGTGCCAACAGTTATTATTATCCAAACAAAGTGCTGGAGCATCCTGGTGTTCTTCTACTGCACCCGTGCCCATATCAGAAAGAGAGATTCAGTTTCAAGGAAGTTGAGTGCACTAACTCTACTAATACTCTGTCAACAATGACCTGCCCCCCGAAGATACAGGGTGCCTGGCTGGACCGGCAAGACGTGGCAGTGTTTTGTCTCTTTCTCTTCCACTCCCTGCTTCCTCTTGGGACACCTGCCGGGGTTTCTGTGTCCACCAGGAAGTGCTGAGAGGTGTTCCAGGAGGTCGGGGGCAGACATCCTGCTTTTCAGGTGAGTTGCCCCATCTCGACAGGTCAGCCCGTGTGCTGGTGGTACCCCAGTGCTTCAGGGCCTTCCTACTGGGGTTGGCTCATGACATGCCTTTAGCTGGACATTTGGGGCGGGACAAGACCTTTGAGAGGCTTGTCACCCACTTTTACTGGCCCCTAATGCGCAGGCACTCAGATACACATTGCAGGTCTTGTCAGACTTGTCAGGAAAGTGGCAAGAGTGGGGGGAAAGGTAAGGCTCTCCTCCAACCTTTACCTGTGGTTAGCACTCCCTTTGAGAGGGTAGGTATTGACATTGTGGGGCCTCTGGACCCCAAGACGGCCTTGGGCAACAGGTTCATCCTAGTCTTTGTGGACCATGCCACCCGGTACCCAGAAGCCATTCCTCTGAGGTCAGTCACTTCCCCTGTGGTAGGTCGTGCACTGATGGGGGTTTTTACCCGCATGGGGTTCCCTAAGGAAGTGGTATGTGATAGGGGTACCAACTTCATATCCATGTAAATGAAGGCCCATATTTATACTTTTTGACGCAAAACTGCGCTAACGCAGTTTTGCGTCAAAAAATTTTGCGCCGTCTAACGCCATTTGGATGCGCCGTGCGGGCGTCAAATTTATACTTTGACGTACGGCGGCGCAACCAACAGGTGGGCGTCAGGATATTGTGACGCACACAGCGGCGTCAAGTCGTAAGGAAAAACCACGTAAAGGCGACGCACATCACCGTGGGCCGATTTACGACAGCGCAATCGTGAAAGCGCTGGTTTTTCTCACGCAATTGCGTCAAATTCTAGCGCGAAAACTGCAGTGTTACCAGAGAGCCAACATGGATCCCAGTGGACACAACAGAGCCCAGGATGATGACAGCAGACCAGGAACCAGCCAAGAGGTCCCACAAACAAACCAGGATAACCAAAAAAAGAAAAGAAAGTGTCGCTTCAGTGAAGAGGAGCAGGAAATCCTGGTGAGAGAGGTGACGGAACACCAGCACCAACTTTTCATTACATCCAAATTGCCACTCAGTAGGAGAGAGGCCATATGGAAGCAAATAGTGGACAAGATCAACAGTGTGGCTGAAGAACGCCGCACAGTCACTGAGTGTAAGAAACGCTGGCATGACTGTAAATGCAGGACCAAAGAGAAAATGGCCAGGAACAGGAAGGCAGCAATGCAGACTGGAGGTGGGAGTCCAGCACAACAGGAGGCCCTGGACCACATGGAGGAGATGGTTGCAGCCGCCATCCCCGAGGAGATCGTCACAGGGATTCAAGGGCAGGACAGTGCAGACTACCAAGACACAATGCACATGCAGGGTAAGTCGCATGGGGAATTATAATGCACTAATGTTAACTGCAACCAGGGGGGGAATACCTACTACACAATGCATGTAAGTCAGCATATACATAGAGTGGCATGGGTAAAGGAGCACAGTAGGGGGGCATGCCTAGCACACACTGAAGCTGGGGCACCACCAAACACAGCAACAAGTACAGCCCCATGGGGACATCCTGTAAGTACAACAATAGAGCCAAGGGAAAGCAGCGACAGGTAGGAAGGCCACTACAGCAAACTCACATCCAGGCACTTGTTTTGTAAAATCTATCCTACAGCAACTAGGTCCCTATCAGTAACCCAGTAGGCAAAGCAACAACTGCAATGTAACTGCCACAACACCTTACAATAACGCCTCTCATCTCTGTGCAGCTACAGTACCAAATGGCAGCAACCTCCCCATGGAATATACATACACAAATTAGGGGGTGACATTGACATCCGCAACAAGTCAGTGTAAAAATACAAACGCACCAGTACACTCAAATGCCCAATGTCCATACCTGACACATACATAAGCCAAAGTAAACAGCAATAGGACCCACACAGCACCAACCACACACACATGCTGCATACGTCAGGGTCCCTCACATGCCTGGATAACAAGGCTACATCACTAATGTCATACTGCTCAGACAACACCTGAGGAGGAGACATAGGCAACTGGTCACTCAAACACACCTGCAAAGTCTGACAAACAAATCGGACCTTCATACGATAAACAGGCTTATACAATCAAACACACATGACCCACCTTCATCTTCAAACATCAACAATGTTTACATCCACACCACATCCAAACATGAACATGCATAGGAAATGGCACGGAACATGTACACTGCATGCAATGTGAATCAAAAGTGAATGGGGCAGGTCCTGAGAGGCAAGTGTGTTGGCAGGGCACTCACAACACCCACAGTCAGTCAATGTGTATTCTGGCAAGTGTAATGTATACTTTGCGCATTAGCCTCAGGCTGTAGGCCTTTCTGCACCTTACCCTGAATGTACTCTTACGCATATGCTCACATCTAAGAGCCTCTGAGCACTTTGCACTACATGCTTCTCATTGGCCTTCCTATCAGGAAATATACCAAATAGCCAGTCCTAGGGTGTTGTTAATAAGTCCAATCACACTGTTTTGCCTACATCTGCACTGGAGTGTGCCAGAACAGATACACTCTGTGCCCCAGTCAAGGATACAGTCTGGTACTTTGCGGATAGATGGGGTAGGGGTTCTGATTTGCCATTCCTGCGTAGGGAAACTATCTCATCACCATGACTTATGACTTATAAAATCACTTCCTTGTCCCAAGACACACAAGAGGGAGTCTCCAAACAGAGAAACACCAGACGCTGCCTGCCTTGCTGCAGATGCAAAACCAGATCACAGGCCATTGCTCAGATATGACGGATGAAGTCTCCCCAGTGATTCAGACAGGCAGGCTAGAAGCTTAACATGCTGTGCTATAAATAGAACAAGCAGAGGGAGAGTACAAACTGTTAGGCACCATGATAGCTTTCGACCAATGTCTTACTCTCCTGCTGACTATTTCAAGTCTACCATGTTGAAGTATTTGGGTTATTGTGGCTCACACCTAAATATAGACAAGTCAGTTGTTCAAAGAGATCATCATATGAAACAAATACTGTCTTTGACTTTTGTGTATGAGTTCATACTGGAAAAGAGTGAAGATGTTGGGATCTGAGTGACCACAACTTCCCTGAAAAGTTCCAAAGATGTCATGCGCTCGGATGTATAATCATTCCTTTGCTGTGGGAGACATGAGCCAATGCTAGTTAGCTAGAGCAAAATGAAAGAATCAGGGTGACAGAGTCAATTAAAAGTGGGTCAGACTCAGTCCATCACACCATTAGCTATCCTGCTGCCTCGTAAGCAAGTCAGCTCAGGTCGGATAATGAGAACACACCCTCGAAAATGTCTCTACATAAGAATAGTTAATCACGGAGGGACTAGTAGGACACAAAGATGCCTATTCACAAAATGTTACAAAGCAACACCTAGCGGCAATTAGGCAGACAAGTCTGGTAGCTCCACATCACACATGTGACACACAGGTGGGCCATAGGCCTACAACAATGCCCATATGAAGGACAGCAGATACCCAGAAAAAAACAGACACCAAAGATAAGGCATCCAAACGCCTGTAACTGTTTGCAAACTTGTTACAACACAGACACACTAATTGTACCCTGTTTCATTGCAGAGGAACATGGATCTCCTGCCGATATGCCTGACCCTGATTTCCCTGATGACATCGATGACGACCCCATCAACCTCTCCCCACAAACCCTCAACATGGTCTTAGGAAGCCTCCAAACCCCACCTTCAGTCCCAAGGAGGAGCCCAGAAGAAGCAGCCACCCCAGTAGACCCACCTGCCACCCCAAATGTAATACCTGCCAGCTCCAACACAGCTGAGGACTCCGACGACACTGGAACCAGCTTTGAAAGAACCGTCGTTGGGGTCCAGCGGGAGCTGGCCAAGGAGGTGCGGGTGGGGATGCAAACTATGGCAGCCAGCCTTGAGGGGGTGCGTTCGTGCATGATCCCTCCTGCTGATCAGACAGCTGTGATGCAAGCACTAACATCGCACATGCAGGAACTTGTAGAAACACAAAAGCAAATCGCCACAGCTGTCATCCAGTTGACGGAACAACTAAGAATGCAAGCCAGTCAACGGGTGCACGAATGCAACATCGAACCCCTCAGGGCTGACCTGGCTGCCTACCATCGGGATGTGGCTGCCATTCTGAGAAACCAGCAGGCCCTCCTTGCTGCAGTATTGCCCTTCCTAAGTCCACAGGGACTAGCCCCCGGGATGTCTGCCTCCATGTCTTCTAACACTGAGGTGTGTGTTGCCCCTTCACAACCAACAACAACAAGGACAGAGGAGGCAACACACACATCAGAAGAAGAAGACGTGGAACAGATAACCTTCACACGGAGGAGTACCCGGAAGCCCTAGTCCCTGCACCATGGCCTACTCTGACCAAGGTCCTGCGTTTAGTCAAAGCCCAGTTTCTGAACACCTACACTCAATGACTGTTTGGCAATCCACTGTTTGACTTGTCCACATTGCCAGTGAATGTCTCTCTCCTACAATTTGGTAATCCTGTCCCTCTGCACTGACACCTTCTATAGGCTCACCAAGAAATGATGCCCCAGAACGGACTCAGCCAAAATGTTGAATGGACAATTTGCACTACAACACCTGTAAATAAATCGCACTTGCTCACCTATTGTGTCTCTGTGTCATTTCACACTTCAACTGTGCAGTACCTAACTCCAAAGTGGCTGTGTGGCAACCCTGTTGAATCTCTATACTACTGTCCTGATGTCATATATTCAGATCCATCTGTGCATTGGCCAGGATTGCATCATAGCCCTACCATACTGAGGGAAATAACTGAGGAAGGAACTAAGCACACACAATCATGCTGTGTTGGTCAGAATGATGCACCATCTATCGCTATTCCAGAGAGCAAATGGTGGCTGGGAAATGTAGGCTCCATGCAAGACTTAAATAAGAATGGATGCCGCTTAATGTAATGAATCGTGTACAAATCACACTGCATTAACTTCCCTTACAGAGTAGGCTTCCATGAAGGAAATTCATGCTGCTTCAGTACACACATGATGTAGCTCAGCAATGAAAGCAGCAATACATGAGTGTGAACAACTCCTCATCTACAAAGATCTCCCTGAGCTTCACACTGCTGTCCGACCTAACAATTAACCCACATTGACATGTAATGAAGCACTCTTTGTGAAGTTGGACACATATCATAACAAAAGCTTGGTGTACAATGCACACTACCAATGGGGAGTCTCCCAATTTGAGGATACTTAACAAGTGAGCACACGGGTAGATGGGATGTTAAACATCCATTCCCAGGGGATGCTGAGCATAGGACACAAATGTCACACTAAATCATTCTGCAACATGGATGTCAAGGCCATGATAAAGTAGCACCTAACGCATCAAGTAAAGGGTTAACAAAATATTTATTTATATCTAGTACTACAAGAGGCAACTAAGGGAAAGGTACACCTACACTAATCTAACCTGACTACTAATAACCCACAACTGTCCCTATCTAACCTAAGCTAAACTTACTCTACACATGTAACGAAACGATCTAAACATCAACCCCCCACCCACCATTATGAGACAGGACACATGCAGGACAAAACATACTAACCTACACACATACTACACTATCCTAAACAAGCAGATATTTTTTTTTTTTTTTTTTTTTTTTGTTTGTTTTATTAAACATGAATCCCAACATTGCCCCCCACCCACCCACCCACACACAAATATTTGAGAAAAATAACAAGGACCCCCCACCCTCTTCCCTAACACTAACTAAGCTACATACCTATCCTAATCCTAATACTAATCCCCAAAGCCCAACTAACAGGAGAAAAAAAGGAAAGAGGTGAGAGGGGAGGGATAAAAGTTTAAGAGGGCAAACGAACTAGACGTTTGCACTCCTTAGTGTGCGCCTGATGTCGCGGACCCGGGTCTTTACATAGTTCATGTCATCAGTCAGGTTGTCCACCTTCCTCAAAAGTTTGTCCACTTTCTGGGACAATGCCTGGAAGGCTGCAGGGTCCACGGGAGGGTCTGTGGGGAGGGTTTGTGTGCCAGCAGAGGTCGAGCTAGTGGCAGCTGTTGGTGGGACATGTGACTGTCCTGCTGCCAGCACACGGCTGGGTCCAGGTCGTGCTGCATGCGGCGGGTCCATGGCAGCCGAAGTAGATGGGACCACTGGGCCAGACCTGGTGGCTGTTTCGTTGGTGGCTGTAGGTGGCACACTTGTTGGAGGCTGTGGTGTGGCCCACCACGCCCCGGAGGCCCTTTCGGAGTGATACCTGCGGCCCATCCGCCGATACCCAGACTGCACCTGCAGGATGTGCCTGTAACGGATGGCACGCCGCTCAAAATGGATGCGATCGGCCGCCCTCATGTTAGCAGCTGTGAAGAGAAAAGGCAGATATTTACCTTTGGCTTTGCATTGGGTGGGATAGCACAATGGGTTATTTGTACATTACTAGAAATGTATAGGTTGCAGCAATTGTCACAACATAGTTCACAGAAGGGCTCAGAGGAAGTACATGTGAAGCATGCATACATAAGGGCATATCACACCTAGAATATCCAGGTCTCTACATGATGGATGACATCACCCTACACTACTCATCCTAATCATCCCTACGGTTTTGTACATCATGGCTGCACCTCTTCCGCATACTTACTTCACTACATATGTCACTATATGTGATAACTATCACACTCCTCACTCTAAGCCATCTGGAATTGGTTGTGTGCTAAGATTGAACCAATGGGCTATAACCCAATGTCTACACTAGGGACCAGATGTAGGAAGATGGGAAATGGGACGAACAATCTGCAATGCAGAATGGGGTATCTGACACCGTCTGTGAGTTGCTATGGGGTTGCTAAGAGCCACCTCATTTACATCAATGATGTGGGTTGCAAGTTGCTCCACCTTTGCAACTATGGGCACTCACGGGGATGGAGGCCTGCTGGGAACAGCAGACCTCCATGTCCGTGACCGCTTGGAAATAACGCAGAACATGTTCCCCAAGTGTAGGCCGTTTACCTCAACGGGAAATGAGCAGCACTTAGAAATAAATTACGACAATTTCAATATTGAATAATTTAAGGCACTTAGGCCCGTATTTATATTTGTTGTTGCGCCGCATTTGCGTCACTTGTTGACGCAAAAGCCGCGCAAACTTGCAAATTCCAATTGTAATTTGTAAATTTGCGCCGTTTTGGCGTCAAAAAGCTGGGCAAATGTGGTGCAAAAAAATTATAAATACGGGCCGCAGTGGTCCCAAGGACCACTGCCTGTTTTGTACAGGATTATTTTGGTACACTCGGAAAGGTGATGGGTTACAATGGGGACCCCTTACTGCTAGCAAGTGGGTTACCATCCACTTAAAGTGGATGATAACTGCGACTCACTTAGCAACCACAAACTCCATTGCAAATGGACTTGCATACCACTGTCAGTTGCAAATAGGACTGGAAAAAGCCTTCATATTTAGGATTAGGAATAAAATCTCCCATATATTTTCATGATCACCTAATACATTTCGGAATAGGAAACAGATGTTTGCAACTCACACACAATAATTATGAGTTTATCAACTTGTACACAGTTTGGCACATCTGGCCCTAGGTTCTGACTCACGACACAAAAGGTGTCAAGTAAGTGTGAGATACTGGTTGCTACAGTCCAAGGTAGCCTGTTTCACATTAACATCCCAGTCGTTGAGGGTGGTGTGGGAAGAACAACCACCAATCCCATGTGAAATGCACACCCAGGAGTGTATTGAAAGTTCACCAAGTATGTGCCTTCACACACAAGACCTATGAATGGCTAGCAACACGTTGGACTTAGGCAAACATTGTGACATCCATGGACCACACATGTCACAATGATATGACTTTTGCCAACATGACATACTATCAGTGAGGCATGTTTTACTACACACACAGAGGAGGTGGAACACCCATTCTCATGATTCAACAGAACACATAGGCCATTGCACTCAAGTCACACACACTCCTAGTTCAGCTTGTGTAAGTACATGCCCCCGGAAGATCCAACCTACAGTGTGCACAGTCCATCCTCAACTAGGAAGATGCACTTTTCATCACAGCCATGTGCCTAAGCTATATGGGAGAATGTCAGTCTGATATGCAGACTCAGTTCATGTCAAGTCCCCGACCAAGTCTTACTTTGACCAGTGTATTCTAAGTAACTCATCCCATTCCCCATTGCGGCCCAACTGTAATGTCCTACAGCCCCTCAATCTCAGAGATGGCTAGGTGTTGCTTAACAGAAACATAAGTCCAATTTGATATCACACTAACACGACAATGGCAATGAACGGCCAGCGCATCACATCATGATTTCTCTTGAACACACAGTAGTCCATTTTGCGTCATTGGCAAATAAATATATCAAATAGCACTCAGGCAACACTCACTGTAGGTATCGGGGTCGTCGAAGTGTGCCACCTCTCCCACGGTGTAAGGCTCTGGTCCACCTGTAAAGCATGACAGGAAGAATGTACTCAGACTGGGTGGACTGACAAAATAATTCTGTTACAATGACACTGTGAGAATATGACATGGTAATGATACACTTTCACACATGCTCATACTGCATGGATGAGTTTGTATTCAACATTAACATTGGATGATTCTCCTGCTACAGTTACACACCCTACTACACACATGCAGTGGCCAGGACAGTCAGGTGTCGTCCAAGTTTACTCACAATAATTATGCCCCGACAATATTGTTATCCAAACATCTCAGCATGTGCATTCCAGAGAGACATCCAGACACTTGTTCCATGAGGACTGCATGACCACTCACAGTCAAACAGCCTATGTGGACATGTTCAACACACAGCAACCACACACACATGTGACATATCTGTGGAAAACATATCTGACTTCATGTGACGTGTATAAAACACACATGTATATCATCATCATGGGATTCAAATCAGATTTCGAGCGATGGGGTCTACATATGTAGGTATGTTGTTTCGACATGACTTACTCATTGCCCATTATGACATGTAGAGTACAAATAGAGCCATTAACGTGTTGCTTGTCTGACACAAATGCTACACTACATTACATACAGCTACAGCCATCTGGTATGTGTAGAACAACTGAGCCATCTGACTGCTAGCATAGGTCTTCATACACATTGTGCAACACGTACACATTAGGGCACATATGTAAACATTAGTAAGGCAGCATTTGCATCATTGCATCACGCAGAGATGGGCCACACCTGCCAAATACAGATATATGTATTAAGTTTCTGCTGTTTGAGGGAGAAAAAGTGTAGCCAATTTGGGGATATCAATATATATTGACAAGGGCCTAGGTTTCCCTAGCATTACACATAGGCAGCTCCTTATCTAGCAGATTGGGTAACATTCATCACATGTTCACACACAGATTACTATCATGTCCATGTAATTGATTGCTACTCACCAACAGGGCCACCAATCCTGACTCCCAGGTGGTCCAGCAGGTCCTGTTCCCTCGTGATCAGATCGGCCCAGCGGTGTTTCAACTGATGGACATTCCGCATGGTCCCATGGACCCGGACCATGTGATGGCGCACCTTCTCCCAGCGAATTTTCCGGGCCTCCGTGTGATACCCCTGTATCACACGGCCCCCAGCCTCCAGCATCAGCGGGAGGAAATGGCACACTAGCCAGATAAATCCCCCCAATTCATCTTCGCCCATCCTGGACAGGCGAGGCCTCCCTGACATTATGACTGATGACTAACAGAAAAAATAAAGTAGGAAATGGGGAAAGGTAGAGGTGTGAAGTTAAGAAAAGGAGAAAATAGCCCAACTAACCCCAATAACTACCCTAGCCACAACAGACTCCCACAGACAATACAAACAAATACAGGAATGGACAAAACTAGACTTAACAGACTGAGACAATGATACACAACAATATTAGACTGAACAAAGTACAAAAGACAAGCTACACAGGACAACAAAGCAGTAATTCACAGGACAACACTCTTCACTGAACCACACAGTCTAGAAAAATCTGAGACTGAAAAGTGAAAGTGAAAGTCAACTTCCAATACAGATTTGGCAAACAGGATATCCTATTACATTACTTCCTGCATAAAATGGCCGCCGTTTTTTAATCGCGGTTTGCGTCGTATTTTCACGCATACATAATTTCGCGTCATTTTTTATGACGCATAATATTGCACATGCTGCTGAGTGTAAAAATATGATATGAATATTAATATTTATTTACTGTACGAGATGTCCAAAAATATGTGCATGTTGCGTCATTTTTTCCGACGCATACATGATGGGCGTCATATTTTATCCACCTACAGGAGTGCTAATGCTGCTGAGTGAAAAAATATGATATGAATATTAATATTCATTTACTGTACGAGATGTCCGAAAATATGTGCATGTTGCGTCATTTTTTCCGACGCATACATGATGGGCGTCATATTTTATCCACCTACAGGAGTGCTAATGCTGCTGAGTGAAAAAATATGATATGAATATTAATATTCATTTACTGTACGAGATGTACGAAAATATGTGCATGTTGCGTCATTTTTTCCGACGCATACATGATGGGCGTCATATTTTTGAAACGTACAGGAATGCACATGCTGCTGAGTCAAATCTGAAATATGATGTAACTTATATTTTGCTGTCTAAATCTGTGAAATTTTTGTATACATTCAGATTTGACTCTGCATTCTGTGCACTCATGTACGTGACCAAAATATGACACCCATGCTGTATGCGTAGAATTATGATCAAATCTTTTTGTTACGTCTTCATGTTTTTAACTTGGGGAAGGTGATTTGTCAGGGTCAAACGGGGCAATGTGATACACATTTGTGTTTGGATATGCCACATGTCCATTGTTGTATGTATGGCAGGCATTCACACCGTAATGGTGTGGATACGTTACATAATGTCTTTTCCATATTTGTCAACATATTTGTGGCAATTGCTGATGGCTGTTTGGAAATGATGGATGGGATACCATGATGTATTCCTTCTCCAAATTTGGTCCACACTTATGATGGTGATGCTTTTATCTGGAGTCCTAACAGGGAGTGCAATGGTCACTTACAGTTATTATGGGGCTAACCATGTCCTAGCCTCATTTTGTGTTTGTGCTTTGTGTTCTACTCTTGACATGTAGGCCACACATGTACCTTATGCATGTGTTTGGCTCACAAGTACAGGATTTGTGTATGTTTGTGGGACCGTAGAAGTGGACTTAGGCCCCCAGCACCCTAGGATTTGACCATCCTGATTAGTTACAGTATCCATGACTTGGCTTAATATTTTATGGGAAACCTGCAGCAGCAGGCTAATGTAAGGCCATATGGTATGTATGACTGTTGACCATTCATTCATCTCATTAGCCCATTAGAAGTTTGCAGTAATGATGATTTTGAGCTGACATGCCTACCATTTCCCAATGACTATGTTTGGAAGACTCTGAGCGTTCCTGATGTTCTGGGGAATATTCTTTAGTGGGTGTCTGTGTCCCTTTCTGCATTAACTGGTTAAGTGGCATGTCACATTCTTCCTGCTAGGTTCAAACTGGGACCCGACTGTGATGGTCTACTTTCAATAATTTGGTTGATTGTATGACATATGTGTACATGTGTGTTGGTATGTGGATCCACTATCACCTGTCTGGGTGTATGTTGTCACTGTGACATCCAGGTCTCCTCCTGAGTTAGTGGCAGCTAATGTTGTCCCAATTGTGTTTTGCTCATATCACCCACTGGAGAGAAGCCATTGATGACATGGTGACGTACACATGGATGGTCCCACCCTGTCTCTGACCACATGTGATGTGACTTTCACATGATCTACTTTTTTTGTCTGGGTGCAAGACTGTCTCAGGTGTTTTGATGTAGCATGTGGATTTGCCACATTTGTACTCATGTGGGCCTCTGTGTATGGCAATGTATCATGTCACATCCTACCCTCTGTGCATACAATTGAAATGTTCTTTTTTGTTGTGATGATTGTTATGGCATTGTTGGTCAAGGAGACCACATTCTTCGTCAGCATTTTATAAGTAAAGGTGCTCAGTAATGCATGGACCAAAGCATGATGTGGTGTTTGATATCTGTGTTTATTTACAATAGTGTAATACAGGTGATTATTATACATTAAGCAAAAAAATTATTTACAAGCTGCTGGCGCCTACGCTGTCCTGCTGCCGTGTTGGGTTGTCCCCCCTCCTGTTGCGGCCCAGCATCCTCCTCTTCGTCATCCTCAGGCATGCCTGGGTCCAGTTCAAGGAGGGGAATGTTCCTCTGGACACATATATTGTGCAATATGGCACAAGTGAGGATGATTTTGCACACCATCTCTGGGGAATAGAGTAGGCTCCCGCCAGTGATGTCAAGGCAGCGGAACCTAGACTTTAGGATCCCAAAGGTCCTCTCCACAATGCTGCGGGTCCTCTTGTGGGCGTCATTGTATGCCCGCTCTGCAGCAGTGATTGGGTTCCCGAATGGTGTCATCACCCAAGGCTGGATGCCATACCCCTGATCAGCTGAAAGAGAAAGAGAATGGATTGAATTAGATGTAGGAGGCAGTGTTGTACGGATCTTTGATGGCTGTAGTTGTCTTGTGTTGTCTGTGACTCTTTTGTGTACTAATGTTCCAACCTATGGTTGTTATTGAAAACTTTGCTTTGATATATTTTCCCTTGGCTGAGCAAGTGTTTGTTGGCTAACCGTTTGTCAGAAGGACTGTTTTTGTTGTTGCAGTAGAGTGTTCCCTCCCTAGCATTGTGACTAGTGATACAGTTGTCTGTGTGTCCTCACTGGGGGTGTGATGTTAGTTCCATGCCGAGTTAAAACGTGAAAGTGTATTTGACACCTTCATGTGTATGAGCCCAGGCCATCCCATACCTTTTGACTTATGCATTGTATTAGTGTACAGGTTATTTTGAGACTTCCAATCTGTAAAGTGACATTTGGCCAACCACACTCATTGATGTCTTCACATTAGGCTGTGGATTAAATTCCAATGTGTGACAGGTTAAATGTTGACTTCTGACACATGGCTAGTGATGTGAGTACCTCAGTGTGTTCCTGGCTAGGTGTTGCTATTGTGGTGTATGTGTTGTTTGTCCTAGAGGGTTTGTGTGCGGTGTGTGTATGGGTTTGTTTTTTGTCCTTACCAACAAGTAGTCCATTGCCATAGCGTCCATCCTGGAAGTGTTGGTTGATGGTGGAGTGACGGAAGATGAATGCGTCATGTACACTCCCAGGATATTTGGCCACGATGTTGGTGATCAGTCCTTGGTGATCGACTATGGCCTGCACGTTGATTGAATGTGTGTGCTTCCTGTTGCGGTAGAGGTGTTCTGAATCAGCAGGTGGCACAAGGCGTACGTGTGTGCAGTCGATTGCACCAAGGACGTGCGGGAAGCCACTGATGGCGTAGAACCCCTGTTTAATTTCCTGCTGCTTCTGCAGTGTGTTAGGGAAGCAGATGTGGCGGGGTGTCAGGCGAATGATGGCATCCAGGACTTTAGGCAGGAATGCAGAGAATGATGGTTGGGATATTCCACCAACCAGGGCACCAGTTGTCTGAAAGGAGCCACTTGCCAGCAGGTGTAGTACGGCAAGCAGCTTTGTTTCAGTTGGGATAGTGCGGGGTGTCACTAAAGTGGGGGCCAACTGTTGTTCGATATTTGCCAGCAGCTGCTGAATGGCCTGCCAGTTCAACCGGTACCTCTGGATGATGTCCCGTTCCCTGAGGCCATGCAGGGTTGTTCTTGGGCGGAATATCCTGTCCTGCCTTCTGCGCTGTCTTTGGGGTCCCTGCTGTTGTTGTTGTAGCTGCTGTTGTTGCTGCAGGGCTCTGCGTCTACGTGCACGTTGAAGAAAAAGCACCTCCATAGCTCCCTGTTGCTGCTCTGCTGCTCTGTTGTTTGTTCTGTGTGTTCTGCTTAAGTACAGGTGTGTTTGCCCCATTTTAACGCCTGCCCTGACCCAGGCGTTAAAATTTAACGCTATTCGTGCTTTGCGTCATTTTTTTGCGCCGCCTACGGCCCGGGAGACATTTTTGCCCGGAAGCATAAATACGACGCACCGCTGTATGCGTGGGTTTTTGGACGGGAACGCCTACCCTGCATGTCATTAACGCAGGGCGGGGTGCCGCTTCCAAAAACTCACGCACATAGCGCCATTCCCCTTGTGCGCCGCATCGGGCGTCAGGGTATAAATATGGGGCATCGTTTGCGCTGAATGTGCGTCAAAATTTTTGACGCACATTCGGCGCAACCGGAGTATAAATATGGCCCGAAGTCTCTGTGGAAAGTGTGTGGGTGACCTACAAGTTCACCACACCTTACCACCCCCAAAGTAATGGTCTGGTTGAGAGATTCAACCGCACCTTGAAAGGCATGATTCAGAGCCTGTCAGCGCCCTTGAGGTGGAAGTGGGATGTCCTCTTGCCATGTCTTCTGTTCGCTTACAGGGAGGTGCCTCAAAAGGGGCTTGGGTTTAGTCCCTTTGAGCTCATCCATGGCCACCCTGTGAGGGTACCTTTGAGTCTGGTGAAGGAGGCTTTGGAGAAAGCTCCTGGTAAACCCCCCCAGGATATATTTAGCTACATGTTGGCTTTGAGAAACCAGACTGCACGCTTCAGGAGTCTCGCACAGGAGAACCTAGAAGAAAGCCAGGAGGATGTGAAACAGTGGTATGATCGGAATGCCACTCTGGTTGAGTTTCAACCTGGTCAGAAAGTGTGGGTAATGGTGCCAGTGGAGCCTAAGGAGCTCCAGGGTAAGTGGACTGGGCCATTTAAGGTGGTGGACTGCATGAGTGAAGTCACCTACCTGGTGGACTTGCAGTCTCCAAGGAACACTTTAAGGGTCCTGCATGTCAACCACCTCAAGCCTCACTTTGAGTGGACTAAACTGTCCATGCTTCTTGTGACAGATAATGGGGTGGAGGAGGAGAGTAAGCCTCTTCCTGACCTCCTGTCTGCAGGAGATAAAGATGGGTCAGTGGAGGGAGTGATCCTCTTCCCCTCCCTGACTGAGGAGCAGCAGGGTAACTGTCGCCACGTGTTCGGACAGTTTGTCTCACTGTTCTCCCTGATCCCAGGAGTCACACACTTGTGCACACATGATGTGGACACTGGGGACAGTACACCTATTTAACAAAAGGTTTACAGGGTGACTGACAGGGTGAGGGCATGCATTAAGGATGAAGTATCCAAAATGCTTACCACAGGGGTTATTGAGCACTCCAGCAATTCTTGGGCTAGCCCAGTGGTATTGGTCCCAAAGGCTGCTGCACCTGATGCCACTCCAGAACTCAGGTTCTGTGTGGACTACCGGTGACTCAATGCGGTCAGCAAGACTGACACACACCCCATCCCCGAGCTGATAAGCTCATTGACCGGTTAGGAGCTGCCAAGTACCTCAGTATGTTTGACTTAACTTCTGGGTATCAGCAGATTGCCTTAACTGAGGGGGCCAAGGAGAGGTCAGCGTTCTCTAACCCAGATGGACACTTTCAATTTAAAGTCATGCCATTTGGAATGAAGAATGCCCCTGCCACCTTTCAGAGGTTGGTCAACCAGGTGTTGGCTTGGCTGGATGACTTCAGCGCTGCCTACCTGGATGACATTGCTGTGTTTAGTTACACATGGGAGGAACATCTGCAATACCTCTGGAGAGTATAAGAGGCCCTGCAGAAGGCAGGCCTCACTATTAAGGCAAGCAAGTGCCAAATAGGGCACGGTTCTGTGATGTATTTAGGACACCAGGCGGCACCCCTACAACTTAAGATTGACACAATTCTGGCTTTGGAGTCTCCAAAGACCCAATCTAAAGTGAGAGCCTTTTTAGGTCTCACAGGATACTACAGGAGGTTTGCCAAGGGTTATGGTACCATTGTTACCCCCTTGAATGATTTGACTTTGAAGAAGCAACCAAGGAAAGTGATCTGGACAGAGGCTTGCCAGAACACTTTTGATGCCCTGTAGGCTGCCATGTGCACAGCACCTGTGCTGAAGGCACCCAAATACTCCAAGGAGTTTGTTGTGCAAACAGACACCTCAGAGCATGGTATTGGAGCAGTACTCTCACAACTTAATGAAGAGGGCCTAAATCAACCAGTAACCTTCATTAGATGGAGGTTACTACCCAGGGAAGATAGGTGGAGTGCTATAGAACGTGAAGTGTTTGCTGTGGTCTGGGCACCGAAGAAGCTAAGACCCTACTTGTTTGGGACTCACTTCCGAGTTCAGACCGACCACAGGTCCCTCAGATGGTTAATGCAGATGAGGGGTGAGAATCCAAAGCTGTTGAGGTGGTCCATTTCCCTACAGGGGATGGACTTTACACTGGAACACCGTCCTGGGACAGAACACGCCAATGCTGATGGTCTGTCCAGGTTCTTCCGCCTTAGTGATGAGAACTCCCATGAGGTTGGGTAGTTGCTCCCCACTTTCAGCTGGGGGGGACACGTGTTAGCCTTTTCGTCCTTGGCTTGGTCTCCCTTAACTTTTTGCCTCTGTTTCCCAGGTTGCTGATGTGTGCTGGACTTTGTTTTTTTCAGTTTCTGTTACTCTGGGCACTTTACCACTGCTAACCAGTGCTAAAGTACAAGTGCTCCGTTACAAAATGTGTATGATATTGGATTATCCATGATTGGCATATTTGACTTACTAGTAAGTCCCTGGTAAAGTGCACTAGAGGTGCTGAGGTCCTGTAAATCAAATGTTACTAGTGGGCTGCAGCACTAGTTGTGCCACTCACATAAGTAGCTCTGTAATCATGTCTCAGACCTGCCATTGCAATGTTGTATGTGTAGTTTTAACTGTAAATTTGACCTGCAAGTGTATCTACTTGACAGGCCTAAACCTTCCCTTTTCTTACATGTCAGACACCCCTAAGGTAGGCCCTAGGTAGCCCCAAGGGCAGGGTGCAGTGTATGGTTAAGGTAAGACATATTGGGGGTCATTCTAACCCTGGCGGTCGGTGATAAAGCGGCGGCCAACCCGCCAACAGGCAGGCGGTCCAAAAAATTGAATTCTGACCCTGGCGAGAACCGCCAACACAGCCCGCCACATTAACACTCCGACCGCCACGGCGGGACCGACAAACAGCGCGGCGGTCACCGCCAACAGGCAGGCGGCAGACAATGTACTGCCCACCCTATCACAACTCATCAATCCGCCACCTTTTCCGGGGCGGGAGCCCCGCCGATAAAAACACGGCGGAAACAGACTACGAACTGGAAAACGCTCACCTATACACACTCCACGAGGACAGCATGGAGCCCGAATTACACATCCTACCGGCTATTGTCTACCTGCTCATCTACCAGGAGTACGAACGCCGGCGCAGACAACAACGGTGAGTACTGCACCTACGACACAGGGGAGGGGGGAGGAGGAAAGCTTACGGGCACACACATACGCAATACACCCACCCCCCCAACCCACACCCCCAATACCTACACACCAATGCAGAGCAACAAGTCAGAGTGACACCCCCCAAACCCCCCGGAAGAATGCAAAGACATAATTCAAATGAAGTTTAAAATTTATGTATAAAATAGGTTCATTTAAGTCATGGTAAATATGCCATATGAAATACACAAAAGAACTAATGAACATAGTGCAAAGTATAAACATAGTCAATAAGTCCTGCACAGTCCGTTCAATATCCATAGTCCGTGGGCCAATGTGTACAAACACATGGGCAAAGCCCACACAGGAGACCGGAAACCATTGGAGAGAACACTTCTGGGGCATCAGATGAGAAAACAACAGGCACCTCAGGGGGAAGGGAAAGGGGGGCACCTCAGCCACATGAGTCCACGACGCCAGATCCACGAGGGGCCTCCATGCCCACTGTACCATCCTGGGGAGTGCAAAGCCACAGTCCATCAGATGGATAACCGACTCCACTGGTATTGGAGGAGGCATGGTGCCCAGAGTGCTTCGTGAACACCTGCTCGACACAGAACCGGCACTGTCAATGGACCAGCGGTGCTTGAGACGGCGGTGCCCAGCGGAGCGGTGCTTGAGACGGCGGGGCCCAGCGGAGCGGTGCTTGAGATGAAGGGCCCAGCGGAGCGGTGCTTGAGAGGAAGGCCCCAGCAGAGCAGTGCTTGAGACGGCGGTGCCCAGCGGAGCGGTGCTTGAGAGGAAGGCCCCAGCGGAGCGGTGCTTGAGACGGCGGTGCCCAGCGGAGCGGTGCTTGAGATGAAGGGCCCAGCGGAGCGGTGCTTGAGAGGAAGGCCCCAGCGGAGCGGTGCTTGACAGGAAGGGCCCAGCGGAGCGGTGCTTGAGATGAAGGGCCCAGCGGAGCGGTGCTTGACAGGAAGGGCCCAGCGGAGCGGTGCTTGAGATGAAGGGCCCAGTGGAGCGGTGCTTGAGATGAAGGGCCCAGCGGAGCGGTGTTTGACAGGAAGGGCCCAGCGGAGCGGTGCTTGAGACGGCGGGGCCCTGTTCAGTGGTGCCTGTCTTGGCGGGGCCCTGTTCAGCGGTGCTCTTCACGGCGGGGCCCTGTTCAGCGGTGCTCTTCACGGCGGGGCCCTGTTCAGCTGTGCCTGTCTTGGCTGGGCCCTCTTCAGCGGTGCTCTTCACGGCGGGGCCCTGTTCAGCAGTGCCTGTCTTGGCGGGGCCCTCCTCAGCGGTGCTTGTGCTGTCTTTCAAGGGAGCCAGACCTGGCCAAGACTCCCCGCTTAGTCGCCCTCCGACCTTGCGGTAGCGGGGCCCTCCTGTGATGGAGTCTTGTGCCCGTGGGTGTCGTCCGTCACACCCGGTATGGGGCTGGTGGGGCCCTCCTGGTGCGCTTGGCTGCTGCATGTCTTCTCCGTCCTGCTGCCCTTGCCCTCCTTCGCTGCAGCTCTCGGGCCCTTGCCTCCCTTAGATGATGTGGCAGGTGACGTGGCAAGGCCACTCTCCGTGGTGGCAGCCGTCTCAGGCTTTTCGGGCCGGCCCTTAAGTTTTCTTGTCCTTTTCCCAGGGGGTGGGCTGGCTGTCCCCTTGCTGCTGGCCGATGTTCCTTCAATAGGAGCTGGTGGACTCCAATAGCCCTGCACTATGGTGATACTAGATGCAGGGCTGGTGGTGGCTGAGGTGCTCTTTGGACTCTTACCAGATGGAGGGGGTGGGTCAGGTGATGCAAAGAGGTTAATTTTGGAGAGGAAAAGTTTTTTAGGAGCAATGGGAACGGTAGGTGCAGTGGGTATGGGAGTGGAGGAAGAGGATGTGGTTGTAGGAGAGTCAAGTGTGCTGTCTTTGGGTGCAGGTGCTTGGGCTGGAGGCTGTCGTGAGGTGGATGGCTGTTGGGTGGGTGGCTGCCTGCGTTTGTGTGGTTTGGAAGAGGGGGTGACAGACACAGTGGGAGAGGACACAGGGGACGTGTAAATGGCAGTGGGGGTGGTGACTGCAGGTGTGCTGACTGTAATGGAGGGTGTACTGGTGATGGAAGTACTGGCTGATGGTGGTGTGCATGCAGGTGTGAGTGGAGACGTCACAGGGAGGGAGGAGGGAGACGAGGAGGAGGGGGACACAGAGGTGGTAGTGACTGTTGGCATGTCTGCATCTGGATGTTGTTTGTGTGAATGCTTGTGGGATCTGTGGTGCTTATGTCTGGATGAGCTGCCCTTGGGTGTTGAGGTGTGTGCAGGCTGGTCTGATGGTGTGGATGGGATAGGCTGAGGAACAGGAGACTGGGACTGGGTGGAGGGAGTTAGAAGAGGGAGGCTGGAGACAGGGACAATGGCTGCCAGTGCTGAGGCCAGAGCGTTGAACGATCGCTGATGGGCAGCCTGACCCGAATGAATGCCCTCCAGGTATGCATTGCTCAGATGCACCTCCCTTTCCACCCCCTGGATGGCATTCAAAAGGGTAGACTGCCCAACAATGAGCGTCCGGAGGAGGTCAATGACCTCCTCACTGAGGGCAGCAGGGGTAACTGGGGCAGGGCCTGAGGTGCCTGGGGTGAAGGAGATGCCCGCCTTGGTCGAACGCTGAGGGGCTGCTTGGAGGGCGGAGCTGGTGCGCTGGGTGGCGGCTGTACCTGTAGTTGCGGTGGGCACGGATGTTGCCGCCACCGCAAGGGAGCTCCCTTCCGAGGACGTGTCGGTGTCGCTGACGTCTCCACGGGTCCCCGTTGTGGAGCTCCCCTCGCCCTCCGTCTCACTGCTGAACTCGGAGTCCGTTGCATGGTCCTCCGGGGCCATGTGAGATGCAGCTCCCTCGTGCGCCGATGCCACTTCTCCTCCGCCTGATGATGCTAATGCACACATGCACAGGAAGAAAAAGAAAATGGGTGGGGGGAAAAATTAAGACAGGTTGAGTGCATGCATTGGCAACAACGTTGGCGGAGAGGACAGACACAGAAGCCCCCTGAACTACGCTGCGCAATCGGGGTACACTACTCAGTTCTTGTGACTAGGCCTACAGGTCTATGGACGACAAATGCACACATGGGTGATGCAGGACCATGGATAGCTGTACTTGGCACCCTACAGAGGTGGGGGGCGGGGGCACAGGGCCATGGCTAACGGAGGGGACTAGCCTACAGAAAGCGCCCTGGCCTTGAGTTACCCACAGCCCTCCTCCCCCACCCAGACACCTCCACTGCGCACAAAGATAGCAGAATGTGCTGATACTCACCCCCTTGTGTCTGCTGTGATGTCCTCACGCGCCCATCCAAATCGGGGTAGGCCACCACCAGGATCCGGGACATCAGGGGGGTCAATTGGCAGCTGGCACCCCTCCTACGTTGGGAGGCCATCCCCAGCAGAGACTCGGCGGTCTTTCTGGTCCCGCGGCGGATGTCCTCCCACCTCTTTCGGCAGTGGGTGCCCCGTCTGTTGTGGACCCCCAGAGCCCAGACGTCCTTGGCGATGGCACGCCAAATGTCGACTTTCTGATGGGCGCTGACCTATTTGACATGTACAGGGTGGGAAAGGAGATATCATCACTTTTCAGCATGGTAGATGTGAGTGGCCCCCCCTCCCCAACCTTGCCATGTGGCACATGTTCCCATCTGCACTCCTCATTCGCTCCCCTCCCCACCATCTTACATACACCCCACTCAACACAGGCATAGCCCATTCAGCGTGCACCCTGTGTACTAACCTGTTGGTCTGGAGGACCGTAGAGTAGCGCATGGTGGGGGAGGACCCCATCAACAAGTTTCTCCAGTTCTTCGGAAGTGAAGGCAGGGGCCCTTTCCCCAGTCGCAGCAGCCATTGTATCTCCCAGACCGAGGTCACAGCAGCACTTGCAGTATAGGTTCTCTCCTGTGGATGATCAGGTCTCGAGTGATTAATCAGATAGAAAATGGCGGTCACGCCCGCGGCGGTGCGTACCGCGGCGGTGCGTACCGCGACCGCCGGCGCACATCGTCATTGGCTCCTGAGACCCATAGGGTTCAATGTTAACCAATGCTGCTTTGCGCAGCGGTCTTCGACCGCCTACCGCCACCGTGTGCCACGCCAGCGCAGTGACCTCACATCCCACTGTCACACTTCACAGGTCAGGCAGCCGCCATTTCAAGGGCCCACATGGCATGATTTCTACTGCGTCACACAGGCCTAGGCCTTGCATTGCCACTCATACAAGCCGTTCCATGCATAGCGATTCGTGTACTGTGCAAGCTGTGTGAACGAACCTGTGGGTTGCTTGACTCTGTGCTCCATGTTGTCCTTCCTAGGCACCGCCCGCTGGGACTTGCGAGGAGAAGGATGAATCCTCCCGTGTACCGACCGCTGGTGGACCTGTCGACAATGGAAGAACGACATATCATACTTACATACCGGCTTGACAGAGCAACTATACATGAACTATGTGCCCAGCTGGAGCCAGACCTGATGTCCCCCATCCGCCAACCCACAGGGATTCCCCCTCTGGTGCAGGTTCTGTCAGTACTCCATTTTTTGGCAAGTGGGTCGTTTCAGACAACAGTGGCCATATCATCTGGGATGTCTTAGCCTATGTTTTCAAAGGTTTTGTCCAGAGTGTTGTCTGCCCTGATGAAATACATGCAGAGCTACATTATTTTCCCGGAGGTGGGCGAATTGGCCACAGTGAAGGGTGATTTCTATGCCCTTGGACATATCCCCAACATCATTGGGGCCATTGATGGGACCCATGTGGCTTTGGTTCCCCCCAAAGACAGTGAGCAGGTGTAGCGAAACAGAAAAAGTTATCATTCGATGAATGTCCAGGTGGTCTGTTTGGCTGACCAGTACATCTCCCATGTAAATGCCAAGTTCCCTGGGTCAGTGCATGACGCGTATGTCATGCGAAATAGCAGCATCCCTTATGTGATGGAACAGCTACAGAGACACCGTGTGTGGCTAATTGGTGACTCTGGTTACCCCAACCTGTCGTGGCTACTGACCCCAGTGAGGAATCCCAGGACAAGGGCAGAGGAACACTACAATGAGGCCCATGGGCGAACTAGGAGGATCATAGAAAGGACCTTCTGGGTCCTGAAGGCCAGGTTTAGGTGCCTGCATATGACAGGGGGATCCCTCATGTACTCACCAAAGAAGGTGTGCCAGATCATCGTGGCCTGCTGTATGCTTCACAATCTTGCATTGCGACGCCAGGTGCCTTTTCTGCAGGAGGATGGTCCAGATGGTGGTGTTGTTGCAGCTATGGAGCCTGTGGAGAGTGAAGAAGAGGAAGACGACGGGGACGACACGGACAACAGGGATACAGTCATACAACAATACTTTCAGTAGCACACAGGTAAGAAACAGCCACCCCAATTTACATTTACTTGAGGCCTCATGCGTCTCCACTGTCTGTGTTTCCCCCCAGTTCCTGTTAACTGATTTGTGACTTTCCCTTCCCTTTTCAGAGCTGTATGACCCACTGCCTGACTTCAGCTTTGTTTGCCCATGGACTAAAGCTTATTGAAATTGGTATGTTGTCATCACAAAGTAACTGGACATTATTGAACCGTTATGCGTAATACATTTGTTAAGAATACAAGCAGACTCCTGTTTGTTTAAGTGGAATAAGTGATTTATTTAAAGTGCTAGATATAGGTAAATGATTGGGAAGCGGGATGGGTGGGGGTGGAGTAATGTCCATGGCAGAGTCCAGTTCTCAGTCGCACAGGTGCATTGTCCATATGCCTGTGGAAGGATGGAGCAGGGGCAGTTCAAGGTTGGACAGGGTGACAATGTGGGACAGTGGGATGACATCAGGGGGTTTCTTAGGCTGGCGGGGGTCTTGCAATCCTACTCTGTCTTCTTGTGAGATCTCAGGTTCCGCTTGCGGGGTGGTTCTTCTTCTGCAGGAGGTGGGGTTCTGGTGGTATCGTTGTGTGGGGGCCTCCTGTCCACTGGCGCCGGCGGAGGTGGTAGGCTGTTCCTGGCCTGGGCTAGTGACAGGGGCCCTTTGGGGTGCCACATGGTCCCGCAATGTGGTGACGATCTGGGTAAGGGCCAGGACGATGGTCCCCATTGCGGAACCAATGTTCCTCAGTTCCTCCCTGAACCCCATGTACCGTTCCTCCTGCAGTTCCTGGATCTCCTGGAACCGGGCCAGTACCGTCGCCATCGTCTCCTGGGAGCGGTGGTATGCTCCCATGATGGTGGAGAGGGCCTCTTGGAGAGTCGGTTCCCCGGGCCTGTCCCCCCCCCTGTCGCACAGCAGCCCTCCCAGTTCCCCTGCGTTCCTGGGCCTCTGTCCCCTGGCCGGTGTGCCCACTACCACTGCCCCCAGGTCCCTGTTGTTGTTGGGGTCGTGGGTCAACCTGGGTGCCCTGTAGTGGTGGACACACCGCTGATTTACGTGCCCTGGAGACAGAGGCATGGGCCCGCTGGGTGGGAGCTGTGCTGGTGTTCCCAGAGGGGGTTGGGTCTGGTGTAGCCTGTGGCTGTCTGTGGGGAACCGACTGTCCAGAGGTCCCCGATGGGCCGGGCTGGTCGTCTGGCTCCAGGGAGACAGAGCTGCTGTCATCGCGGGGGGCCTCTTCTGGGGGTGGGATGGACATCTCTGGACCCTCCGTGGTGGTGTGGTGGCATTCGGGTCCTGCAGGGGTATAAAGGAATGGTTATTGCTTCTGTGTGTGGCATTTCGTGTGATGGGTGGGTGTCCGTGTACCCATGTGCAGGCATTTCCTTGTGGGGGCTTTTGTGAGTGTGGCTTGTGGGGGTGATGTGTGTGTGCAGTGGGCATGCTTTGGTGATGGGTGTCCATGCTTTGGGGTCGCATGCAGGGCTTGGTGTTGGGATGGGTGGGTTGTGATGGTGAGGCTTTTGCTAGGGGTTGGTGTGATGGGGGGGGTGAGGGTGGGGGTATGATTTGGCATTCAGGTGGGGTGGGGGTGGGAAGCAGTAGTGAAGATTTGCCTTACCAGAGTCCATTCCTCCGCCTACTCCTGCGAGGCCCTCAGGATGCAGGATGTGCAAGACTTCCTCCTCCCACGCAGTAAATTCTGGGGGAGTAGGTGGGGGTCCGCCGCCAGTCTTCTGCACCGCTATGTTGTGCCTTGTGCCTTGATACCATGGAACGCACCTTCCCCTGTAGGTCGTTCCATCTCTTCCTGATGTCCTCCCGATTGCGTGGATGCTGTCCCACCGCGTTGACCCTGTCCACTATCCATTGCCATAGCTCCATCTTCCTGGCAATTGTGGTGTGCTGCACCTGTGCCCCGAAGAGCTGGGGCTCTACACGGACTATTTCCTCCACCATGACCCTGAGTTCGGCGTCACTGAACCTGGGGTGTCTTTGGGGTGCCATGGGGTGGTGTGGTTGAGGTGTGGGGTGGCGTTTGTGGTGATGAGTGTGGTGCGTGTGGTGCGTGTGGTGGTGTGTGGTGTTTGGTGCGTGGATTCTGTGTGGGTGATGGTGTTGTGTGCCTCTGTGTTGTGGGATTCTCTATTCTGTGCTCTGTCTCTTGCCTTCGTCAATGATTTCGGGTGGTAGGGACTTGTGGGTGATGTGGGTGTGTGTTTTATATTGTGTTGGGTGTGTGGGAGTGGTGTTAGTATGTGTATCAGGTGTGTGTATTTCGTACTGACCAAAGTGGCTGAGTTTTCTATGGGTGTGTGTATTTTGACCGCGGTGGTGTGTACCGCCAATGGAATACCGCGTTTGAAAGACCGCCGCGTGGATTTGTGGGTCGGAATGGTATGGGCGTAGTTCTGTTGACGGTGGAGGTTTGGTCAGCGCCATTTTTTCGCTGACCTTTGGTGTGGCGGATTATTGAGGATGTCGGGTTTTCGGCGGTTTGGCAGTTGCGGGTCAGAATGACCGTGGCGGTTTACCGCTTCCGCGGAGGTGTTATGGCGGTCTTCTGGCCGGCGGTAAGCGCCTTTTACCGCCGAGGTCAGAATGACCCCCATAGTAATGTGTTTTATATGTCCTAACAAGGAAATATTGCTAAATTTGTTTTTCACTGTTGCAAGGCCTGTCCCTCTCACAGGTTAACATGGGGGCTACCTTTAAATATGATTAAAGTGTAGATTCCCTTTGGGAGCGATGTACATGTGGAGTTAGGGGTCTCTGCGCTTACAATTTTAAAACACATCTTTTAGTAAAGTTGATTTTAAGATTGTTTGAAAATGTCACTTTTAGAAAGTGAGCATTTTGTTTCCTTATACCATTTCTGTGACTCTGCCTGTTTGTGGATTCCCAGTCTGGGTCAGTTTGACAGATGGGCTGGTTGCACCTCACACTAATCAGTGACACAAAGGGGGCTGGGGGGTAATCTGCATTTCCTGATGAGCCATCTGTTCTAGGAGGGAGGGGAGGAGTGGTCACTCACACCTGAAAGGGCTGTGCCTGCCCTCACACAATGCAGTCTCCAACCCCCTGGTGAGTGTCTTGGGCCTGGCCTGGACAAGGCAGGATTTTACATTCAAGAGAGACTTTGCTTTGAAGTAGGCCTACTTCAAAGGAGAAATTGGGTATAAGAAGGGCACCCAAAACCACAGATTAGAGAACAGTTCTGGAAACCAAGAGGAACCTCTGCCTGGAGAAGAGCTGAAGAGCTGAGGAAGAAGAGCTGCCCTGCCTGTGCTTTGTGGAGCTAACCTGCAGTTGCTGCTTCTGCCTGTGCTAGAGGACAAAGAGTGGACTTTTTGTTGCCTTCCTTCTTGTGAAGATCTCCAAGGGCTTGATTTAGAGCTTGCCTTCTGTTGTTTGAAGTCTCAGGGACAGCAAAGACTTCTCTCTGCCAGCACCTGGATTCTCTGACGATATTCCTACTCTGCCAAGTGGTGCCCATCCAGTTCCAGGGACCCTGAAAGGAGAAGCTAGCAGCCTAAGAGGAAGAAATCCACGCACAGAATGCTGTGCAGGAAAAAGATCGACACAACTCCGATCTGTGGCTGAAAAATTGCCGAGACGCCTGCTTCGCGGCTGAAAATTGACGCACGCATGCAACGCAACCTGAAGATCAACACCTGGGGCTGGAGAAACGACGCACAGCATCGCTGACGGAGGCTGGTGAGATCGCAACTCGCGCTGCGTGGTTTTCGGATCATCGTGCGGCTGGATTTCTGACACAAGTACTGCTGGGCATGTAAAAACAATGCAAGGCCTGCCCGGACTTGAGAGTGCTGACCGAATCGACGTTTCGCTCTCCTGCGGAGAGAAGAAACGATGCGCCCGACCCAAAGGAAGAAAAAACAACGCAAGGTCTCATGAGTGAGTGAAATCGACGCATCGCAAGCCCTTTTTGACGCACACTTGCCCGTGCGGGGTTATTTTCACGCTAACAGTGTTAGTGTGTGTTTAAAATTACATGAAGACTCTTCTTGCATTTTTATTGCTAATTTGACTTGTGTATTGTGGATTTTTGTTGGTTCGGTCTTGTTTTGTTTAGATAAATATTCCTTATTTTTCTAAACCTCTGTTGTGTCCTTTTGTAGTGTTTTCATTAAGTTACTCTGTGTGTTGGTACAAATACTTTACACCTAGCACTCTGAAGTTAAGCCTACTGCTGGTGCCAAGCTGCCAAGGGGGTAAGCATGGGTTAGCTGAGGGTGACTCTCTTTTACCCTGACTAGAGTGAGGGTCCTTGCTTGGACACGGGGTAACCTGAGTGCCAACCCAAGACCCCATTTCTAACAGGTAAGGAACCGACACGCACCAGCTCCAGCAACACCTCAGCTCCTCAACTTCATGCAATGCCTTTGTTTCTTTGTTTACCAAGGTACTGTACCGGGTTCCATGCCACTCCATGACTGGCCCACACTCCCTTGCATTTGGTATTGGACTGTTGGGATTTACTCTATCAAAACATTGTGATAGCCCCAGTTTCTAAGCGCTTTACTAAGATTTAATATTTGAAAATGTGCATCTTTGCTTGTGCATGTTGGATTTTTGTTTAGGTCTTGTTTTACTCAGATAGATATTAACTATTTTTGTAAACTGGTGTGGAGTACGTCTGTGGTGTTTTCACTGTGTTACAAATACTTTACACATTGTCTCTGAGACAATCCTGAAAGCTTGTGCCAAGCTATCAAGGGGGTGAGCTGGGGTTATCTTAGTTGTATAACTCCCTTACCCTGACTAGAGTAAGGGTCCCTACTTGGACAAGGTGCAAATCACTCCCAACTAGAGACCTTATTTCTAACAACCTCAAACTCATTAAAGGTGTATAGCCGGTCCGAATCACTCTTAAACCTAATGCTGAATATCCCCAAATGCCACAATACAATTTTCCACCAGAAATAATTGCTGGAATTGTCCCAGTGATTGAGTCCATGAGAAGGGATTTTGAAGGTGATTCTGGGGAGTCCACGTGATTCCCCTACTATGGCTGGGGCTGCAGAACTCTAGTGGCAAGGACTGCATCATACAGGGCCTTAGGAAGATTTATAACATTGTTGCTGTGTGTTGTCAAGTGGTACTGAATCCTGCTGTGACATTGTTTGAGATTCCCTGCGAAGCCGAGTGGCTAATATTTGTTGATTTGTGGCAAGCATTCTTTTCCTTTCCATTGCACAAAGAAAGTCCATGTTATTTTGCATTCTGGTTCCAAAATAGGATTCTAGCCTGGTGCAGAGTCCTACAAGTGTATACAAAAAGCCCCTCAATCTTTAACCAGATCTTGAAGAAGAATCTGGAAACCATAAAACTACTGTGTAGGTCAGTCCTAGTCAAGTACATTGATGATCTGTGGGTGACGTCAAAATTGCAAGAGGCATGTAGACAAGATACTATCACTGTGTTGAATCATCTGCCTGAAAATAGACCTAAAGGGCCTCTTTTTGAGCCCGGCGGTCGTGGTGGTCCGACCGCCACATTATAACCGTGGCAGAGCCACCACGGTCCCAGCGCTGACACCGCCAGGCTGCCTCCAGCCTGCAGCCTGGCGGTCCCGGCGGTTGTAATCCGCCTGGGGTTTACGTGTCTCCATCCACCAGCCTTTCCATGGTGGTTTACACCAACATGGAAATGCTGGCAGAATGGGGGTGTTGGGGGTCCCCCATGCACAGCCTCATTACGCATTCCACTGCCCAAATTATGGGTAGTGGAATGCGCAGTGGGTACTGCTGCACCTGTCGCACTGCCACATTGGCCCTGGCTCCATTAGTGGCCGGCGTCAATGTTAAGGCCCTGAAATGCTGTTTCTACCCACCAGCCTTGCAGTGAACTCCTAATAAGGCCGGCGGGGTTCAGGACTGACAGGTGGCCTGAAGACAGAAAGAGTTTGGCAGGTGGCCTCTGTTGCCCACCAAACTCATAATGAGGCCCAAAGTGTCCCAGAGTAAACTGTGGTACTGCCAAAAAGAAGTCCTGAACTTGGGACATTATGTTAAAAAAGGAACGAGGAAGGTGTTGCAGGAGAAAAAATCTACCATTCTAACAATTAACCCCCCCATTACAATCAATAAATCAATCACTTGTTAAGCACGCTACTCACCCTTTAGGGTCTCAAGGCGCTGGGGGGTTGCTACTACTTGAATATCCAGGTCCTGAGTCGTTTCCTGAAGATCAGGAGGTCCAGGGTCAGACGTAGGTTGATGTGGAGGGAGTTCCAGGTTTTGGCGGAGTGGTGGGAGAAGGATCTGCCGCTGGTTGTGGTACGGTGGATGCCGGGGTAGGTGGCGAGGACGAGGTTGGCGGAGCAGAGCTGGCGGGTGGGAATGTGGAAACTGAGACGCTCGTTGAGGTAGGCAGGGCCTGCATCGTGAAGAGCCTTGTGAGCGTGGATGAGGTGTTTGAAGGTGATCCTCTTGTTGACGGGGAGCCAGTGACACTCTCTGAGGTGGGCTGAGATGTGTTTCTTGGCGTGGGAGGTTGAGGGTGAGGCGTGCGGAGGCATTCTGAATGCGCTGAAGTTTCCTCTGGAGCTTGAGCGTTGTTCCTGCGTAGAGTGGGTTGCCGTAGTCCAGTCTGCTGCTGACGAAGGCGTGGGTGACCGTTCTTCTGGTTTCGATGGGGATCCATCTGAAGGTCTTGTGAAGCATGCAGAGGGTGTTGAAATATGAGGATGAGACGGCGTTGACTTGCTGGGTCATGGTGAGCTATGAATATAGTATGAAGCCGAGGTTGCATGCGTGGGTGGTAGTGGTAAAAAAGGTCACAGAAAGGTCAGGATATTTCTGGGATGGTGGGATACTGTCGACATTGGGTGCCTGTAGGAAGTTGGCTCTGTATGTACTATTTCAAAGTAAGAAATAGCATGCACAGAGTCCAAGGGTTCCCCTTAGAGGTAAGATAGTGGCAAAAAGAGATAATTCTAATGCTCTATTTTGTGGTAGTGTGGACGAGCAAAAGGCTTATCAAAGGGTAGTGTTAAGCATTTGTTGTACACACACAGGCAATAAATGAGGAACACACACTCAAAGACAATTCCAAGCCAATAGGTTTTTATATAGCAAAATATATTTTCTTAGTTTATTTTACCCCCTTCTGTGCCGCGGACGTAGTGGTTACGTCCTGCGGCACAGTGCTGCTGTGCCGAGGACGTAACCACTACGTCCTCGGCACACAGCCCAGAGGGAGCGCTCTCTCTCCCTCTGTGTGCTTCCCCCCACCCCCCAAAGTCAGGGATGGAAGGGGAAGCCCTTCCCCTTCCAGCCCCCCATAATGACATCAGCGCGCGATCGCGCGCTGACTTCATTATGGGATCCTCGCCGCACAGGAAGCCATTTGCTTCCTGTGCGGCGACGAGTAAAGAGGTGAGTTCCTCTTCCCGATGGGTGGGGGGTTGGGGCTAAAGAAGCACCGGGGAAAAGGAAAGGCTTTTCCTTTTCCCCGGTGTCTCTTTGAGCATTCCTGCTGCCCGATCGCATTGCGATCGGGCAGCAGGAATGCCCACTAGACACCAGGGATTTTTTTTTTTTTGTTGTTCTTTCGTGTTTTTGTCTTCCGGGGAGCGGCCCCTTGGGCAAGGGTCGCTCCCCTTTAGGGGGCAATTACTACGGCCATTTCTGCCCCCCTTGGGGGCAGATCTGGCTACTTTTTAGCCAGATCTGCCCCCAAGGGGGGCAGAAAACACTAGATCACCAGGGATTTATATTGTTATGAGCATTTATGTGTTGGGGGGTGCCTCCTTGGGCAAGGGGCGCCCCCCCAAGGTGGCAGAGAACTGTTGGCCTTTTCTGCCCCCCTTGGGGGCAGATCGGCCTATTTTTTTTAGGTCCATCTGCCCCCAAGGGGGGCAGAAGCCACTTAGGCACTAGGGATTGTGTGTGTAGTGGATGGGGGGGCGCCCCCTTGGGCAAGGGTCGCTCCCCTTTGGGGGGCATGTCTTTTAGGGCCATTTCTGCCCCCCTTGAGGGCAGATCAGCCTATTATTTTTAGGCTGATCTGCCCCAAGGGGGGCAGAAACCACTAGAACGCCAGGGATTTTTTTTAATGTGTTTATTTTTGTGGGGGGGCGTCCCCTTGGGCACGGGGCACCCCCCCAAGGGGGGCATTGACCTGTTGGCCATTTCAGCCCCCCCTGGGGGCAGATGGGCCTATTTTTGTAGGCCCACCTGCCCCCAAGGGGGGCAGAAGCCACTTAGACACCAGGGATAGTGTGTGTGTGTGTGTGTTAGTGGATGGGGGGGGGCCTTGGGCAAGGGTCGCCCCCCACTTTGGGGGCACATGTACCCAGGCCATTTCTGCACCCCTTGGAGACAGATCAGCCTATTATTTTTAGGCTGGTCTGCCCCCAAGGTGGGCAGAAACCACTAGAATTCCAGGTTTTTTTTTTTATTTGTTTATTTTTGTGGGGGGGGCGTCCCCTTGGTCACAGGGCGCCCCCCCACGGGGGGCATTGACCTGTTGGCCATTTCTACACCCCCTGGGGGCAGATGGGCCTATTATGTTAGGCCCACCTGCCCCCCAAGGGGGGCAGAAGCCACTTAGACACCAGGGATAGTGTGTGTGTGTGTGTGTGTTAGTGGATGGGGGGGGCCTTGGGCAAGGGTCGCCCCCCACTTTGGGGGCACATGTACCCAGGCCATTTCTGCACCCCTTGGAGACAGATCAGCCTATTATTTTTAGGCTGGTCTGCCCCCAAGGGGGGCAGAAACCACTAGAACGCCAGGGATTTTTATTAAATTTGTTTATTTTTGTGGGGGGGCGTCCCCTTGGTCACGGGGCGCCCCCCCATGGGGGGCATTGACCTGTTGGCCATTTCTACACCCCCTGGGGACAGATGGGCCTATTTTATTAGGCCCACCTGCCCCCAAGGGAGGCAGAAGCTACTTAGACACCAGGGATAGTGTGTGTGTGTGTTAGTGGATGGGGGGGGCCTTGGGCAAGGGTCGCCCCCCACTTTGGGGGCACATGTACCCAGGCCATTTCTGCACCCCTTGGAGACAAATCAGCCTCATATTTTTAGGCTGGTCTGCCCCCAAGGTGGGCAGAAACCACTAGAACGCCAGGGTTTTTTTTTATTTGTTTATTTTTGTGGGGGGGCGTCCCCTTGGTCACGGGGCGCCCCCCCAAGGGGGGCATTGACCTGTTGGCCATTTCTACACCCCCTGGGGGCAGATGGGCCTATTATGTTAGGCCCACCTGCCCCCAAGGGGGGCAGAAGCCACTTAGACTCCAGGGATAGTGTGTGTGTGTTAGTGGATGGGGGGGGGGGCTTGTGCAAGGGTCGCCCCCCACTTTGGGGGCACATGTACCCAGGCCATTTCTGCACCCCTTGGAGACAGATCAGCCTATTATGTTTAGGCTGGTCTGCCCCCAAGGGGGGCAGAAACCACTAGAACGCCAGGGATTTTTTTTTATTTGTTTATTTTTGTGGGGGGGGGGCGTCCCCTTGGTCACGGGGCGCCGCCCCAAGGGGGACATTGACCTGTTGGCCATTTCTACACCCCCTGAGGGCAGATGGGCCTATTTTGTTAGGCCCACCTGCCCCCAAGGGGGGCAGAAGCCACTTAGACACCAGGGATAGTGTGTGTGTGTGTGTGTTAGTGGATGGGGGGGGCCTTGGGCAAGGGTCGCCCCCCACTTTGGGGGCACATGTACCCAGGCCATTTCTGCACCCCTTGGAGACAGATCAGCCTATTATTTTTAGGCTGGTCTGCCCCCAAGGGGGGCAGAAACCACTAGAACGCCAGGGATTTTTTAAAATGTGTTTATTTTTGTGGGGGGGGCGTTCCCTTGGTCACGGGGTGCCCCCCCAAGGGGGGCATTGACCTGTTGGCCATTTCTACACCCCCTGGGGGCAGATGGGCCTATTTTGTTAGGCCCACCTGCCCCCAAGGGGGGCAGAAGCCACTTAGACACCAGGGATAGTGTGTGTGTGTGTGTGTGTGTGTGTGTTAGTGGATGGGGGGGGCCTTGGGCAAGGGTCGCCCCCCACTTTGGGGGCACATGTACCCAGGCCATTTCTGCACCCCTTGGAGACAGATCAGCCTATTATTTTTAGGCTGGTCTGCCCCCAAGGGGGGCAGAAACCACTAGAACGCCAGGGATTTTTTTTTATTTGTTTATTTTTGTGGGGGGGCGTCCCCTTGTGCACGGGGCGCCCCCCCAAGGGGGGCATTGACCTGTTGGCCATTTCTACACCCCCTGGGGGCAGATGGGCCTATTTTCTTAGGCCCACCTGCCCCCAAGGGGGGCAGAAGCCACTTAGGCACCAGGGATAGTGTTGTGTGTGTTTTCTTGTTTTTTTGTTTGTTTGAGGGCTGTCCCCTTTGGCAAGGGTCGCTCTCCATGGGGACACACTACTAAAGGTATTTTCTGGCTTCCTTGGGGCAGACAGGCCTATTCTTTTAGTAGGCCCATCTGCCCCTATGGCAGAATCCAATTAGGCACCAATTTCTAAATGTTTGATGGTGGGGTGTTTGTCAACTGGCGAAGTATTTGCATTTGTGATAAAGACAAATTCTCCTTTTTGTTCTAGTTTAAAGCTTTTGCTTTCTTTGGTGTGGCTCCTTGAGGTTTTGGCGGAGGTTGACCTGCGGTTTGCATAGTTGCATGTTTTAGGTAAGTAAAAACAATTTACTCCATAGGACATGTTTGTAGGTGGTGTACTAAATGCAGGATTGTGTGTGAAATTGTCCTTAGGTTTGTGCACAATGATATTTGTTTTGTCTTATTTCTAATTTGCCTTTCTTTCTTTATTTTTAGTGGGATATCATTGGTGATTGCTGTGTAGTTGCTGGTGAATCAAGCTTTTTCAGGCAAGTGAGCGGTATAGTTTGTGAGTTTATAACTCTTACTAACAAAGCTACAATTTGTTACTTGTCTTACACAGTGCTGGTTGTTGGTGGTGAATTTGTCCAGTTAATTTTAGCAGGAGAGATTATGGCTAGCCGCAGGATGACCGCTCAGCAGGTGGTTGGTATGCTTTTTGAGTCACAGTCTGATCATGAATATGAGACGGACTCTGCATCTGAGGCAGAGGAGGAAGTCAGAGATTCTGGCAGTGATGTTTCTGTTGGAGGGGAATCTTCTGATGATGAAGCCACACTCAGTGCAGATGAAGGGCCTGTTTTAGAGGAGGACATTGATGTGCCAATAGTGCAGCAACCTGGGGCTGAAAGGTTTCCCGTTATAAGACCTGATGTTTGGGTTGCCCCAAACATGGAGCAGCCAGAGTTGCCTGCCTTTACTGGTCTCCCGGGGTGTAACGCCAATACAGAGAACTTTATGCCTATCAATTTCTTTGAGTTATTCATGGATGATATGTTTTTGGAAGAGATTGTTGAGCAGACTAATTTGTATGCGGAGCAGCATTTGAGGGACAACGCTGTTAGACTTAGGCCACACTCTAGAGCTGCCTAGTGGATTCCCACAAATTTGGAGGAGTTAAAAAAGTTTTTGGGTTTGACTTTTTTGATTTTGAGATTTGCAAAGATTATGGGTAATAGAACCTGGTCCGAGCCACACAAGTCACCCCATCTTGGATTCCCCTAGGTCTCTAGTTTTCAGAAATGCACAGGTTTGGCAGGTTTCCCTAGGTGGCGGCTGAGCTACAGGCCAAAATCTACAGGTAGGCACTTTGCAAAAAACACCTCTGTTTTCCTTCACAAATTTGGATGTGTCCACGTTGCGCTTTGGGGCGTTTCCTGTCGCGGGAGCTAGGCCTACCGACACAAGTGAGGTATCATTTTTATCGGGAGACGTGGGGGAACGCTGGGTGGAAGGAAATTTGTGGGTCCTCTCAGATTCCAGAACTTTCTGCCACAGAAATGTTAGGAGCATGTGTTTTTTTAGCCAAATTTTGAGGTTTGCAAAGGATTCTGGGTAACAGAACCTGGTCCGAGCCACACATGTCACCCCATCTTGGATTCCCCTAGGTCTCTAGTTTTCAGAAATGCACAGGTTTGGTAGGTTTCCCTAGGTGGCGGCTGAGCTACAGGCCAAAATCTACAGGTAGTCACTTTGCAAAAAACACCTCTGTTTTCCTTCACAAATTTGGATGTGTCCACGTTGCGCTTTGGGGCGTTTCCTGTCGCGGGCGCTAGGCCTACCCACACAAGTGAGGTATCATTTTTATTGGGAGACGTGGGGGAACACTGGGTGGAAGGAAATTTGTGGCTCCTCTCAGATTCCAGAACTTTCTGCCACAGAAATGTTAGGAACATGTGTTTTTTTAGCCAAATTTTGAGGTTTGCAAAGGATTCTGGGTAACAGAACCTGGTCCGAGCCACAGAAGTCACCCCATCTTGGATTCCCCTAGGTCTCTAGTTTTCAGAAATGCACAGGTTTGGTAGGTTTCCATAGGTGGCGGCTGAGCTACAGGCCAAAATCTACAGGTAGGCACTTTGCAAAATACACCTCTGTTTTCCTTCAAAAATGTGGCTGTGTCCACGTTGCGCTTTGGGGCATTTCCTGTCACGGGCGCTAGGCCTACGCACACAAGTGAGGTATCATTTTTATCGGGAGACGTGGGGGAACGCTGGGTGGAAGGAAATTCGTGGCTCCTCTCAGATTCCAGAACTTTCTGCCACAGAAATGTGAGGAACATGTGTTTTTTTAGCCAAATTTTGAGGTTTGCAAAGGATTCTGGGTAACAGAACCTGGTCCGAGCCACACAAGTCACCCCATCGTGGATTCCCCTAGGTCTTTAGTTTTCAGAAATGCACAGGTTTGGTAGGTTTCCCTAGGTGGCGGCTGAGCTACAAGCCAAAATCTACAGGTAGGCACTTTGCAAAAAACACCTCTGTTTTCCTTCACAAATTTGGATGTGTCCACGTTGCGCTTTGGGGCGTTTCCTGTCGCGGGCGCTAGGCCTACCCACACAAGTGAGGTATCATTTTTATCGGGAGACGTGGGGGAACGCTGGGTGGAAGGAAATTTGTGGCTCCTCTCAGATTCCAGAACTTTCTGCCACAGAAATGTGAGGAACATGTGTTTTTTTAGCCAAATTTTGATGTTTGCAAAGGATTCTGGGTAACAGAACCTGGTCCGAGCCACACAAGTCACCCCATCTTGGATTCCCCTAGGTCTCTAGTTTTCAGAAGTGCACAGGTTTGGTAGGTTTCCCTAGGTGGCGGCTGAGCTAGAGGCCAAAATCTACAGGTAGGCACTTTGCTAAAAACAGCTCTGTTTTCTGTGATGTGTCCACGTTGTGTTTTGGGGCATATCCTGTCGCGGGCCCTAGGCCTACCCACACAAGTGAGGTATCATTTTTATTGGGAGACTTGGGGGAACATAGAATAGCAAAACAAGTGTTATTGCCCCTTGTCTTTCTCTACATTTGTTCCTTCCAAATGGAAGACAGTGTGTAAAAAAGACATCTATTTGAGAAATGCCCTGTAATTCACATGCTAGTATGGGCACCCCGGAATTCAGAGATGTGCAAATAACCACTGCTTCTCAACACCTTATCTTGTGCCCATTTTGGAAATACAAAGGTTTTCTTGATAGCTATTTTTTACTCTTTATATTTCAGCAAATGAATTGCTGTATACCCGGCATAGATTGAAAACCCACTGCAGGGTGCAGGTCATTTATTGGCTCTGGGTACCTAGAGTTCTTTATGAACCTATAAGCCCTATATATCCCCGCAACCAGAAGAGTCCAGCAGACGTAACGGTATAGTGCTTTCGAAAATCTGAAATTGCTGGAAAAAGTTACAGAGTAAAACGTAGAGTAAAATTGATGTTTTTTTCACCTCAATTTCAATATTTTTCTTTTTCAGTTGTTATTTTCTGTAGGAAACCCTTGTAGGATCTACGCAAATTGCCCCTTGCTGAATTCAGATTTTTGTCTACTTTTCAAAAATGTTGCGGTTTCTGGGATCCAGCATTGGTTTCATGCCCATTTCTGTCACTGACTGGAAGGAGGCTGAAAGCACAACAAATCGTAAAAATGGGGTATGTCCCAGTAAAATGCCAAAATTGTGTTGAAAAATTGGGTTTTCTGATTCAAGTCTGCCTGTTCCTGAAAGCTGGGAAGCTGGTGATTTTATCACCGCAAACCCTTTGTTGATGCCCTTTTCAGGGAAAAAAACACAAGCCTTCTTCTGCAGCCCATTTTTCCCATTTTTTTGAAAAAAAACAAAATTTTCACAGTTTTTTGGCTAATTTCTTGGCCTCCTTCTGGGGAACCCACAAAGTCTGGGTACCTCTAGAATCCCTAGGATGTTGGAAAAAAAGGACGCAAATTTGGTGTGGGTAGCTTATGTGAACAAAAAGTTATGAGGGCCTAAGCGCGAACTGCTCCAAATAGCCAAAAAAAGGCTCGGCACAGGAGGGGGAAAAGGCCTGGCAGCGAAGGGGTTAAGAACCACAGGTTCAAGATTTACAAACAATACTTTAAATGAAAGGTATTTCACTTAGGAACTTTAGGAACTTTGAATTAGCAAAATAGCATATACAATTTTCACACAAATGTCAATAAGCTATTTTAAAACTGGACACTGCAATTTTCAACAGTTCCTGGGGGAGGTAAGTGTTTGTTAGTTTTGTAGGTAAGTAAACCACCTACAGGGTTCAAAGTTGGGTCCAAAGTAGCCCACCGTTGGGGGTTCAGAGCAACCCCAAAGTCACCACACCAGCAGCTCAGGGCCGGTCAGGTGCAGAGGTCAAAGTGGTGCCCAAAACGCATAGGCTTCAATGGAGAAGGGGGTTCCCCCGGTTCCAGTCTGCCAGCAGGTAGGTACCGCGTCTTCTGAGGGCAGACCAGGGGGGTTTTGTAGGGCACCGGGCGGGACACAAGTTAGCACAGAAAGTACACCCTCAGTACACCCTCAGCGGCACGGGGGCGGCCGGGTGCGGAGTTCAATGGGAGACCAAGGGGTCTCTTCAGCGAAGCAGGCAAGCAAGGGGGGGGCTCCTCGGGGTAGCCACCACCTGGGCAAGGGAGAGGGCCACCTGGGGGTCGCTTCTGCACTGGAGGTCGGATCCTTCAGGTCCTGGGGGCTGTGGGTGCAGTGTCTTTACCAGGCGTCGGGTTCTTTTAAGCAGTCGAGGTCAGGGGGAGCCTCTGGATTCCCTCTGCAGGCGTCGCTGGGGGGCCTCAGGGGGGTCAACTCTGGCTACTCACAGGGTTGCAGTTGCCGGGGAGTCCTCCCTGTAGTGTTGTTTCTCCGCAGGTCGAGCCGGGGGCGTCGGGTGCAGAGTGCAAAGTCTCACGCTTCCTGCAGGAAACGTGTGGTCTTTAAAAGTTTCTTCTTTGGAGCAGAGCCGCTTTCCTCGGGAGTTCTTGGTCCTTTTAGATGCAGGGTAGTCCTCTGAGGCTTCAGAGGTCGCTGGACCCTGGGGAACGCGTTGCTGTTGCAGTTTTTCTTGAAATGGGGAGACAGGCCGGTAGATCTGGGGCCAAAGCAATTGGTGTCTCCGTCTTCTCTGCAGGGCTTTCAGGTCAGCAGTCCTTCGTCTTAGGTTGCAGGAATCTGTCTTCCTTGGTTCTGGGGGCCCCTAAATACTCAATAGGGGTGTGTTTAGGTCTGGGGGGTTAGTAGCCAATGGCTACTAGCCCAGAGGGTGGCTACACCCTCTTTGTGCCTCCTCCCTGAGGGGAGGGGGCACATCCCTAATCCTATTGGGGGAATCCTCCATATGCAAGATGGAGGATTTCTAAAAGTCAGAGTCACCTCAGCTCAGGACACCTTAGGGGCTGTCCTGACTGGCCAGTGACTCCTCCTTGTTTTTCTCATTATCTCCCCTCGACTTGCCGCCAAATGTGTGGGCTGTGTCAAGGGGGCAGGCATCTCCACTATCTGGAGTGCCCTGGGGCATTGTAACACAAAGCCTGATCCTTTGAGGCTCACTGCTAGGTGTTACAGTTCCTGCAGGGGGGAGGTGTGAAGCATCTCCGCCCTGAGCAGGGTTTTGTTTCGGTCCCCAGAGAGCACAAAGGCCCTCACCACATGGGGTCAGAAACTCGTCTCTCAGCAGCAGGCTGGCACAGACCAGTCAGTCCTGCACTGAACAATTGGGTAAAATACAGGGGACATCTCGAAGATGCCCTCTGTGTGCATTTTTTAATAAATCCAACATTGGCATCAGTGTGGGTTTATTATTCTGAGAAGTTTGATACCAAACTTCCCAGTATTCAGTGTAGCCATTATGGAGCTGTGGAGTTCGTTTTTGACAGACTCCCAGACCATATACTCTTATGGCTACCCTGCACTTACAATGTCTAAGGTTTTGCTTAGACACTGTAGGGGCATAGTGCTCATGCACCTATGCCCTCACCTGTGGTATAGTGCACCCTGCCTTAGGGCTGTAAGGCCTGCTTGAGGGGTGACTTACCTATGCCACAGGCAGTGTGAGGTTGGCATGGCACCCTGAGGGGAGTGCCATGTCGACTTAGTCATTTTCTCCCGACCAGCACACACAAGCTGGCAAGCAGTGTGTCTGTGCTGAGTGAGGGGTCCCTAGGGTGGCATAAGACATGCTGCAGCCCTTAGAGACCTTCCCTGGCATCAGGGCCCTTGGTACCAGGGGTACCAGTTACAAGGGACTTACCTGGGTGCCAGGGTTGTACCAATTTGTGGAGACAATGGTACATTTTAGGTGAAAGAACACTGGTGCTGGGGCCTGGTTAGCAGGGTCCCAGCACACTTCTCAGTCAAGTCAGCATCAGTATCAGGCAAAAAGTGGGGGGTAACTGCAACAGGGAGCCATTTCCTTACACAAGCCTCCCCAGCCCACAGGCCAGGAGACTCAGCCAAAGCTGGGAGAGTCTTCCTAGTCTGTCAGGTGAGGAAGAGTAGAGGGAATAGGCTGGTTTGTTGCAGGGCCTACTCTGCCTTACATCCTCCTGTTCAGGTCATTCCCTCTGGGGAACTGACCCACTTCCACAGTGATAGGACCTAGTCTGAATTGCCTCTTGTCTGTGCTTTTAATGTCTTCACCCATTCTCTCTATTTTGGGGTTAGAGGTATCCACCTCTGCTAATCTTATTTTAGCCAGGGTCACCCCTAGCTTACCCAAAGAGGTTACCCAGAGCTGGAGTAACCCCACCATGACCAATAGGGTCAGGGGGCCTAACTTGCTATTTGGCATGGGGTCAGACTACCATGCCAAGGATAGTGCAGCCATAAAGGCTAACACCCAGCAGAGGCCACTGACAGCTGTCAGTGTCCAGAACCACACCTTTAGCTCTTCACCTAGAAGGGAAGGAGCTAAGTTACAGGCTTCTTTGGGTTCAGGGTGCCGGTCTGCTGTGTAAGAGTGGGGGGTTACTACATCTTGTAGTAAACACCCTTCTTCCACTCTTTCTTCTGTTAACTTAGGAGCCACCCACTCAGGTTTAACAGTTGCCTGACTAGCCAGGACTTCTTGTGCGTCAGGTTGGACTTTACCAGTGCCACTTTTGGAGTTCTCCCCTACTGGAGCAAAATCTCCTTGGCTTGCTGGAACCTTGGCTAAAGGTTGTCTAACTTTCCTACTCTGTTTTCCTTTCTTTTTCTTTTGGGGCCTACTTGCAGTTACTGCAGGGGTAGCACCTCCAGAATCCTTGGGAGAGGACTGGCACTGGACCAGTTCCTCTCTTGGGCTCTGACTAACCTCTGGGTAGTCATTTCCAAGGAGACAATCAAGGGGAGGTCTGTACTAACTACCACCCTTCTCCAGCTAAAAGTCCCACCCACTTCTATGGGCACAAAAGCCACCGGCCTATCAGTGACCCTGTCTGGGCTAACTCTTACTCTGGCAGTCTCACCTGGGATGTACTGGTTGGAGAACACCAGCCTGTCATGCACAATAGTGTGACTGGCACAAGTGTCTCTCAGGGCAGTGGCTGGGATTCCATTCACCAGTAGGTGGTGAAAGTGTCTACTTCCCTCTGGAATATCCAACTCACCTGTTGGGCCCTTTTTCCAGTTGAAGGCCATGAAGAACTCCTCATCTGAGGAGTCATCCCCAATGGCTACACTGGTCACCCCTGGGATTTTGCTAGGGGGTTTGTTTTTGGGACAAGAAGTGTCCTTGGTGTGGTGCCCTGTCGGCCTACAGTTTTGGCACCATGCCCTAGTGGCATCCCAGTTCTTACCCTGGTACCCACCTTTGTTTTGGGTTGTGTCTTGGGGCCCACCCACCTGGTCTGGTTTTTGGGGGCCTACGGATGACTCTTTTTCTTTGTTTCTAGTGTCACCCACTTTCTCCTGGGGAGGCTTTGTAACCCCTTTCTTTTGGTCACCCCCAGTGGAAGTTTTGGTTACCCTAGTCTTGACCCAGTGGTCTGCCTTCTTTCCCAATTCTTGGGGAGAAATTGGACCTAGGTCTACCAGATACTGATGCAACTTTTCATTGAAGCAGTTACTTAAAATGTGTTCTTTCATAAACAAATTATAAAGCCCAACATAGTCATGCACTTAATTTCCAGTTACCCAACCATCCAGTGTTTTCACTGACTAGTCTACAAAATCAACCCAGGTCTGGCTTGAGGATTTTTGAGCCCCCCTGAACCTAATCCTGTACTCCCCAGTGGAGAATCCAAAGCCCTCAATCAGGGTAGCCTTCATGAGGTCATAGGATTCTGCATCTTTACCAGAGAGTGTGAGGAGTCTATCCCTACACTTTCCAGTGAACATTTCCCAAAGGAGAGCACCCCAGTGAGATCTGTTTACTTTTCTGGTTGCACAAGCCCTCTCAAAAGCTGTGAACCATTTGGTGATGTCATCACCATCTTCATATTTAGTTACAATCCCTTTTGGGATTTTCAACATGTCAGGAGAATCTCTGACCCTATTTATGTTGCTGCCACCATTGATGGGACCAAAACCCATCTCTTTTCTTTCCCTTTCTATGGCTAGGAGCTGTCTCTCTAAAGCCACTCTATTGACCATCCTGGTTAACAGGAGGTCATCTTCATTGAGGCTGCCCTCAATGCTTCCAGAGTTGCTGGACTATCCTGTGAGAGAAGCAGCATCTCTGACTATCACATTTGGAGTCAGGGTTTGAGAGACCCTGGGCTTCCTATCTAGGACTGGAGGTGGGAAATCCTCCATATCACTAGGGTCCCACTCTGTGAGGGCATCACCAGAGGGGTTGTTTTTAGCAAACTCTGCCAAAAGCTCCTGGAGCTGTACTTTGATAGGATTTGAACCAGTTTTAATCTTTTTGATTTTGCAGAGAGGCCTTAACTCTGACATCCTAAGATGCAGGTAAGGGTGAGGTTGAATTCCATCACTATATCTTCTGCAGTAGACATTATGGGGGTCATTCTGACCCTGGCGGCCGGTGGCCGCCAGGGCCACCGACCACGGGAGCACCGCCAACAGGCTGGCGGTGCTCCCACGAGCATTCTGACCGTGGCGGTTCAGCCGCGGTCAGAAGCGGAAAGTCGGCGGTCTCCCGCCGACTTCCCGCTGCTCGGGGGAATCCTCCATGGCGGCGGAGCGCGCTCCGCCGCCATGGGGATTCTAACACCCCCCTACCGCCATCCTGTTCCTGGCGGGTCTCCCGCCAGGAACAGGATGGCGGTAGGGGGTGCCGCGGGGCCCCTGGGGGCCCCTGCAGTGCCCATGCCAATGGCATGGGCACTGCAGGGGCCCCCGTAAGAGGGCCCCACTGTGTATTTCAGTGTCTGCAATGCAGACACTGAAATACGCGACGGGTGCAAACTGCACCCGTCGCACCCCTGCAACTACGCCGGCTCAATTCTGAGCCGGCGTCCTCGTTGCAGGGGCATTTCCTCTGGGCCGGCGGGCGCTCTTTTGGAGAGCGCCCGCCGGCCCAGAGGAAATGTCTGAATGGCCGCCGCGGTCTTTTGACCGCGGTGCGGTCATTTGGGGGCGGAACCTTGGCGGACGGCCTCTGCCGTCCGCCAAGGTCATAATCACCCCCTATGTTTCTAAAAGTTGGAATACTTTTTAAGAATCTAAAATCTCTAGAACTTAATTCAAACTTTCACAAAACTTTTAAACTCTAAAATAAATGCTAACAGGGACTAACATAAGTCCCTAGCAGGACTTTTAAAAATTTAGAAAAATAGCTCAAATTTCAAAAATCAGTTTCTAATGACAATTTTTGGAATTTAGTTGTGTGATCAGGTATTGGCTGAGTAGTCCAGCAAATGCAAAGTCTTGTACCCCACCGCTGATCCACCAATGTAGGAAGCTGGCTCTGTATGTACTATTTCAAAGTAAGAAATAGCATGCACAGAGTCCAAGGGTTCCCCTTAGAGGTAAGATAGTGGCAAAAATAGATAATTCTAATGCTCTATTTTGTGGTAGTGTGGTCGAGCAGTAGGCTTATCAGAGGGTAGTGTTAAGCATTTGTTGTACACACACTGGCAATAAATGAGGAATACACACTCAAAGACAATTCCAGGCCAATAGGTTTTTAATATAGAAAAATATATTTTCTTAGTTTATTTTAAGAACTACAGGTTCAAGATTTACAAACAATACTTTAAATGAAAGGTATTTCACTTAGGAACTTTAGGAACTTTGAATTAGCAAAATAGCATATACAGTTTTTACACAAATGGCAATAAGCTATTTTAAAACTGGACACAGTGCAATTTTCAACAGTTCCTGGGGGAGGTAAGTGTTTGTTCAGAGCAACCCCAAAGTTACCACACCAGCAGCTCAGGGCCGGTCAGGTGCAGAGGTCAAAGTGGTGCCCAAAATGCATAGGCTTCAATGGAGAAGGGGGTGCCCTGGTTCCAGTCTGCCAGCAGGTAGGTACCCGCGTCTTCGGAGGGCAGACCAGAGGGGTTTTGTAGGGCACCGGGGGGGACACAAGTTAGCACAGAAAGTTCACCCTCAGTACACCCTCAGCGACACGGGGGCGGCCGGGTGCAGAGTACAAACAGGCGTCAGGTTTGCAATGGAGTTCAATGGGAGACCAAGGGGTCTCTTCAGCGAAGCAGGCAGGCAAGGGGGGGGGCTCCTCGGGGTAGCCACCACCTGGGCAAGGGAGAGGGCCACCTGGGGGTCGCTTCTGCACTGGAGGTCGGATCCTTCAGGTCCTGGGGGCAGTGGGTGCAGTGTCTTTACCAGGCGTCGGGTTCTTTTAAGCAGTCGAGGTCAGGGGGAGCCTCTGGATTCCCTCTGCAGGCGTCGCTGGGGGGGCTCAGGGGGGTCAACTCTGGCTACTCACAGGGTTGCAGTTGCCGGGCAGTCCTCCCTGTTGTGTTGTTTCTCCGCAGGTCAAGCCGGGGGCGTCGGGTGCAGAGTGCAAAGTCTCACGCTTCCGGCGGGAAACGTGTGGTCTTTAAAAGTTGCTCCTTTGTTGTAAAGATGTTTCTTCTTTGAAGCAGAGCCGCTTTCCTCTGGAGTTCTTGGTCCTTTTAGATGCAGGGTAGTCCTCTGAGGCTTCAGAGGTCGCTGGACCCTGGGGAATGCGTCGCTGTTGCAGTTTTTCTTGAAATGGGGAGACAGGCCGGTAGAGCTGGGGCCAAAGCAGTTGGTGTCTCCGTCTTCTCTGCAGGGCTTTCAGGTCAGCAGTCCTTCTTCGTCTTATGTTGCAGGAATCTGTCTTCCTTGGTTCTGGGGGCTCCTAAATACTCAATTTAGGGGCGTGTTTAGGTCTGGGGGTTAGTAGCCAATGGCTACTAGCCCTGAGGGTGGCTACACCCTCTTTGTGCCTCCTCCCTGAGGGGGCACATCCCTAATCCTATTAAGGGAATCCTCCATCTGCAAGATGGAGGATTTCTAAAAGTCAGAGTCACCTCAGCTCAGGACACCTTGGGGGCTGTCCTGACTGGCCAGTGACTCCTCCTTGTTTTTCTCATTATCTCCCCTGGACTTGCCGCCAAAAGTGTGGGCTGTGTCCAGGGGGGCGGGCATCTCCACTAGCTGGTGCCCTGGGGCATTGTAACACGAAGCCTGAGCCTTTGAGGCTCACTGCAAGGTGTTACAGTTCCTGTAGGGGGGAGGTGTGAAGCATCTCCGCCCAGAGCAGGCTTTTGTTTCTGTCCCCAGAGAGCACAAAGGCCCTCACCACATGGGGTCAGAAACTCGTCTCTCAGCAGCAGGCTGGCCCAGACCAATCAGTCCTGCACTGAACAATTGGGTAAAATACAAGGGACATCTCTAAGATGCCCTCTGTGTGCATTTTTTAATAAATCCAACACTGGCATCAGTGTGGGTTTATTATTCTGAGAAGTTTGATACCAAACTTCCAAGTATTCAGTGTAGCCATTATAGAGCTGTGGAGTTAGTTTTTGACAGACTCCCAGACCATATACTCTTATGGCTACCCTGCACTTACGTCTAAGGTTTTTCTTAGACACTGTAGGGGCATAGTGCTCATGCACCTGTGCCCTCACCTGTGGTATAGTGCACCCTGCCTTAGGGCTGTAAGGCCTGCTAGAGAGGTGACTTACCTATGCCACAGGCAGTGTGAGGTTGGCATGGAACCCTGAGGGGAGTGCCATGTCGACTTAGTCATTTTCTCCCCACCAGCACACACAAGCTGGCAAGCAGTGTGTCTGTGCTGAGTGAGGGGTCCCTAGAGTGGCATAAGACATGCTGCAGCCCTTAGAGACCTTCCCTGGCATCAGGGCCCTTGGTACCAGGGGTACCAGTTACAAGGGACTTACCTAGGTGCCAGGGTTGTGCCAATTGTGGAGACAATGGTACATTTTAGGTGAAAGAACACTGGTGCTGGGGCCTGGTTAGCAGGGTCCCAGCACACGTCTCAGTCAAGTCAGCATCAGTATCAGGCAAAAAGTGGGGGGTAACTGCAACAGGGAGCCATTTCCTTTCAGTGCCCAAATTTTTCTTGTGGCAAAGCCTCTACAAAGGCTGACCCACAATGATTTGTCTGATCTGATACCATGGGGCAAAAAAGCATGAATGCCTTCCTAGAGTTGAGAGAAAGGCCAGAGTACAATAAAGAGTGTGTACTATTTTGCAGTAAGAGGGACGGCTGCACTCTCTCAGTGCCTACCCAAACACATGGGGGGGTCATTTTGACCTCAGCGGTCTTTTTTAAAATCCGCCGAGGGACCGCCGTGCGGAAGACCGCCAGTGGTGGCGGTTTGCTGCTCGGCCTATTATGACCGTTGGCAGCTCTCCGTCCTTTTACGGACGGAGAGCCGCCAACAGCAATACTGGCGGGAGGTGGGGAAGTGGAGGTTGCTCCACCTGCACCGCCACGCCAACAGAACACCGCCCAGCGAATCACTTCCTGTGATTCGCCGTGGCGGTGTTCTGTTGGCGTTGTGCTGTCGGCAGAGCTGCCCCCATGGCTCCCGTCCCCTCCCGGAGGATCGTCAGACCAGGTAAGTCGATCGTCCGTGAGGGGAGGGGAGTGAGGGGGGTGTTGTGTGTTGTGTGGGTGCATGGTGGTGTGCGTGTGTGTATGTAGAGGGGGTGTGTGAGTGCGTGTATGCTTGCAGGGGTGTTGTGTGTATGGGAATGAGTGCATGTATGTCTGTGGGTATGTCTGCATGGATGTGTGCGTGTATGTTTGAATGTGGGTGTGCGTGTCTGACTGTGTGTGTGGATGTAGGCATGTATGTCGGCGTGTGTGCGTGTAAGTGTGTAGGTGGTGCCTGCGTGCGTGTCGTGTGGGTATGGGTGATGTGATGTTGGGGGTCGAGGTGGGGAGGGGGGCCCTGCCACCTTTGGGGGGTGGCAGGGGTGGTGGGGGGGTAGGGGAGGGAGTCGGGGTTGGGGAGACCCCTATCAGTGCCAGGGAAGGTATTTCCTGGCACTGATAGTGCTTACCGCCATGGATTTCATGGCGGTTCAAACCGCTGGAAATCCACTGCGGTAAGCCGGGTCCAAATACCGCCGGCGGTATAGTGCCGGCCGCCGGGCTGGAGACCCAGGTCTCCAGCCCGGCGGGCGGAATGGAGAACCGGCGGATGACCATGGCGGTAACCGCCATGGTCATAATTCCACAGAGTGAGACCGCCAGCCTGTTGGCGGTCTTACCGCCGGTTTTTCGCCTTCCGCCAGGGTTGTAATGACCCCCATGATGATTCCCGAAGACCTTTTGCATACTTCTCAGCCACACATTACCCTGTAGCAGAAGGCTACCTATCTGGCTGAAAGCCACCATAGTAGTTGTTGTCACCATTGGCAGAGTGAGAATATAGTCATGGGCTATCCTTACAGTGATGATTCCTCACTCTGTAAACATCCTTCTCACTCACATTAAGACCCATCATCTGACCAGGACTAGATTGACAAAATATGAACAGCATATATTGGCAGCTAACAATGTGACTTTCAGGAGTAGTTGTGCCCGAACTCCCATCACTTTGTTGCCACTGCCTAGGGGAGAGCTGATACAGCAGAGCTTGAGCAGGACTGTCTTGATGTTAGTTAACTATGCACAAAGCCAAGACCTGATATTAAAGATGAAGTCCTTGCAGAGGCTAATCATGTGCTGCTTGTGGATGGCTCCTGCTTGAGATATGATGGTGGAATTTAAGAACAACATATGAGGTTTCCACTTTAGAAGGCATAGTAGAAGCCTCCTGGCTCTGTGACATAACTTCTGCCCAAGTGGCCAAATTGATCACTCTTACTAGAGCCTGCTGTGACTCAGATCAATTGAAAGTTACAATTTTTACTGATAGTCAATAGAGCTTTGGTGCTGTTCATGACTTTGGACAGTTGTGGTCATAAAGAGGGTTTATGACATTTTCCGGGTCATCTTTTTGCAATGGGAATTATGCAATGAGACTGTTGGAGGCATCGAGTGATTTCTTCAGTTAAATGTGCAGCACACAAGCGTAACAATTATGTTACAGCTGGAAATCGGAATGCAGAAGAGGTTGCCCTGTATTGTGTTTATGGGTCTTGGAAATTTAGAGAGTAATATGCAAGTGAATCTGAAAACAAGAGCAATTTCAATTTATTGATGACTGTTGCTAATATGTAGGAAGAAGTTAAGAGATTGGAGGGAGAAGCACCAGAAACTGATTAGCAGGGTTGGACCAGAGAAGGTTGAGGTTGTGTGAAGAGTGAGGGTAAGATTTAGGTTTTAGCTAATATAAGACCTGTGTTGCCAGATAATTTGTTGACACAATTGTTCGACATTTTCATGGCCCTACACCTATTTGTAGGGATGCATTGCTGAGGCTGTTCCAGCAGAACTGTTTTAACCCCAGCTTAGAGTGATGGCTGAGATCCTCTGTCACTGTTGTGTAGTCTTCCAACAAATGTACGTAGGGAGGAGAACCTCAGTAATATTGAGTCACACAGGAGGATCGAGAGGCCCCTTTAATGAAATGAAGTTGGATTTTATCAAAATGCTTGTGTGAAATGGGTTGAAATGTGTTTTAGCTCTGGTGTGTATCTTTTCCTGTGAGGTTGAGGCTTACTCCACTAAAAGGAATGACAGTCTCACTCTGACCAGGTTACTGCTGCGAGAACTGATAACTCATTTTGGATTTCTGGTTTCTCTTGGATCAGACTGTGGAACTCATTTCAGTAATGAGGTTCTGAGAATGCTGTGTGTTGCCTTGCAGGTCGAACAACATCTGCACTGTAGTTACTGGCCAGAGGCATCCGAATTGTCGAGCAAGTGAATGGAACCCTGAAGTAACCTGGCTAAGGCGTATAATTCTATCTTTCTGAAGTGACAATACACTTTGGGGGTCATTACAACCCTGGCAGAAGGCGGAGAACCGGCAGTAAGACCGCCAACAGGCTGGCGGTCTCACTCTGTGGAATTATGACCATGGCGGTTACCGCCATAGTCATCTGCCGGTTCTCCGTTCGACGACCGCCTGGCTGGAGACCTGGGTCTCCAGCTCGGCGGCTGCACTATACCGCTGGTGGTATTTGAACCCGGCTTACGGCCGTGGATTTCCAGCGGTTTGAACCGCCATGAAATCCATGTCGGTAAGCACTATCAGTGCCAGGGAATACCTTCCCTGGCACTGATAGGGGTCTCCCGCATCCCCCACCCCCACCCCCACCCCGACTCCCTCCCCTACCCCCCACCACCCCTGCCACCCCACAAAGGTAGCAGGGCCCCCCTCTCTACCCCGACCCCCAACATCACATCACCCATACCCACACGACACGCACGCAGGCACCACCTACACACTTACACGCACACACGCTGACATACATGCCTACATCCACACACACAGTCAGACACGCACACCCACATTCAAACATACACGCACACATCCATACAGACATACCCACAGACATACATGCACTCATTCCCATACACACAACACACCCGCAAGCATACACAAACTCACACACCCCCTCTACATACACACACGCACACCCCCATGCACCCACACAACACACCCCCACCCCCCTCCCCTCACGGACGATACACTTACCTGGTCCAACGATCCTCCGGGAGGGGACGGGAGCCATGGGGGCAGCTCCGCCGAGACCACACCGCCACAGAACACCACCACGGCGAATCACAGGACGTGATTCGCTGGGCGGTGTTCTGTTGGCGTGGCGGTGGAGGTGGAGCAACCTCCACTTCCCCGCCTCCCGCCAGTATGGCTGTTGGCGGCTCTCCGTCCGTAAAAGGACAGAGAGCTGCCAACGGTCATAATAGGCCGAGCGGCAAACCGCCACCACTGGCGGTCTTCCGCACGGCGGTCCCTCAGCGGTTTTTAAAAAAGACCGCTGAGGTCAAAATGACCCCCTTTGTCTTTGGTGTTTTTGAGTCTTCACTGTACCCCTAATTGGCGAATAGGATTGTTGCCTCCTGAGATCCTCATGGAGAGAGTCATGAGGTTGCCTCCTGTGCCTGCTAACGTGCTTGTGGACATTTCGGATTATATGGTTCTCGAAATCTACAGCAAAGGGCTGGCAGATATGGTGCATACTCTCACCAGGTTGAAGCTGTAACTTCCCTCCTGAATCAGGAGCAGTGCCACGACATCAGTCCTGGTGATTGAGTCCTGGTAAAAAAACACATCAGAAAGTTGTGTTTTGGAGCCCTGGTGGCCGTGGTGGCATGACCCCTTCTAAGTGACCCTGGTCCCCAACAGTGTCAAAAGTGGTGGACTGTCGAACTTGGTACATGTCTTCGATAAGCAACGAGTGAAATGCCCAGAAGAAGAAGTGGTGACATCAACTACTGAGTCACTGAGCCAAACTCCTGAGTGCTTGGAAGGAGCAGAGGCGGGTGGAGAGACCACTCAGTCACCCCAGAATAAACTTTGATCAGGAATTGAGAGGTGGCACAGAGTCAAATTATGGCAAGTACTAATCCTTTAGTGTTTGACAAGAGTAACCACAGAGAACCAGCCTCATGCACAATTAAGAAACTACTCTGATCCTGGCAAAGGACCACGCAATGTAACCAGGGTTAACCGCAGAGGAGATGGGTGGCAAAGAAGTAATAAGAGACTGAGACCAGGCTGATCTATGAAATACATACCCCTAATTGTCAAGGTGACTGAGTCTAGTAGACTGAGTGACGGGTAAAGAGAATGGCCAGTAGTCCGGAGATTCAAAAGAGCAGGAGTCAAAGATACTGAGCACCTGAGTGGATATATTACACAGATAGTGAATTTGATCCAATCTTTTGAGTGACTAGAGCATAGTACCTACAGAACCACTGTGAATAAGGGATACCCCAGTGAAAGGTTCAACTTTTTTTTAGGCTACTGACATCAACTGCTGTAACTGAATGATAACAGACTGCAGCTGTGAACTGAATTTGAGCAAACTCTGAACTGTGTTGGATTTTGAGGATTCTCTAGAGCCAAGGTTCCTGTAGAAGAGTAAGGTTGTCATTTTAGAAGAACATGGAGTAGGGCCAGAGATGACTCACGAAGATAACTGTACATATATTACTTAGTTTTGAAGTTTTTCACAAGTAGCATAACAAGCCATAATCATTATTTTGCTTTCAGCTGTTCTATTTTAAAGTTGGATTCTAGAGAAACAATGGTTATCCTTTCAAAGTACCAGCATAGAGTAATCATAGCTGTAGTACTGATTATCATTATTATTTCTGTGATTACCTTACTGATAGCATGGAGGTTCCCAACAGATAAGCAAAAAATGAGGGACAGGGAGGTTAAAGGTCCAGTGTATGTTCTCCCAAACCTACTGTCACAAAATAAGAATACACTGTTCCTAATGGAGAAAGACGGAAGAAAAACACAGGGTAACCCATAGGTCAGAAGTTAGTGCCCTCACACATCCCATCGGATGTCATGCTTCATCATCGGGCAAGCTCCTCGTCTGACCAGCGCTACAGTGTCTGACGGGCACCCCTGAAAGGGGGCTCTTTGCCGGAGACTTTTTCTCAATAGCACTGTGCCGAAATCGAAGGTAAAGTGATTGATGCCCAATTACAGGCACCACTCAAGCGAGGAGAGAGAAGAAATGGCAACAAGAAAGGGTTAAAATTGGCTCAAAACTCTAGCAGGAAACCAAATTTTAATGAACAGAAAAGGGTGATGGCCAAAGGAATAAAAACAAGGAGGAGAGTGAAGGATGAGATGATGCTCAAAACACTCTCACGCTACACCTGAGAATAGGGATTAAGGAATTGGCCTAAACCCTAGAAAGAGGGTCAACATTTTTCGTGTCTAAACGGTCCGAAAGGATCCACCGACACTTCATCAGGACCAAAAACTCTATCTCAATACTTCTTCAAAAGAAAACAATTAAGGGGTACAATTTGTCCAAACTGACAGTCACATTAAACTCCAGTCACTTACAAAAAGGTTGCACGTTAGGCTAGTCTAATGTAAGGGTCAACCGTCCCATCGAAAGGATCGGGTGTCATAGAAAAACACGAGCCCAGAGGAGAGCAATATCATTCATTATCGGTACTCCTCCATTCAGGACCTACCCGCGGCTGTGTTCCTGCATTCAGTGCAATTGCAATTCAATCTGTTCCTGTCAGAAGAGCCTCTGTAACAACATTTTCATCTTCATGCCAATGCAAAAGAAATGGACATGGTATGGAAGTTCTTTAGGTCCCGAGAGAAACTTGACACTGCCCGTTCCCATAAACAGATCTTGAATTGTTTAATGAATCTGATTAAAAAGAAAGTTATTGATGATTAAGGAGAGGAAAGCAGTTTTTTGAGGAAAGAACTGAGATGGGGAGAGGTATTAGAAAAATGCAAGGGGAAGGAAGAGTCTAGATTGGAAATAGAAAAGCAACTTATGCTTCATGAAGAGAGGATAATGTTCTGATTATCCAAAGAGTTGGATGGAGTTATTGTATAGGTTTGAGGTTCTTGGTTACACAGATCAGATAATTGCAGAGTGATCCTATCATTTCAGGAGTTTGTTATGTATGCAAACCAAATACATATTTAAACTTCCTTCCAATTGGGTGGAGAGCTGCTACTTCACTTTTGTGTTCCCCAAGATTTATCACAGAGAGAAGTTGAACAGATCAGCTGTAGGATTTTCGGTTAGGCTTTAGCATAGTAGTAGTAGTGCTTCAAAAATAGCAGAGGTTTTTTTGTTGTTATGATTCCATCTGTAGGTATTGCTTTCAATGATGTGAGGATTAGAACGCTTTCAACGTTAGTGGCTACTAGTACAGCCACAGCATTACTAGCTATTTGTACTGAGCTGATAAACATTAGATCTACAGTCTTGAAGAATTGTTTTGCATTAGTTGTTTTACCGACAAAAAAGGGTGAGTCTACCAGATGCAAAAAGTGCAGCCATGCTGCACTTACATCCCAGAAAAGAGCAACTTAGGAACATGGATAAGAATTTTATTGAAATGTTGACAGATTTGAAGGAGTTAGAAGCTACAGGTGTCTCTGAAACAACTGGGAAGGTATTATAGGTAGCTGGCTTAGCAATATTGGTATTGGACCTTTAGGCGCTACATTGAGGCATATTTTGATCACTGGAGTTTGTGTGATTTGCTTATTTGCTATTGTTAGAAATGGGAATTTTGGTTGGCATTATAAACACTAGAGGGACTGGGAGATTAATGGTCCAGTGTACTTTCTCCCTGTGCATGAACCTATAATAGAAATGAGTACACTGTTCCAGGGTGAATTGCCACAGAGGACAAAAAGATAGACTGAGATAAAGATATTGTAGGAGTGCCCTCAAGCATCACAGTAGGATGCTAGGCATCATCATCGGGCTGACTCCTCGTCAGACTGGCGCTGCAATATCTGACGGGCCATCATCCATGAGATGGTGGCACTTCAACCGAAAAGATGTTTAACAGGTCAAGTTGAGTCTGCAGAACGTGCTGACAGAGGAGAAAAAGGAGAGTGAGGGGTATAAAATTGGCTCTGAACACCTAATGCCTAATTTTAATGCTTTTAAATAAGGGTCAGGTCAAGATTAAAAACACAAATTGGAGTATTCAGGGAAATAATGCTACCAATACTCCTTCAAACTGGAAAGGAGAGAAAAGTATTTGCTCCTAACACTTGGTCGACATGTTTCGCGCCTACACGGTCAGCAATAGATCCCATGGCGCTTCATCAGGACCGGTAATTATTACTTCTCCATAGAAAACAGGACAATAAATGCTGGAAGGTCACTTACAGTCTGTGGATCGGTCATCTCAGTCAGTCAAATAGTTAGTCGCCCTGCGTAAGAGACAAGAACAAAGATAAAGAAAAGGTACAACAACCAGACATTCATTGGTGTCATAAAAAGGATAGGGGTAATACGCAGTGGGTGTGGTCGGTGTCTACCCCCAAAGAAATACTCAGGTGCAAAGAATGTAATAAAAAAGGGGCTTACCATCCCATGTAGAAACAGGGCATCATAGGGACGCGTAACACCTCATACCCAAGGTGAGTACACTACATATGAAGAAATTGTAATAGAGTAAATAGTCACACACTTCTAAAACATCACAGTCATATTAGGGTACTGTTGTCAGGCAGCCATCTCATTGGTTAAATGGATGTAAACTCATATACCATGAAAAAATAATGCAATTGTGTGTTGTCAAAAGGAATATCATAGTCAGAGGGACTGATGCAGCCAGGTGTCTCCCCAAAATGTAAAGGTCTGCAAATGTATGTTTTAAATGTACTCCAGTCACCCCACTAAGTCCAAGTTAAGTGAAGGAGTAACCAAATGTTCATAAAAATCGAAAATTATGATTGAGGAATGTTTGTTACAAACAACTGCAAATGTTGGTGTTATAGTAAAATGAGCGTTAGTTAAGGAGTTGCCGGTTACTGTTTCAGGTCGTGAATCATTAGATTACAGCTACCGATAAAAAGCAGACTAAGTCAGACTGTGGAAAAAATGCCTCAAAAGCGGCTTAAACACGCTGAGAAAGAGAGCAGTAAAAGCGTGTACCTACTTCAACTCATCCGGAGGTCCGTTCTGAGCCTACCCGAGGTTGCGTGCCTGTCTTACTTGTAAGACTGTCCACCACAGGTCATTGGGGCCGTGTTTGGCTTCCAAAAAGTCGGATCAGTTTGGTTGTGATCCGAGCACATCTAATGTTACTGCGGTGTTCATTAATTCTTAGTTTCACGGGTCTGGTTGTCATGCCTACATATTGTAAGTCACAAGGGCATGTAATCAAATAAATACAATGACGAGTATTACAATTAGTGTGTTTCGTTAAAAATGCCAGGTCCCAAAATGTTTCAAAACTAAACTATCTACTCGTTTCGTTAAGGAGCAGACATTGCAGGAGCCGCACGGGTAGTGTCCGGTGACTGGAGGTAAATTCCAAAGTGTGGATTGATCTTCAGTTGGACAGTCTTACAAGTACCAAGACATAATGAAAATGACCCAAAATCCCTTTTCAGGACTGAAAAGCGGTGGATTTTTAGACTTAAAACAGCTGGCGAGGGTCTCAATGATGACATTCCTTGGTGGACCCTCTCTTCCTAACTCCTTTGAAGTACTTTTTCAGGAGTAAGTAGGTCCTTTGGTCATACGCATGTCCTTTCACCTAAGTGAAGATTTCAACATGATTTCATACTGTTTTTTACTTTTTACATGGTATTTTTGTTGTATTCCCTTGTATAGGAAACTGTCTGCAGTCATTTATTTACACAAGGATTACCAAACGACGTTTGTTATTTGTATCAGGATCATTAGGGGTTTTGCCTTGAGCCTATTTTTGCCGATTTGGCCCCAGTTCCAAGATGGCCGCCGTTGTGGAAGACGACGGGTCCTCCGTTAGTCCTTCCTCGGTGTCTACTCCTCTGACACTGCTGCTTCCACGCAGAGGGCTAATTGCCGTTGTTAGCTCTTGCCCTTGTTGGCTCAGAACGGACCTCCGGATGAGTTGAAGTAGGTACACGCTTTTACTGCTCTCTTTCTCAGCGTGTTTAAGCCGCTTTTAAGGCATTTTTTCCACAGTCTGACTTAGTGTGCTTTTTATCGGTAGCTGTAATCTAATGATTCACGACCTGAAACAGTAACCGGCAACTCCTTAACTAACGCTCATTTTACTATAACACCAACATTTGCAGTTGTTTGTAACAAACATTCCTCAATCATAATTTTTGATTTTTATGAACATTTGGTTACTCCTTCACTTAACTGGGACTTAGTGGGGTGACTGGAGTACATTCAAAACATAAATTTGCAGACCTTTACATTTTGGGGAGACACCTGGCTGCATCAGTCCCTCTGACTATGATATTCCTTTTGACAACACACAGTTGCATTATTTTTTCATGTTTTCATGGTATATGAGTTTACATCCATTTAACCAATGAGATGGCTGCTTGACAACAGTACCCTAATATGACTGTGATGTTTTAGAAGTGTGTGACTATTTACTCTATTACAATTTCTTCATATGTAGTGTACTCACCTTGGGTATGAGGTGTAACGCGTCCCTATGATGCCCTGTTTCTACATGGGATGGTAAGCCCCTTTTTTATTACATTCTTTGCACCTGAGTATTTCTTTGGGGGTAGACGCCGACCACACCTACTGCGTATTACCCCTATCCTTATTATGACACCAATGAATGTCTGGTTGTTGTACCTTTTCTTTATCTTTGTTCTTGTCTCTTACGCAGGGCGACTAACTATTTGACTGACTGGGACGACCGATCCACAGACTGTAAGTGACCTTCCAGCATTTATTGTCCTGTTTTCTATGGAGAAGTAATAATTACCGGTCCTGATGAAGCGCCATGGGATCAATTGCTGACCGTGTAGGCGCGAAACATGTCGACCAAGTGTTAGGAGCAAATACTTTTCTCTCCTTTCCAGTTTGAAGGAGTATTGGTAGCATTATTTCCCTGAATACTCCCATTTGTGTTTTTAATCTTGACCTGACCCTTATTTAAAAGCATTAAAATTAGGCATTAGGTGTTCAGAGCCAATTTTATACCCCTCACTCTCCTTTTTCTCCTCTGTCAGCACGTTCTGCAGACTCAACTTGACCTGTTAAACATCTTTTCGGTTGAAGTGCCACCATCTCATGGATGACGGCCCGTCAGATATTGCAGCGCCAGTCTGACGAGGAGTCAGCCCGATGATGATGCCTAGCATCCTACTGTGATGCTTGAGGGCACTCCTACAATATCTTTATCTCAGTCTATCTTTTCGTCCTCTGTGACAATTCACCCTGGAACAGTGTACTCATTTCTATTATAGATTTTGGTTGGCAGTCAGGTTACCCTCTGTCCAAGCAAGAACCCTCACTCTAGTAAGGTAAGTCACACACAATCCAAAATGATCCTGTGCCCACCCTCTGGTAGCTTGGCAGGAGCAGTCAGGCTTAACTTAGAAGGCAATGTGTAAAGTATTTGTGCAATAAATCATACAATAACACAATATAGCATCACAAAAATGCACCACACAGTGTTTCGAAAAATATATAATATTTATCAAGATAATTGTAGGTCAAAACGAATAAAGATGAAATGTGAAATTGTAGAGATATTACTGAAAAGTTATATAAAGTGTCTTAAGTCTTTAAAAAGCAAACAAAGTCTCCTTCAAGCACAAAGTACCTGGTTTAAAGTGGAAAATCTTCGCAAAGGGCCGCAGAAGAAGAGATACGTGAAAAAATGGTGTGTGCGTCGATTTCTCCCCTGCACACACGGACTTGCGTCGTTATTTTTCACGTGGGGAAGTCGTGCGTCGTTTTCCGGCGCGCGTACAGTCTCTTTCTGTGGGTCGCGGGATTACCAGATGTCCCGGGGTCTGTGCGTGGATTCTTCGGCTTGTTTTCTGGCTGCGCGTCGTTCCGGGAGGCTGTGTGTGGAATTCTCATTCTCACGGCGGGAGTTGCGTCGATTTCCCCTCTGGAAGTCGGCGGCATTGTCCTTGCGAGGCCGTGCGTCGAAGTTCCGGTCGCCCCGAAGGTGTCGCGTCGATCAGCGTCGGTGTGCGGCGATTTTCGCGCCGCGGAACAAGCTGTGCGTCTAAATTTTCGGCGCACGAAGAGTCCAAATGAAAAATAGAAGTCTTTTTGGTCCTGAGACTTCAGGGAACAGGAGGCAAGCTCTACCCAAGCCCTTGGAGAGCACTTTTACAGCCAGACAAGAGTTCAGCAAGGCAGCAGGGCAACAGCAAAGCAGAATTCCTTTGTAGAAAGCAGGCAGGTGAGTCCTTTAGGCAGACAGGCAGTTCTTCTTGGCAGGATGCAGGTTCTGGTTCAGGTTTCTTCTCCAGCAAGTGTCTAATGGGGTAGGGCAGAGGCCCTGTTTTATACCCAAATGTGCCTTTGAAGTGGGGGAGACTTCAAAGAGTGGCTAAGAAGTGCACCAGGTCCCCTTTTAGTTCAATCCTGTCTGCCAGGGTCCCAGTAGGGGGTGTGACAGTCCTTTGTGTGAGAGCAGGCCCTCCACCCTCCCAGCCCAGGAAGACCCATTCAAAATGCAGATGTATGCAAGTGAGGCTGAGTACCCTGTGTTTGGGGTGTGTCTGAGTGAATGCACAAGGAGCTGTCAACTAAGCCCAGCCAGACGTGGATTGTAAGGCACAGAAAGATTTAAGTGCAAAGAAATGCTCACTTTCTAAAAGTGGCATTTCTAGAATAGTAATATTAAATCCAACTTCACCAGTCAGCAGGATTTGGTATTACCATTCTGGCCATACTAAATATGACCTTCCTACTCCTTTCAGATCAGCAGCTGCCACTTCAATACTGTATGAGGGCAGCCCCAGTGTTAGCCTATGAAGGGAGCAGGCCTCACAGTAGTGCAAAAACGAATTTAGGAGTTTTACACTACCAGGACATGTAAATTACACAGGTACATGTCCTGCCTTTCACCCACACAGCACCCTGCTCTAGGGGTTACCTAGGGCACACATTAGAGGTGACTCATATGTGGAGAAAGGGGAGGTTTAGGCTTGACAAGTACTTTTAAAGGCCAAGTCAAAGTGACAGTGAAACTGCACACACAGGCCTTGCAATGGCAGGCCTGAGACAAAGAAAAGGGGCTACTTAAGTGGGTGGCACAACCAGTGCTGCAGACCCACTAGTAGAATTTAATCTACAGGCCCTAGGCACATATAGTGCACATTACTAGGGACTTATAAGTACATTAAATAGTCCAATCAGGTATGATCCAAGGTTACCATGTTTAAAGGGAGAGAGCATATGCACTTTAGCACTGGTTAGCAGTGATAAAGTGCGCAGAGTCTAAAAGCCAGCAAAAACAGTGTCCAAAAAGTGGAGGTAGGCAGGCAAAAAGTTAGGGGTGACCACCCTAAGGCTGTCAGGTCTAACAGCTATGGTGAAGGGATTTAAATATAGGAGGACTAAGGAAAGCTCTCTAGGGGAAGAAAATGGGTATCGAGAGGAGGAGAGAAGAGGTTGATTTGGAAGATGAGCAGTGTAAATTCTATGATGAGAAGGAGGTGGCTGATTGGTTCTAGATGTAAGCAGCAGAAGACAACTCATTTTTTATGCTGGTCTTGGAAATGTTGATTTTTGTGTGATGACTATTCTAGACATCAGAAAGGGGCACTGGTGCAGCATAATTTAGCGTTTCATGCACTTTTGCATTATATTTACACATTATGCAATAACAATTTTAATCTGTCATCATATTAATCACAGTAGATGGATACATTTACACGTAGTAACAGCCACATCTATATTTGTATTATAATCATTGTATCCTCTCATGCTAAATGTATTTAAAGGTTGACATATTTTTCTCTTGTGGATTGCATAACTTGTGCCTAGGCCTCAGTCACTCAGATTATTTTTTTCTTATAAATGCGTTGTACGTTTCATCTTTCTCTTTCCCCTGCAGGTGCCTTGTCGTGGAGTGCTCCTAAGTAGGAAAATAGTCATTGTTTATTGTAGAGAACTGTGAGATTTAGCTTGCCTCATTAAATCTTGGCCATAGACATGTGGCGTGTAGAAATGGGAAAAAGCTTCTCGTACCAGGTAGCCCAAACTGTTACTAACTTCAAGGCTGTGCAGCTGTACATTCTTTGTTTGACGCTGGGAACCTAGGGAATCTACCTGCTTCCAGAGAACCTTGGGCCAGATGTAGAAAAACAAAAAATTGCGACTCGCATTTTGCGAGTTGATGCGACTCGCAAAATGCGAGTCGCAATTCGGAATGCAAGGAAAAAAAACGTGCCGAAATAGCGACTCGCACCCGGACTCGCAACGCAGTGTGCGAGTCCGCAGATTGCGAGGTCGCTTTTTGCGAGTGTGCAAAAAACGAACTCGCAATTAGCGAGTAGATGTCGCAAATTGCGATTACCTTGAAAATTGATGACAGGTGCAGCAGAACACTCCAGAAACCACTCCAGAACACTCTGGAAACACTTCTTGGCACATGATGATGACATCACAGCCAGGAAGTTTACAAATACACCTGGGAGGAGGCAGGACCACACCCTTTTATAACTGCCGAATTTCACACAGGACAAACAGCAGCTGCCATGGAGGGAACACCAAGAAAGAGGAAGCTGAAATTCTCTGAGAGGGAGCTGGAGGTGCTGACAGAGGAATGCTGTCAGCACTATGATGACTTGTTTGGGAGATCAGCCCTCAATGTTCCTGAAGCCACCAAGAAACAGCTGTGGCAGGACATACAGGACAAGATTAATTCCCTGGGGGTGAGCCATAGGACCATCGACGACATCAAGAAAAGGTGGTATGACCTCCGCTCCCGGACCAAGGAGAGGGTGGCTGAAAGGCTCCGGGAGATGAGAGGCACAGGAGGGGGACCATCGTGTGTGCCACCACCCACACCCCTGGAAGAAAGGGTGGAAGAAACCTTGGAGCAGGAGGCAGTGTCTGGATTTGGGGACCTGGACACCTCAGAGCCCAGCACATCAACCGGTGAGTACCATGTGATATGCCTGTACCCCTATCAATGCCATACCCCCACCCACCATGTACACAGGGGCATGCACAACCAAGATAGCTCCATTTCAGGGTAGCAAATGCCAGAATGATGCATTATGGGAAATGTAGTCAAGTAGGCAGTTCATAGGCAAATGTTTATCATTAAGTGTGCAATAGATAGTAGACACTGACAGTCTGTTCCCCATGTCCCACAGGTCTCCAGCAAGACACCACCAACACTCCAAGCAGCCAGGCCCATGAGGACACCCCAGGACCCGCCAGCACCCCCACCTGCACGGTCAGCAGCATCCCTGCAGTAGCCACACCTGCTGCAACAATTCCACAAGAGGCTGCCCCAGCAACAGGCAGGGATGAGACAGGTGGAAGCACAGGGCAGCCACCGCTGCGCAGGCGTCGCAGGTCCATACCATCAGGGCTGCAGTCTGCATCCGGGCTACTTCCTCCCAGCACCAGTGAGGCACATCTGCTTCGTGGTCAGCGCCTACAGAATAGAATTTTGGGGAGAATTAGTGGTGTGCTGCACCGCTTTGTGCGCAACAACCATGCCAGAATGCAGCACCTCAACACACGGATGGACATGATCTGCAGTAACACTGAGGACCTTGCCCTTGCCATGAGGGAACTGGCGGGAGGACTACTGGCCCAGGCCGAGGGTGGGCGGCGCAGGGATCGGCAGCTCCTGCACAGACTGGACAGGATGGCCACATCCATCGGCAGGCTCGCCATGAACACCACAGGCCTGTTGAGGAGGACAGTTGGGCTGCAAGTGGAGATGGGCCATTTCGCTGGGGATGTGGCTAGGGGCCTGGGACGTCTGACCCACATTATAGAAATGATGGAGACACAGGAAATGTCGAGGGCCACAGGGGAAACACCCCAGGACAGTGAGGAGGGCTCAACAGTGAGCAGTGTCTCTGTCACTGACAGCAGGGTGCTCAGGAGTGGCAGGCAGAGCACCACGGAAGCACCAGGGACCAGCCAGGCTGGCAGGAGGGGCAGAAGGTCTTAGAGATCACCCTGGACCATAAAATGTGGCACATGACGTTAATGTGCCACATGCCTGGTTAGCATTTTCCTGCCCATGGAAAATCTTTACTTGTGAATAGTTTCATTAATGCACTAATAAATCAGTTATTTTTGATCCACTTAACAAATGGAGTTTTTGGTTAATAGGTGAGTATGGTGGCAGTTGACACGTACCGTCCAAAATATTGTGTTGCAATGTGTTCCCGTCTCAGTCTGCCTTGATTTGCCATACTCCTATCCCCATGATGGCGATGTGGTTGTTCTTGCTCTTCATCATCAGGATCTGGGTCTGCAAGGGTGAGAGGTAGCCCACGTCGGGTGGCTATGTTGTGGAGGATGGCGCATGCGACCACAATTTTGAATGCGGTAATGGGGGTGTATTGGAGGGCACCTCCACTGCGGTGGAGGCATCTGAATCTTGCCTTCAGGAGTCCGAAGGTGCGCTCGATGAGGTTCCTGGTCCTCTTATGTGCACTGTTGTATTGCCTCTCTGAATCATTGCTGGGTGTTAAAAACTGAGTCATGATCCAAGGCCTGAGAGCATATGCACTGTCACCTGTTGGGCACAAAAGTACACTGTTAGGAAGTCCAGATTGTCGTGCACAGTGACCTGTGTGTATGTCTGCAAGTGTCTGTGGCTCTACCTAGGAGGTAACCGTCTCCGAATTCCCCACGTTCCAGGCGTTGATGTATCCCACTATGCCTAAAAATGTATGAGTCATGGGTACTGCCTGGAAACTTAGCTACAATGTCAGTGATGACATAATGGGCGTCACAAACAACCTGAATATTGAGTGAGTGGGTACACTTTCTGTTGCGGAAAAGGTGTTCTAGATTAGCAGGGGGGCATATTTGAATGTGTGTCCCATCTACACACCCGATGACATGGGGAAAGTGGGCAATGCGGTAAAAGTCCAGCTTGGTGCTGTTAATTTCTGCCTCATTCCTTGGTAAGTATATGAAGTGGGACATGTGCGTGACTAATGCATCTAGGAAGGCCCTGAGGAACCTTGACACTGCACTTTGGGATACCCCACCTGCCACAGCAATGACCCCCTGATAGCTCCCTGAGGCCAAGAGGTGCAGTGAGCATAGCACTTGCACATGCGTAGGGATGGCGCAGCCACGCAGAGTCTGGTGTTCTAGCTGTGGTTTGAGTAAATCAATTAATTCTAGTATGGCTGCGCTGCTAAGGCGGTATTTGTCATAGATCTCTTCCTCAGTTTGCTGAAAAAGAGTCTGCCTTGTTCTATATATCTTCTCCTGTCTGTGGCCCCTCCTCCTCCTCTGCTGTGCTGCGTGGACTCTCCTTCTCACTGCTATCAGGTATATCTCCGCCATCTTGTGTAACCCAGATGCCTTCTGGGTCTCCTTTTATACTTTGGTAATGGTTACCACCTGCTCTGAGTTAGTGGTAAATGGGACATGCAAAATGGGCTTTTTGCGACTAGTCGCAATTTGCGAGTTGCAATTGCATAAGGTTTGCGACTCGCAAATTGCGACTTGGTATTTGCGGGTCGCAAAATGGGGTCGCAACGGATGCGACTCGCAAACGGGTCCCATTGCTTTTTGCGAGTCGGAAATGGGCTTTTTGCATCCCATTTCCGATTTTGCACTGTCGCAAATAGCGATTCGGCCCGTTTGCGACTCGCAAACCTTTGCTACATCTGGCCCCTTGTCTTCTAATTGCACCTTCCAAAGGGAGCTGGTGGGATGCAGCTTCCAGAACCTTCTACTGTGTTAATTGTGTGTTTCTTAGAATAGTTAGCAGAGATAAGATCGTTCTTAACTCTGCAGATTCCCCTTACCCAAGTTTGAATGCTGTTTTTTCCTCCAGAACCTTAATTTGGTTCTTCTGATATTGACACATTTCTCTATGGAAGTTCCCTTGCCACTTTTGAAGCTTTATTTAGATAAGGAAAGGAAGTTCCTTTTACATCCTGTGCTTTGTATCTTGTTACTATATTTTTCTTCTTCTTCTTTATGATATACGAATTCAGACTGCACAATTATATTGATAAATATTGCTTTTTGAGGCATTGATTTTACTAAATGATGGCTGTTTGTAACCTGATTAAAATTTGCTAATAAACTTTCATGGTTTCAACACCATCCCTTCTGTCCTTATTGTGGAACCAAATTGGTTTCACTGTTATTGAAATGTATTGCTGATGCTACTTCCTATTATACACTTTCAGTCAACAACCTGAAATACAAGCGACGATCCTGAACGACGCCCATACAAGGATATTTAGGTGTAGGAAAATCTGCCCCAACATTATCAGAGCATATATGCTTATGACATTTTTATAAGTATATCATCATTTAATGAAGTTGTGCCAAAATAGTTATATGGCAAGAAA